>NW_012104787.1:2383235-2410319 GCF_000951045.1 Mandrillus leucophaeus
TTGGCGACCCGGGCGCCCCTGTGGTCTCGCGCCGCGAGGCCAGGAGGAGCGTCCCCCGGGAGGACCTGGAGTTGGGCATCGGCCAGATTCAGTCGCTCCTGGGAAGGGCCCTTGGAGCGGACGTGCAGGCTGCCACCTTGCTATCGGTGCTCGCCCCCTTTCAACCCTTCCCGCACCCTTCCCCACCTAACCTTAGGTTATTTCTTCTGTGATTTCTGAGTGTTCTCTTAGGGACCTTATGGCTTAGGCTCGACTCTTGGGAGCAGGTCAGCCAAGCAGAAAAGAAAACAGGTTGGGCGCCGAATGACACAGAGCATTGTGTCCTAGGAGTCTTAGCGAGGACTCGGTCGCCAGGAACCAGGGGACTTAGTGGGGGTGGCAGAAGCGGTAAAGACCCTCATCTGGAAGCAAACTGGGATTTCTGCTTGCTAGGATATCTCCTCTATAGCTTTTACTATGAATCGACCTCATAAAACTCTTTCAAGACAGGGCCTTGGTTCAGGTAAAACACCTGAAAGACCATTTAAAAAATTAAGTAGGAGAGTTATCAGTTCCTTCATCAAACTTTTTGGACTGTCTTCTGTGTGACAGACACTGTGTATAGGGCTGGTACCATCACTTAACACTTTATAGAACATCGGTATTAGTGTTTCTGCAAATTATTAACTCCATTTTTCAAAGGAGGAAACTGGGACTCTGAAAGGTTGTGATTTAGGCCAGTTGCAGTGGCTCATGCCTGTAATCCCAGCACTTTGGGAAGCCAAGGCAAGAGGAGAGCTTGATGCCAGGAGTTCAAGACCAGACTGGGCAACATAGGGATACCCTGTGTCTACAAATAAATAAAAATTTAAAAATTAGCTGGGTGTGGTGGTGTGGGCCTGTAGTCCCAGCTACTTGGGAGGCTGATGATCCTGTCTCTTAAAAAAAAAAAGTTTGTGATTTGCTACGGTCACATAGCTAAAAAGGAAGAGCCATAACTGAAACCCAAGCCTCATAAATTCCTAACATATGGTTCAGTCCACTTCTACCACCTTCCCACAGACTGCTGAGGGGGCCTGCTCAGAGTTGGGCAATGGTGGGGTGCAGCCTGTGGCCCCAAACTCGTTGAAACTAACAACTAAGCTGAAAAAATGTGGACCCTCTTCTACCCTCTTCAGAAGTCATCAGCTGTAGGGAATAGCATGTTCCTCCCACTCCTGATAGAAAAAAAAAAAAATCAAAAATCTGAAGAAATGTCTGGCAATTTAAAGTGTATACCACTTACCCCTAAATTCCATTTTCTGGGACTTTATCCTTCAGATATACTCTGATGTATATGAAATGGTGTACATCATTGAATATTCATTGCAGTATTGTTTACTTTAGCAAAAGGTTGGAAACAATCTAGATGTCCATCAAATGTCATCTAGATGTCCATCAGATGATCTTCAATAAGATCATGTAAAAGTCACACGATAAGATACATTAAAGCTGTTACAAAGCGTGGAGAGAAAATGTGGCAGATATGTATTTTGATGCTGGAATATCTCTAAGTTATATTGTTGAGTACAGTGTGTATGGTGGGCCACCATTTTTGTGTGGGTGTGTGTATGCCACATACGTATGAATGCTTGTAGATGCTCTGAATATCTCTGAGAGAACACACAGAAACCCGTAACAGTGGTTGCCTCTGGGGAGAACTATGGCTGAAGTACAGGCATGGGAAGAAGCCTTACTTTGTACTATATACCCTTTTGTTCAATGTTCTAAAATAACTTAAAAAATCATATGACTTCCTCTCCAGATCTCCAGAGTTAGATCTGGTAGTGAGCACATCTTTTTTTTTTTTGAGCCGGAGTCTCGCTCTGTCGCCCAGGCTGGAGTGCAGTGGTGCAATCTCAGCTCCCTACAACCTCTGCCTCCCAGGTTCAAGCAGTTTCCCTGCATCAGCCTCCCAAGTAGCTGGGATTACAGGCATGCACCACCATGCCCGGCTAATTTTTGTATTTTTAATAGAGACAAGGTTTCACCATGTTGGCCAGTCTGGTCGAACTCCTGACCTCAGGTGAGCTGCCTGCCTCAGCCTCCCAAAGTGCTGGGATTACAGGCGTGAGCCACCATGCCCAGCCCAGTGAGCACGTCTTTGGGTCACATCTCCTCTTAGGTTCTAGATGCTATTGGTTTGCCTTTTGTTTGCAGATAACAATAACAGTCATTTATTGAGCACTTAGTGTGCACCGGGCTTTTGTAATATCTCCTTTAATTCTCAAAAAGCCCTGTCTGGGCACGGTGGCTCACACCTGTAATCCCAGCACTTTGGGAGGCTGAGGTGGGCAGATCACGAGGTCAGGAGATTGAGACCATCCTGGCTAACACGGTGAAGCCCTGTCTGTACTAAAAATACAAAATATTAGCTAAGCATGGTGGCGGGCACCTGTAGTCTCAGCTACTCCGGAGCCTGAGGCAGGAGAATGGCCTCCCAGGCAGGAGAACCTGGGAGGCGGAGCTTGTAGTGAGCCGAGATTGTGCCACTGCACTCTGGCCTGGGCGACAGAGCGAGACTCCGTCTCAAAAAAAAAAAAAAAAAAAAAAAAGCCCTTCATGATGTGATATATGAAATGGCCATTTTGAAGGCTGGAAAATGGTTAAATGTTGACGGTTTCATATGGTTCAACCAAATATTATTGTCCTCCTGCCCTCAATTTCAAAATGGATCTGAGTCTCAAAGAAGTTAAGCAAATGGCTTAAGGCCCCAGGATTATTTAGTGCCTGAGCTCATATTCAAACCCAGGCCTGTCAGTGCCAGAGCATGGGATCTTAGGTACTAAGCTGTTTCTCTTTGCTGTTTTTGTTCTCAAGGAATGTTGGACCTGGTTGTCCTGACCCCTTCTTTTGGTATCAAGGTTCCTGCAGCCTAGGACATGCTCACCTTTTCTGTCTCCCCAGACATTGTGTGGAATATCATGTAGGCACCCAGCAGTGGTCAAATGGATGTTGTTAGCTTGATCAGATGACAATTCTGAGATCAGAGGAAGTTGTCCCTGTGTCCGCTCATACCCTTCTCCCAGCCTCATCCCCAGAAAGCGGACACAAAACTGTTTCTTTCCCACAATTGACAGGTAGTCAGCCTAGTCTGGCAGAGCACTTTTAGGAGACAGTAGCCTGTCACTAGCAAGTGGAAGTCATACAGATACTCATGCTCACACTCAGGGAATGAACCATAGTGAGGTAACATGAGAGAGCCCAGTGGAAATTGTGCATATAACAGAAGCTCCGTTGCCTTCCAATGCCTCCTGCATCCTCCACAAGATAGAGGCAATGAGCTATTTTGAGGCCTGTGGTGACCTCTGACCTCTTTCTTTTAGGCTCCTGTATTGATTAGCTACCTTTGCAGGGAGCTACCAGGATATTCAGGCTGTAGACTTGAGCCTCAAAAGCCACAATATCTTTATTCATCTTTATACCCCCAATCTTGCACACAGGAATCACTTAAAAGTTGTTTGAATTAAACTTACTCTTGGGGTTGGGAACAATGGCTTTTGCCTATAATCCCAGCACTTTGGGAGGCCAAGGCAGGTGGATCACCTGAGGTCAGGAGTTTGACCAGACTGGCCAACATGGCGAAACCCCGTCTCTACTAAAAATACAAAAATTAGCCAGTGTGGTGGCATCTGCCTGTAATCCCAGCTACTCAGGAGGCTGAGGCAGGGGAATTGCTTGAACCCAGGAGGCGGAGGTTGCAGTGAGCTGAGATTGCACCACTGCACAATCTGCCTGGGTGACAGAGTGAGACTCCGTCTCAAAAAATAAATAAATAAAATAAAATAAACTTAATCTTAGGCCAGGCGCAGTGGCTTAACACACTTTAGAAGGATGGGGCAGGTGGATCACTTGAGCCCAGGAGTTCAAGACCAGCCTGGGCACCATGGTAAAACCCTGTCTTTACAAAAAATATGAAAATTAGCCAAGCATGGTAGTGCACGCCTGTAGTCGCAGCTACTTGGGATACTGAGGTGGGAGGGTCACCTGAGCTTGGGAAAGTTGCAGCTTCAGTGAACCATGATTGTGCCACTGCACTCCAGCCTGGGCAACAGAGTGAGACCCTGTCTCAAAAGAAAAAGAAAAAAAAAAGTAATCTTTGCATTTTATCAGTTTCTGGTCAAATCCTCAAACTTGCCAGAGAGATCCCAGGTCAAATTTGTGTTTTCTCTGATATAGGCTCTGAGTCTACAGTCACCTAATGACTCCCTGTGCCACCTTCCCACCCATCCTACTCCCAGCCCCTGCCTCTGAGGCATATCCCCACTGACTGCTGTGGCATTTCAGTTCTGGGTATTGGAGGATTCAGGGTATGCCAAAGCAGGTATCAAGACTATGGCAGTTTTCTGACTCACGTGCCAAGCAGTTTAGCAGGCTGGGTGCCAGCAGAATCAAGAAAACTATGAGTTTCACAAGACTGGCCAAGAGCTGGTCATAATTTTAGCTGGGTATTGGGGACATAGGGACTTATTGTACTATTCTCCCTATTTCTAATGTGTGATAGAGCATTCCAGAATAAAATTAGAAAAAAAAATTGAGCTGAGTTTTGTTCCCAGCTCACTTCTCCTCTCTCATTTCCCCATTTATTTTTGCCATTAATGTATTTATGTTAGTGTGAGATTAGTATGAGATATCTGCTACCACTACTGAAGCATCATCATGGGAAGAGGACAGTTGTAGATGTTAGGAGATCAGGATTCTTGGCCCAGTTCTGCTACGCCTTAGCTCTATGCAAGGCTCTAAGCAAGTCACAGATGTGATGAGTTTTCTCATCTGTTCATTGTCACTAATTGTGCTTGTCCTCCATCTCAGGGATAAAGAGAGAAATAACACACGCATCGCAATGCTTTGACAAGTTACAAACTCTACTGCACATGTAAGGTATTCATTTTTGCTCATCCTTGTGCACTTTTATGGGAGGTATAAGTGCAAGGTGACTTAGCAGGTGAGGCTCAGCTTACTGGTATCTCCCTTATTTTATAGCTGTTGCTCAGACCACCTGCTTCTGTCGGAAGAGCCTCTGGGCCTTGGGTTTGGCAGCAGGCACCTTGCTCCTGATCTATTTCAAAACCTCTCTGCTCTCCTCACATGCCGAGGCAAGCCAAGCACGAGTCCCAACCTCCTCAGCAACTTGCCAGGGAGAGGATTAACCACACCACTTGATCAGTTCAGAACGATGATGTCATGGAGATGCTTGATTGGGGAAGGCATTCCCTAAATTAGGTATAATCTCAGATATAAGGGCTAGGCAGACACCAGTGACATATTTCCAAAGTACTTGGAGATTTTGATGATTTGGGTTTTCACTCTCCCAATAGAATCTAAGCAGCAGCTTTGACAATCAGTAAGAGGGAATCAATATTATTCACACTCTTTCAACTACACAAAATGATTACGTTTCCCTTGCCCCTTGCTTTTTTGCTTTTACTGTTATTTCTTAGCCCTGAACTGAGTTGCAAGACTCCCAGGTCCTAGTCTCAGATCTGCTATTTTTCCTATTTATACAAGGAAAAGCAAAATCCCAGTAAAGGACAAAGAAAAATCAAACATGAAGCCTCCCAGCCTTCTCTGAGAGCCTTACAAGGTTCTGTTTTGTCTTTTCAGCTGTGATCTTAGCTCAGAGAAGGTCATGTTTTGTTTTTGTCTTTTGTCTTCCTGCCGTTCCAGTTGGTCCTAGTCTTTTGAGATGGGGATTGCTGGGAGGTCACAATGTAGGGATTGTTTAGATGACAGGGCTGGGAAAGCAGCGCTGAAGTCATGTGTTCTGAGGAGCCAAGAACCGAGCTCACTTGGTCCATCAGTGGTTTAATTGTTGGGTCCTTCTCTGCAGGTCTTATTTTTTAGATGAAAAGTCAGGACACGTGGTAAGTGTCAGTGCTTGGGGAGATTACGGTGTCAGAATATTTGAGCCCAAGATGTCTTGGAAAATCTGGGATATAGGTTAATCCTTGTGCTAAGACTTCTGAAACATCCTAGAAATGATTTCTGCCATTACCAAGTCTACCACACTCTTTGTGAAATTGGAATTCTTTTTATTTTTTGGATGGATAAAGAGCACAGAGTGGCAATGATCAAGGAATTTGGAGCGAATCCCAGCTCCTCCACTAACTAGCTGTACAATTATCTGTAAATTACTTAGCTTCTCTGTTCCTCAATGTCCTCATGTGTGTGTGGAAAACGGTGCTTACCTATTGTTTCACAGGTTGTTGTAAGGATTAAAGAGGCCACACATGCCTGGCATACAATAAAGACTCAATAAACAATAGCTACTTGTAGTGTATGATGGGAGAAAGATACAAATAAAGGTCACGTGCGAGGGGAGAAGCACTATTGGTGATTAGCCCACCAAAGAGAGGCTAACTTTGTACTGTGGTAGTATCTGGCAACAGTACAGGAGGTGGCTGGATTTTCTGAGGCCATGTGGCTCCTGAGGAAGGAAAAGGGGATTTTTGAAAAGCAACAAATTTTTATTATGGAAAATTCCAGGCATATATTAAAGTAGAGAGATCATATAAAGAACTTCCATATACCCATCAGCCAGCTTCAAAAATTATCAACATTTTACTAATCCTGTTTCGTATATCTCCTCCCCTACTTACCTCTTACCATGAAGTATTTTAAAACAAATCCCAGATATTATATTATTTCACCTGTATATCATAAAAATTTCTAACAGATGACATTTAAAAATATTATCGGCTGGGTGCGGTGGCTAACACCTGTAATCCCAGCACTTTGAGAGGCTGAGGCAGGAGGATTACTTGAGGCCAGGAGTTCAAGACCAGCCTGGCCAACATAGTGAATCCCCATCTCTACTAAAAATATAAAAAATTAGCCAGGCTTGGTGGTGCACATCTGTAATCCAGCTACTCAGGAGACTGAGTCATGATAATCACTTGAAGCCAGGAGGCAGAGGTTGTAGTGAGCCAAGATTGTGCCACTGCACTCCAGCGTGGCTGACAGAGTGAGACTCTCCCTAAAAAAAAAAAAAGAAAGAAAAAAAAAACCCTAAAAAATTAACAATTATTCCTTAAAATCGTTGAGTACTAGGGTGACCATGTGTCATGGTTTGGGACAGACCGAATTTATACTTTGTGGCAAGCATCATTCATCATAATGCCCTAGAAGGGGGATTTGAAAGATCCTGATGATGCATGTGTCTCCCAGGCATTCTCTCCTGCTCGCCCTGCCTGTATCCCTCTCTCATGCACACTCATGCATCCTTCTTCCTTTTCTCATCCTCCATCCAGTGTTTTTTCTCTAAATATGTCCACAAGGCATCTGGGTGGATTCCCCTGGCTGGACATACTATAGGTGTCTACTTGATTTGTTCTGAATTTGTACAAATTTTTTTCCCAAAGACTTGTGGCTTTCTCCTGAGATTGCAGCAAAATATCTAGCAGTTTTCTGGTTTGCATCTTAGAACCTGAAGGAAATGGTGAGAATCTATTCCAAAGTGGGATGGATGATTCGATGATAACAATGAACACAATTGTCAGGGACGTTCAAAGCATTATATTTTATTTCCATTTTTTTCTCATCTAACATCTTATATAAATGAAATAGAATAAGAAATAAACTGGGAACCGGGGTTCTGCCTCTAATTAGCGACGTGACCTTGGATGCATCTGTTACCCACTTTAAGCCTTCCCTAAACACATCCCTCCCACTTTTCCCAGCTCCCATTCCCATTTATCTGCATGTCACTTGGCAACTATGACTACACTGTAATTAGATTTTCCTAAGAGTTCCTTGAAAAACCCAAAGACAAGGAATTTCTCTTAGCTCTGTTTTCATCTCCAGTGCAGAGCACAGGGTCAGGCACATAAATAGCTATTTAATGGATAAGTTTGTTGTGTGGATAATTGAAAAACAAATGAGCCCTACTTTTCACTTCTGTCCAAATGAGACTAGGTTCTCCTTACGGTTTCTCAGGTTTCGCGGTTTCCTGAGGCTCTCAGCTAACTTACAATGGAGCGGGACATACTGAGCTGAGGAAGGCAGGGAGGGGCCCTGGGGATCAGTGACCGATTCTCTTCCCCAGCCCTGTTTTGTCTGTCCTTTGGTCCCCTCCCGTTCTTTCCCCACAGAACTCTTCCTCACATGCTTATTTATATTTTCCTCTTTCTGCATGCTGGTTCTTAGGGCTCCCCGGAATAATCTAGAAGTCGTTTCCATCATGGCAGAACTCAAGGTGGACGCGCGGGCCAGCGTAGACTGGCAGAAACGCTGCCTGACTCTGGAAACCCAGCTTTTCCGGTTCCGCCTACAGGCCAGCAAGATAAGGGAGCTGCTGGCTGACAAGGTGAGTCCCTCAGAGCAGGGAGCTGCCTCTCCGCACGCAGAGGTTTATGGCAGGGAGGGCCTTGTGAGAGAGGGAGAGTTGGGGAAAGTCAACTTTCAGTAAGATGCTTTTCCCCACATGCAAAATGAAACCCAAGGCAGTTTAAGACCAAACTCTGAGCAGTTTACTAAGCTGTTATCTTGCTTGCGTCTTTGCTTGCTCATAAGGCACACCAAAGACTTGCTGCCGATCTTCTCGGTCCCCCATCACTTCCGGAGTCACCTGTGGCTGCAAAGGAGAGGTTCTATTATTCCCTTAACATTTCTTTCTCAGTGTGGGGAAGGACGGTGTTTCAGGAGAAAACAGAAATCTCTATCCTTCCTCTCACCCTTTGTTAAATAAATGAGCTACAGGAGGTGGTCTGCTTTCCTGGTAACAAGGACACAGGCTTTGGAGCCAGACCTAGCTTGGCTCTGCCACTTACTGGCTATATGACGCTGGGGAAGACAGGGTCTTCCCTTCACCTCTAAGACAGAAACACAAATGTCTACTTCTAAGAGTTATTTTGAGAATTAGATCAGATGACATATGTAAAGGTCCTGACATAGAATAGGTCTTAAATGAGAATAATTATTTTATTCACAGGTTTGGGTGGGCTGGTCTGGGAAACTGACCACCTTTCCTAATGTTTCTGTGGGAAGACAACATTCTATTTTATTTTATTTTATTTATTTATTTATTTATTTATTGGGATGGAGTTTCGCTCTTGTTGCCCAGGCTGGAGTGCAATGGCGCCATCTCAGCTCACTGCAACTTCCGCCTCCTGGGTTCAAGCTATTCTCCCGCCTCAGCCTCCCAAGTAGCTGGGACTACAGGCATGCGCCACCATGCCTGGCTAATTTTGTGTTATTAGTAGAGATGTGGTTTCTCCATGTTGGTCAGGCTGGTCTCGAACTCCCAACCTCAGGTGATCCTTGCCTCGGGTGATCACCTCGGCCTCTCAAAGTGCTAGGATTACAGACATGAGCCACTGCACTCCGCTGGAAGATACATTCTAAACTGCTAACTTTCAGAGGCATTCTGGAGCATAACCTGAATGGATGACCTGTTTTATTGATAGCTGGAGTCCAGCAGGACAAATCAGTGGCATCACCATGGCTAAGGGGAGTGGTCCTGGACTAGTCTGGACTAGAACTCTTGAACCTTGGGTCTGTTGGCATTCTTGTCTCCTAACTCAGACTTTGCAAAACAGAGATGTGCAGGGCTCCTGCCAGGTACTGCCAACAGAGGGGGATGGATATACATCAGGAAAGCGCAGCAGACCTTAGACAGTGATTCTCAAAGTGTGGTCAGAACCGTTTGGCCAGAACCACCTAGAGTGCTTGTTAAGCATGCATATTCCTGGGTCCCACCCCAGTCCTCTCAATTGAAGTATCCTGGGGGGTTGCTAATAATCTGCATGTTTAACAAGCTCTCAGAAAATGATTCTGTACATTAAGAAGTTTGAGAACCCTGTCTTAGGCTATGGTATTGGGGGAGGGACATGAGGGAAGGAAAGGATAAGTAGGGATTGACTCAGCCAGGCAGTCTGAGATATACCTCAGAGGGAAGAGACTTCTGTTTCTAGTAATATGGACAGCAAAATAACAAACAAACAAAAAAACCCCGCTATGAATCACCTGGAAATACTGGGTTAAATATTTAAAATATTCATGTAAATGAAGAACTGAGCACTGGAAAAAGTAAGAAACATCCTCAGTTAACAAAATGAAGAGGGGAAAGCCACAGTGGTACTCGACTCTGACAGCTGATTGAGGGGCAGGTGGCGTGTGACTGGCCTCCCTAGAGTAATGTAAGGTTTGAAGTTAAGAGTTTTAACATCTGTAGGGATAGAAACGAGGACTGGCCAGCTGGAGGCTGGAGCTGAAACAGACTTCTGCATAAAGTCAGGACTATTATTTCTTTTGATTAGTGTCGGTATGAACAAAATTTAAAAATAAAAAATGGCCAGGAATATTAAAGAACTTACCCTAAATAACAGGGTAGACAAGAAAAGGAAAATCATTCACTGGCACAGGAGATGACAACAGCTTCTCCGACTTAGTTAAGGTTCTGGGTAGGAAAACAAGAGTAGAGTCTCTCCTGAGAACCTGACGATAATACTGGCTTAATGTTAGGATTTACACTACCTGTGTGGTTTAGGAAACTCAAGCTCTGGGCCAGTGATACCCCTGGGGAGCCTGGTAGGGACAGAAACAAAACCTCTCTGGAGACACAAGACCTTAATTCAGATCACACAGGATCCACACAGAAAAAAAAAAAAAAAAAAAAAAAAGCCTTAATGAAGAGGAATATATAATCAAAAATGACTAAATACTTGAGGAAATAATCTACAGTGAATGAGTATCCACATACACAAAAAACAATTGGACTAGATCCCCAACAACTTCTAATAGTGGAACTGTTGCCAAGAGACTATAAAATAAATGAGTTCAGAAGTTTTGAAGACATAACAAAGAAATTGAAAGCATAAGACAAGAACAAGACACTACCTAAAAAGATCAGGTAGACTTGAAAACTAAATAGAACTTTTAGAAGCGAAAGTGTTTTCATTGAAATTAAAGTGTATTAATGGATAGATTAAACATCAGATTAGGCACCACGGAAGATAGACTTAATGGACAGGAAGACAGACCTAAGAAAATCTGAAAAGTTTCCAGCATGCTGCCTATAGAAATAAAGATACAGCGGCTGAGACCTGGATGTTAGAATGACAAGGTCCTATGTCTATCAAATAAGATTCCAAAAGTGGAGAAGAGAATGAAGGAAAGGTATTACTTGTGAAGAGATAGTGGCTGAAAAGTTTCCAAACTTGATGAAAGATGTGAAGCCTCAGATTCAGGAAACAGTAAGTCTAATCAGGTTAAGTTTTTAAAAATCATAGTTTGGTTAGATAATTGTTTGGCTGCTGTAAGAAACAACCTCAAATAACAATGGTGTAAACCAGGCTGATGTTTCTTTCTTTCTCATGTAACCTTCCAGACACAAGCAGTCCAGCTCTAGGATATCCTCTGGATATGTGAAGGGTGATATCCTCTGGATATGTGAAGATGGGTCACCTGATAGTCACATTTCAACCCCTTCCCTTTAAGTTAGTGACTCAGAGGTTTCATACCTTCCTTCTACTGATATCCCACTGGCCAGATCTTATTCACATGGTTATACCCAGCTACAAAGAAGGTTTGTACATTTCTACAAATAGAAATGTAGTCTTTATTCTAAATAACCATGCGCTCAGCTAAAAGTTGGGGGTTCTATTCATATGAGAGAGGATAGATAATAGGGAAAAACCAGCAATCTTTAAGTCTAGACTAATAGGAGGGATAACAAATAGAAACAGAGTATACATACCTCAAACCAGTAGAGTGAGGAAATGAAAAAAGGAAAGCCTATTAAATCCAGATAGGGACAAGAAAATAATATATTAAAAAAAGGAGTAAACAGAAGGGACAAATGAAGTGGCAGAAATAAATCCAAATATATTGGTGACAAGGTGACATATATATTACAGCATTGATGTATGAAAAATTGGAAACATACTAAATATCCATCAACAGAGAGATGGATAAACATATTCAGTGTATTTGTACAGTGGAATACAACATTGCAATTAAAAATGAATCAAGTAGAACTACATTTGTAAGATCAATAAATCTCAAAAATCAGCATTGAACAAAAAACATCTGAAGGATATATACAGCATCATACAGTTTATGTACTTCTGAAAACCAAAGACAGTACTGTTTATTGTTTCTCATCCCAGATCCATGCTCATGGATTTTATATATTTGGGAATAAGCATATGATTTCAACAGAACAAAAGCTCTGCTGCTAAAAAAAAAAAAGGTTGAAAACACTGTCTTAGATTACAACAGTTAGAACCATTTAGTGGCTAACCTGGGGGTTGCAAAGTCAAATGTTTACAGGTAAGCTAGATAAGTGAAGAGAGCCAGGTGGGTCCTGGGAGAACATGAGGGTACATGCTGAAGCCACTTATTGCCATAAGAAAATGTAACGCCAGGTTTTTTTTACCATATACAAATGAGGTAAAAATATAAAAACAGCCAAGTGTAGGATCAATGCCAGGGGGAAGGGGGTAAAATTGGAGAGAAGTACGCAGGGCTTCAACTGTGTCTGTCATGGTCCATTTCTTAAAGACAAACATCAGAAGCAGATGTGACAAAAATTAAGGGTTGACAAAGCTGAATGGTGGATATATGATTTTTTGGGATGTTTTTAGACAAAGTGACAAGTGACAGGTAGATACATGTTTTTTGTTTGTTTGTTTGTTTGTTTTGAGACAGAGTTTCTCTCTTGTTGCCCAGGCTGGAGTGCAATGGCATGATCTTGGTTCACTGCAACCTTTCCATCCCAGGTTCACGTGATTCTCCTGCCTCAGCCTCCTGAGTAGCTGGGATTATAGGCATACACCACCACGCCCGGCTAATTTTGTATTTTTAGTAGAGACGGGGTTTCTCCATTTTGGTCAGGCTGGTCTTGAACTCCCAACCTCAGGTGATCTGCCCGCCTCGGCCTCCCAAAGTGCTGGGATTACAGGTGTGAGCCACCACGCCCAGCCGGCAGATACTTGTTTTAAAAAATTATTCTCCTCAGGCATGGTGGTGCGTGCCTGTAGTCCCAGTGACTCAGAGGCCAAGGTGTGAGGATCGCTTGAGCCAAGGACATTGATGCTCTAGTGAGCCATGACCACACTACACTCCAGCCTGGGTGACACAGCAAAATCCTGTCTCAAAGGATATATATATATATATACACTCTACATATTTCTGTTTGCCTAAAATATTTCATAATAAATGTTTTAGAGTGCCTCTCTACCCTATTCCTCAGGGGCCAACAGAGTGACTGGAAAGCCTTGGCCACATTATAAACACCATACCTTCTTTCTCTACAGCCCCTGGAGTCTGGGTAAACTGAACTTTCATAATATCAACACCTTCTTGTCTTCAAGTCTGTCTCTGATCCTCATGTAACCAGAATGCCCTCGCATGGAAATGTTAGGGGTGAATAGTGTGATGAGTCAAGAAAGGGGAAAGGCATAGACACGGCAGGAACAACTGGGCATGTGGGAAGGAAGAGGGGAGAGACACAGATCTGAACTCGGGACCATGGGGTGGGAGACTTAAGTAAAGAAAAGGACTGGGACCTTAGCCCGACACTGGACCCCTTGGCAGGAAATCTTAAGGCCACAAACACCATGTTGGTCAATGTCAGGATTGTGTCTGTCCTCTGCAATCATCCCTAAACCAGTAAGACAGGTCCAGCAATTCATGAGATGCTTTCCCTAGCAGAGCCAAGACAAGTTATAGATCCCAGAAAGAGATGCCTTGGGTTTCTTAGGAGAGCTCCTGCTGGGGCCAAGAATCATGCCAGTTCCCACCTGCACTGGGAGAAGCCATGTCAGTTGAGTCTCTGGCCAGCCCTCTCACCTACCTGTTCCCTACCTCTCTACACAGCTGGCCCTGGGACATTGCATGGGCAGATGACTGCAGGCTGCTCACTGCTGGCTATCCTGCAGGGTGAGCAAAGCCTGGGTGCTTCTCCGTGGGGCCATCTCTGCTTAGGATCAGACCCGCCTGTGGGCTGCGGAGGCTTGGAAGAATGCCCTTCTTCCTACCTTGACACAGCCTACTTGCACCTGACTCCTTCGTACAAAATTGTCATTGTAGTCAGGGAATAATCTGTGCTAGAAAGAATTTTTTTTAAGAAGCAGAAACACCAAGGCTCTTAGATAATCCCTCACCTAAAGGAGAGAGAGCCGGATGAAGGGAGAGGAGAGTCGAGACTGTGCCTTTGCTGTTACACCTCTGACTCTGGTGTGCTATTGCCATGGTTACCCAGCCTGCTCGAGCCACCCCATTCTGGAGCCAGGTTAGCCGTGGGTTCCCTTTCCTTCCAGTAGAGGAGGCTGAGGGAGTGGTTAATGACTTGAGATTCACATCTTGCCCTGCTCTGCTCATCATTTTCCCTTCCTGTCTTTCTTGGCCTACTGGAGAAGCCACAAAGGCGATTCAGATCAATTTAAAAATTGATACTGTTCTGAGAGGCCACATAAATGGATATGGAAATGTGATTCTTTCTTGGACTTTTTCATTCTTGCTAAACCTGTTTCTCAGTTATCCTATCAGAAAAGTGGGAGTATAGTATCCATCCACAAAAGAGCATTGTAGGAATTATCATTATGAATTCATGGCATCAATATTAGAATACACGGTTTTTCTTTACTCCCTATCTGCTTCTTTATGCCAAAAGGGCTTTGAGTGTATTAATACAAGAAGAAATAGGCCAGGAGTGTTGGCTCATGCCTGTAATCCCAGCACTTTGGGAGGCTGAGGCAGGCGGATCACCTGAGGTCGGGAGTTTGAGACCAGCCTGACCAACATGGAGAAACCTCGTCTCTACTAAAAATACAAAATTAGTCAGGCATGGTGGCGCACGCCTGTAATCCCAGCTACTCGGGAAGCTGAGGCAGGAGAATCGCTTGAAACCGGGAGGCGGAGGTTGTGGTGAACAGAGATTGTACCATTGCACTCCAACTTGGGCGACAAGAGCAAAACTCCATCTCAAAAAAAAAAAAAAAGAGAGAAGAAATAATGTGACAAAACATTATTCTGTTTGTAGCTTAAAAATTTCTAAATGAAGCAGCAGTTTACCAAGTCCAGTTCCAGTGCAACCATGTGTACTTTCACTGTATCCCAATTGCTCGCCAGTTTTACCAACCAAGGTTTTGGAGTATAACTCAGTTTTTGATCTACCTACCAAAAATTTGTAGTTCAGAAATTTTTCTGAGTGGATAAATGGTTCCATTCACTCCTCTTAAGCAAGAGAACAATGGATGTTGCTCCTCCCACCTCAGATGGATTATACAGAGGCAGCAGTTCAGCTTAAGTGCCAGTTTCACAACATATGGGTAGCCCAGAAAAACATATCTTAAAATATCTCATACTTTGTGACAAGGCCAGGTACCATAAAAGGAGAATACAAGGATGATTTGGAAGTATGTTGAAGTTTGCATAAAATCATCATGGAATGGGTCTTAGCAGGTCTCTGTGCTCACAAATCTGATTTGTTTTGGGAGAAGATGCCTTCTAGGGCTTTTATTCTGTGGGGGCTCTGTGTGTGTGTGTGTGTGTGTGTGTGTGTGTGTGTAAAAGAGAGATTTTTAATTTTTTTTTTTTTTTTTTTTGAGACGGAGTCTGACTTTGTCACCCAGGCTGGAGTACAATGGTGTGATCTCAGCTCACTGCAACCTCCACCTCCCAGGTCCAGGAGACTCTCCTGCCTCAGCCTCCCGAGTAGCTGGGATTACAGGCACGCGCCACCACACCCCGCTAATGTTTGTATTTTTAGTAGAGACGGGGTTTCACCATGTTGGCCAGGCTGGTCTTGAACTCCTGATCTCAAGTGGTCCACCCGCCTCAGCCTCCCAAAGTGCTGGGATTACAGGTGTGAGCCACTGTGCCCGACCTTAAATTATTTTTCTAACCCCCTATTTTTTTTTATAAGGCTGCCCTCCTGCTCGTCATAGTATTTCTCGGGAACCATGGTATGGATGAGTTCTGTAGTGCTGGTGAACCCTTTGCGAGGAGGTGCTGATGGGGTTATGGCTCCAGGCTATATCCCTAAAGGAGTCAGCTTTGTTTTGCATTCTGTGGCCAGGCTACTGTTTCTTACAATGTGGTCTGTGGACCACCTCCTTCATCCACAAGCACTTTCTTTACAAGCACTTTCTGGAGCTATGTCTCTGACTTGCTGAAGAAAAGCTCTGTGAGCAGAGCCCAGGAATCTGCATGGTGATAAAGCCCATGTGTAATTCTTATGCCCTTGAAAGTCTCTCCTGCAACTAACCTCTGCCATGGCCTTACCTCGGACCCCATTCAGCTGTCTTTCCAGTGGATCCCTGGAGCCCCATGTGGCCCAGAGAGGTTCTGGGGTTGTGGGGTATAGTGGAGCCCACAGACAAGACTTGGAGCCGTTTCTCTTCCCAGCCCCACATTCATGTATTTTATGTATTTGGGAATAAGCATATGATTTTAATTGATCTGTTGCTAAAAAAAAAAAAAAAAAAAAAAAAAAAAAAAAGCTGAAAACCATTGTCTTTATGTTTTTTATTTTTTGAGACAAAGTCTCACTCTGTTGTCCAGGCTGGAGTGCAGTGGCGCCATCTCGGCTCACTGCTACCTCTGCCCCTGAGGCTCAAGCAATCCTCCCACCTTAGCCTCCTGAGTAAGTGGGACCACAGGTGCACACCACCATGCCTGGCTGATTTTTGTGTTTTTAGTAGAGACAGGGTTTCAACATGTTGTCCAGGCTGGTCTCAAAGTCCTGAGCTCAAGTGATCCACCCTCCTCGGCCTCCTAAAGTACTTGGATTACAGACGTGCATCACCGCGCCTGGCCAAAACAATTGTCTTTGATAACAACAGAGTTAGAACAATTTAATGGCTAAACGGGGGGTTGCAAATTCAAATATTTGCAGTTAATTTAGACAGATGAGACAATGAAGAGAGCGAGAGGTTCTGGGAAAATGTGAGGGGAAGGGCTGAAGCCACTTACTGCTATAGAAAATAGAAAATATAATGCTAGTGTGGCCAGATCTTTTGATTTTTTAAGAGAAGGTGGAAATCAAGATGTATATGGAATCTGGATTTTTATGTGACATGTGAGATTTGGATGTGAGAGGCAGTGTAGTATAGTGGCTGACAGCACGGACTCTGGAGCCAGTCTACTTGCGTTTGAATTCTGGCTTTGAATCTTAGTAGCTGTGTGACCTTAGGCAAGTTACCTTACCTCTCTGTTTTAGCTTCCTGATCCACACAATAGGGATACTAATAGTACCTGCCTTCTGGGGTTGTTATGAAATATAAATGAGTTAACGCATGTACAGTGCTTATGACAGTGGCCCTGTTTAGCTACATAAGTGTAGCCTAAATGTCCTACGTGTATATACACACAGCCCTACACAGACCAGGTGGCCCTGTTTAGCTATATACATATAAGCTAAATGCCCACAGCACAGTGTAGGTCTTATAGGACACTCTTTAAATTAATAGTGGGCAACCTCTGGCTTAAACCCATTCTTTCTGTAGGTGAACCGTAAGTAGTCCGATCATACAATCTATCACCTAAATCTATCACTCTGGAGAGAAAGTGAAAGGGGGCTCTATTACTAGTCATGCTGAGACAACAGGTGAGCATCACACTGTCCTGGCCAAACTGGTCTCCCTGCTCCTAAGTGCCATCTTTGTACAGGAAAAAACCAACAAGTAGCTTTTACCAATAAACTTCCGAATGCCAGGCCATGTACATGTGCTTTACGTGGGGCGGTGTGTGGAATCTTCACAGCGATCCTAGGAGGTGTCATTATTCATATTATTATTATTTATTTTTTTTACTGATGAGGAAACTGAGGCACAGAGAGGTTAAGGAATTTTCTAAAGCCACACTGTGGTGGAGTCAGTCAAGTTCCAGAGCCTTACCTCTTAGGTGTGCTGTTCTCTCCCGTGGGTGCAAAGCAGTGGTAATAATGTTGAACCTCTCATGCCTGTAATCCCAGCACTTGGGGAGGCTGAGGCAGGTGAATCACATGAGGCCAGGAGTTCGAGACCAGCCTGACCAGCATGGAGAAACCCCATCTCTACTAAAAATACAAAAATTAGCCAGGCATGGTAGTGCACGTCTGTAATCCCAGCTACTTGGGAGGCTGAGGCACGAGAATCGCTTGAACCTGGGAAGTGGAGATTACAGTGAGCTGAGATCGGCCACTCCAGCCTGGGATACACAACGAGATTATGTCTAAAAAAAAAAAGAATGTTGAACCCTTTTCTCAAAGGGATCATTGAGACCCAGGATGGTGTGGCTCTTGGCTCAGGCCACTGCTTGGCATGGCAGGACTGTGCTGGGAGTACAGGAGAGTCCCAGGTGCTCCTGCCACAGTGGGCTGATATTTCACAGCACCTCACAGCGTGTGACAAGGAACTGCACACTTGGGGGTTAAATGCCAGATTGGTGCCAAGTGCACTTCATCAGGTTGCTGCAGCCAGTTCTAGGGCAGCTTATGAGTCTTATGTGCAGCTGGTGAAAGTAGATCCCTGTCAGCCACCTAAACCTGACACCTCCTTGGCTGGTGCGTTACCCCAGACCCACACACTGAAAGGACAGCTGAGGACATGGTCCTAGAGAACCCTGGAACAGCCAAATAAGGGTGCCCACCTATAGCACCAGCTTTGCAGAGCTCCAGGTGTGGCCCTTTAAGCAAGGGTGAAGAAGAAAGTTCTGCCCTCGTGAAAAGTGTTGATGCTGGAGCTAAAGTGTTCAGACAATAGTTTCAGAGAAAAAAGAATACTCCAGCATAAAAGTGAATATGAAATGCTTTGACTGTCAAGTGTCCTTGCCAGGACACAAGGACTGGGAGGATCGGTAGTAATGAGGACCACCTGGCAGTGACAGAGGGTGACCCAGGGCTGGGAGGATACCCCAAGGGAGACCCCAGGCTCTGAAAGGTACCTTGCCATTCCATCTACTTCAGTAATAGCATGCGCATGGGATAGATAATAAAATCTGGAGGGGAAAAATGCTCGCTGTGTTGTCAATAACAGAGCGATTTCTGGTTCTGACCAATGTCATTGACTTATCACTCTTGACCCAAATGGAAATGCCTCCATGGGAGGTAAGACCCAAGTTTATCCTTTACTCCACCTTGGTCTCCATTTGCAAAAGAGCAAGACAAATTTTTCCATCAGATGAAGTTAGAAAATATCAGCCAATCGTTGCAGAATGTCACAAATATGAATTATCATTTTCAATGGAAAGCCTATGCCTTCTTCTAAGCTACAGAGCAGACTAGTTAGGTCTTAATAGTCCTGCTGAAGTTCAACCTAGGAAACTTATTGAGGGTCCAGGGCCTTCCCATTCAGTATTTCATTTTATTCTTGAAAAAGAAAATGCTCCTAATCACTGCATTCACTAGATTATTTCTGGTAAAAAACAAAAAACAAAAAACAAAAAACAAAAAAAAAAAACACCCAAAAACTCAACTCTGGCTAGCTTAAGCAAATGGGATTTATTAGAAGGATCCTGGGGCAGCTCACAAAACGAAAGGAACTATCCAGCAACCATGACTTGGTGAGGTTTGTGCCCCTTCTCCAGGGCAGCTCCCTGGTTCCAGCCTCTGATCTCTTGATTCCAGATTCCTGGAGAGAGAGAACCTGGCTGGCCCAGTTAGGTCTGGTGTCGAAGAGGGAAGGGTTATGCGGTACCAACACTGGGGACCACCACTATGTATCAACCAACCCCCCACCACCAAGTAGAATTCCTTTTGCACTGGACAACCACCGCTATAACCATAATATTGATTTATGCTGTGCTGTTATCTGCCCCGTGGCTGCATGGCAACTGTGTGAAGGTCAAGGAACTCCTCTGGGACAAGCCTGAGGACTGTTTGACTTAGGACAGTCCATCTGGCTCACATCGATGCCCGAAACTGACCAGAACCAACCCACTCACTCAGCTTCCATCGAGAGGTTTGACTAGTGTTACCCTAAGAGAGGAAGGAAAGAAGGGGTGGGGGCATCCTTGGCTTGAACACGTGAATGCCTGTCAGAGCGGGCCCTATCCATGGGAGCACTGGGGCATTTTTGTCCCATGGGTTTAAGTCTTGAGTTTTACTTGGGATCTTCAGATAAGCATAACTCTAACTCTCTGGTGTCCAAGGGAATGTGCCCTGAAAGCATCAGTGTCTCCCCAGTCCCAGGAAGGAGGAAACAATGGATGAGGGAAGGCCACTCTGAGCAAAGAGGTCCCCCTGGTTCCCAAACATGAACTCCTGTTCCCGTGTAACTTTTCTCTCACTGTCTAGCAGCAGGCTGAGGGATCCCGCTCATCCACCTTTTAATTAAGGAAAGCAGAATTTCAGCTGAGAGACTGGAAAAGAGAGAAGGATTGATCAGTTCACTGGTAAATATCAGCTAGGGTCCAGGCTGAGGGGAGAAGGTTGAATAGCCAGAGAAGAGGCCAAATCCTTAGAGAGGAGGTTGGGCTGAAGCTTGGGAAGTGAGGGACACTGGGCCTGTCCAGCCTCGTGGAAGGCGCGGCTGGGATGCAACGCCTCTGGGACATGTATGAAGCATATGTGTTACTCTGGGGCAAGGCAGGCTGGGAAGGGAAGTAGCGGTCCCAGCTAGGCTGTGGCACATGGTGTTAGACATGAGAGCGGGATGCATGAATTTGCTCTGCTTCTGTGGGTCCTCCATGTGATGGTGTACAGTTGGGCAACAGACAGTGGTGCCCTGGCAGGGGGAGAATGGGAGCTGACATCCAACGCACACTTCACTTACCAAGCCATGAGCTTGAGAAGCTGCAAAGAGATGCCGTGTAGGCTGTGGGCTCGTGCGCAGCTCTTTAGTCTTTAGCTTAGATCTGGTACCTGAAGAGCCTCCACGTACAAGAACTTCGGTCCCTTTGCTTGGCCCACTTGGTGTAATTTCCAGAATTTCCATGCTCCTCAGGCCTGAGTGACACACCTCTACTGGCAGCAAGACAAAATTTTTATGTTTATTAAATTTTTTTTTTTTTTTGAGACAGGACCTTGCTCTGTCGCCCAGGCTGGAGTGCAATGGTGCCATGTCAGCTCACTACAGCCTCAACCTCCCGGGCTCAAGTGATCTGCCTGCCTCAGCCTCCCGAGTAGCTGGGACTACAGGTGCATGCCACCACGCCCAGCTAATTAGAGAAGAAAAATTTTAGTAGAGACGAGGTCTTGCTATGTTGCCTAGGCTGGTCTCAAACTCCGGAGCTCAAGTGATCTTCCCGCCTTAGGCCCCCAAATTGCTGGGATTACAGACGTGAGCCACTGTGCCCAGCTCACAAGATAGAATTTTGAAAAATGTATCTTAAGCCTCTTTTTGTCTTTCTAGTTCTTTAAGATTAAAGAAATCAAATAAGGTGATAGCCCTGAAGCCCTTACAGGCAGAGGTGTCCTCAACTGTGGGTGAGGAGGTATTCGTCCCCAGCCAGAGATATTCTGAGTGGGGAGAAACGTTCTCTATTGATGACACAGGGTGGGCCCTATGGGAGCAGCAGCATGGCCCTGCCTTCGACCCAATGCTGAGAGGACAGGGGCCTCGGGAAGGGGAGACTGAAGCCAGGACAGGGCGGGATGCTCAGAAAGAATGACAGTGGAGCTGCTGCCCTCCTCGGACACCCTCCATCAGGACAAAAGAGCTGGGCCTCCACTCCCTCAGCAGAGGGGACAGCAGCCACGGGCTCTTCACCTGCCCCATGAACTCAGGATTAGGGAACTGAGAGTTGCCTTGAAAATCTTTACCCTGACACTCTCGAGCCACTTGAGATGGGCACTTGAAACCTGGCCTGTGTGCAGTGTGTGCACAATTCTCTAAAGTGGCCTTGATGCCATGTTCATAGTAGGGACATGGCACCTACATCTCCCCTTTCTCTCTGGCCGAGCAGATGCAGGAGCTGGAGCAGAGGCTGCTGGAGGCAGAGCAGAGAGCAGAGAATGCCGAGACCCAGGTAACCAGGGGAGGGGACTGGCGGCAATATGCAGGGGATTGACTGTCGGCCCTTCCAGGCCCTTCCCATGGACACAGGTGGACACACACATCACCAGCAGTGCTGTATTATACCTGAACCAATGAGTGTGCATGGAGCTTTCTGTGGGAATGGAGTCTTTGGGTAAAGATCCATATAGCAACTGGGAATAGTATTCCAAATAGGCTGGACTATGCTATGGTAACAAATTAAGTCTGAAGTCTCAGTGGTTTATCACATTTAGTTCTCACTCATGGAACCTGTCCATTGAGGGTTAGCCAGTGATTCCGCTTCCACAGTCACTCAGGAATCCAGGTTAAAGGAAGCTTGCCTACCTTACAGCTGGACCACTTGGAATACACAGCCTTCTTGGTTGCCATGGCAAAGAAAGAAAGCTGGATGTCTGTGCACTAGCTTTTACTTATTTTTAAAATTTATGTATTTTTATTTTTTATTAGAGATGGGGTCTTGCTGTGTTGCCCAGGCTGGTCTCAAACTGCTGGGCTCAAGCTATCCACCCACCTCAGCCTCCCAAAGTGCTGGGATTACAGGCGTGAGCCATGCACCTGACCTTATTTATTTATTTATTTATTTATTTCTAGAGACAGGGTCTCACTATTTGCCCAGGCTGGTCTGAACTCCTGGGTTCAAGCAATCCTCCTGCATCAACCTCCCAAAGTGCTGGGATTATAGGTGTGAGCCACCACACTCACCCTGCACTAGCTTTTAAATACTTCAGCCCAGCCAGGTGCAGCAGTATGCACCTATGGTCCCAGCTACTTGGGAGGTTGAGGCTAGAGGATCCCTTGAGCTCAGGAGTTTGAATCTAGCCTGGGCAATATAGCAAGATCCTGTCTGTTTTAAAAAATTTTTAAATAAATAAATATATACATACATACATACTTGAGTCCAGAAATGATGCACCATTTCCACTTGGACCCCATTGGTTGGATCAATGACATGGCTCCATCCAGCTGCAGGAGGGTTGAGAAATATGAGGCAGCACATGGCCGTCCAGTGAACAGTAAATATCCCTACCATGGTGGGGTTGGGACAGTTGCTCTCCTAGGCTGTTTGTCCTGCTCAGTTCATTCCTACTGGGATCCACAGAGGTCAATGGCACAAGACCAGCTGCTTTTTCCACTTATCGTCTCCTCTGCCCTCCTCGTACCCATCTCTCCATTACTATGACCTAGAGTAGCCAAAATGAGTTTCTTCTTTGTTAGTCCTTCTTTTGCTCAGATTGGAGCTTTATAAATGATAATTGGATTAATTGGCTCAGACTGCCAATTAATTAGAGATGGGGTCTTGCTGTGTTGCCTGGGCTGGTCTCAAACTGCCTGGGAGTCACAGCCTGGGGCATCAGAGGGTGTCCCATCCCACGTTACTGGCCACTGCACACCCCGTGTGAATGACGGGAGGTACTATGAGATCATTGTACTTTTCAGGTGGGTGTCATGGAAGAGAAAGTAAAACTGTCCAATCTGAAGAATGTGGACTCGGGGGGGAGCCTGCACCAGAAATACCAAGAATTGCTGAAAGCCATAAAGGGCAAAGATGAGCTCATCAGCCAGCTGGAGGCTCAGCTGGAAAAGCAGGTAAGGGCTCATGCGCAAGGGAGCACCATGCCCTCTTCGACATCTGTCCCGCTGGCCCCCAGCTTCCTGAGCTGGTCTGCTCAAGCCCTCAAGTGCTGGTGAACTCACTTCCTCCTGAGCCTGTTCTTTTATGTGGAAATTTCATTATAGGAAGGGCTGTTCCTCCCACATCTGCTCATTAGAAGCCAAGCAGGGGATAGAGTAGAACAAGGAGCTTGGAGGCAGACTGACCTGGGTGTGAAGCCCACCTCTAGCACCTGCTGCTTCTGACAGTGGGCAAAGCTTTTAAGCCACTGATTCTTATTTTACACATTTATAAAAGAAGGTGGAAACACCTCATAGGGCTGTTGGGAGAAGCATCCTGTGTGACCTGTGCCTAGCGTCAGGCACGTGGTCAGTACTTGGTAAGGAGAGCTTTTCTTTCTCCATTCTGGCCTTGTCGTGCCCTGCCAAGATGAGACACGTGATACTTGGCTGTAGTATGATCAGAGCTGCGCAGAACTGGATGGTCAGTCATGGCCAGCTGGTTGCCCAAAGTTTCTCAATGAAGCTGAAGAGGCAGAGACCAAAGTTGCTGCCTCCTCAGAAAACCAGGGTCTTCCCTCCTTAGCACATGGAAGCCCAGGAGAGGCCACGGCCCAGCATTTCAGCTCCACTCGGCACCTTTGCTCCTGAGAGGACTTCTGGAACGTCCCCCTGCCAGTTCCTGTGTCCTGCCTTCTCTCCTTCACAATCTCACCAACTCCATCCCAGTTCTGTCCCTTTCCTCTGCCACTGACCTCACCTACCCAGCTTTCCCCTTGTGCCAGAGTGCCATCATTTCCAACTAAACACCCCACAGTCTGGACAGATGACTTTCAATTTCCTACACATGCCTTCTCCATGTGGGATCCTGATGGTGCCTTCCAACCATCATGGGCAGATTCATGTTTACCCATCAGCATTCATCAAATAGGCCCTTAATGGAGGTGACTTTGTATGCTGTGGGGTACCATGTGTTCCTGAAAAATGATGGAAAAATAGAATTTTGACACATGGAATCTCTGACCAATTCTTCCATTGATTTTAGACATACCTTCTCTTCTGAGTAGCTCATAGTTAGAAGCGGCAGCATCCTGGGGGTTAGTGGACAAAACGACTCTTGCTAAAGCTCCTTAGGTCAGAAAAAATGTCATTTTACAATCAGAATCAGTAGGTCAAGATCATAAAAGAAAGGGCACTGTTTTGTGAGTCAAGAGACCTGGTTTTAGTCCCAGCTGTGCCATGAATGGACAGAGGCAAATCATTTGTTGCCATAGCCTTAGTTGCCACAGAACTACAAAGACAGTATCAAACCAGGTCAGGGTCGGCCAACTTTTTCTGTAAAGGTCCAGGTAGTAACTATTTTAGGCTTTGTGGACCACCGGTCTCTGTTGCAACTGGTCAAAGCTGCTGTTGTAACATGGAAGCAGCCACAGATAATACATAAATGAATGAGCATAGCTGTATTACAGTGCAACTTTATTGACAAAAACAGGTCTGGTTGGGGGCAAGCAGATGGAGGACTGGATTTGGCCTGAAAGCCATTGTTTGCCACACCTTAAACTAGATGACCTTTAAGGTCCTTCCAGCTCTGAAATACTGAGAGTCTGACGTCTGACGCTGGGATTACAGGCGTGAGCCACCGTGCCCGGCCAGGCTGCTCCTCTTTAGATACAAACCTTTTCAATCATCTCCTCTTTTGACTATTTTGATGGAAATACCTCAGCGATCTGCAATTTCGCCTTATTTTTTAACTATAAATGTAATACATACATGCTTATAGTAAAAAATACAAAAGTGGCCAGAGGACTATAAAACAACAAGTCACCTCTCTCTCCCTCCCCAATCCTTGATTTCCACTCCTCACTGTTAATGTTGCTTGCATATGGAAGCACAGCGTTCTCCTTCCATGGCAGGGATATGCCGTGTTTATTCAGCCAACCCCTTAGTGGTGAACACTTAGACTATTTCCAGTTTCAAGTTTTTAAATTTTGTGTTACCTTATCAAATAATATTGCAACAAACGATTTCTGCTCACTGGCTTTGCAAGGTCAGTGGCATGCACACTTGACGTTTCTTGGAGTCTCCCACCTCCAGTCAGTCAGTCTCCTGGTGACTGTTGGGATTAACAGAAGGCCCTCTCTTTCTTGCAGAAGCAGATGAGAGCAGAGGAAGCAAAAACTGTTCAAGAAAAAGCTGCAAAGATCAAGGAATGGGTGACACTCAAGTTGGCAGAGGTGGGTTGGAAACTCATCTTGGCGGCCTTCCCTGACCCCCGGAGTTTCCTGCCCCCTTCTCTCTGGGGTGCCTCGGCTGACCTTTGTTCTGTCCAGCACTTGTTCTGCATTCAGCCTCCATGCTGAGACACTGTGGTTCACTTCCCCTTTCCTTTTGTCTTGGTTGGGTCTCCCTGGAGCTCCTGACTAGCTTGGTGCTGGATTTAAGTTTGGGAGAAGGAATGTGTCTCACTTCTAAAAAGCCCCCTCAGTTTCTTTCTAGGAAGCCCATACAGGCCATCATCCACTCGCTCCACTGTCTCTTTTATTATTGATTATTATTATTTATTTATTTATGAGACAAAGAGTCTCGCTGTCTCGCCCAGGCTGGAGTGTAGTGGTGCAATCTCGGCTCACCGCAACCTCCGCCTCCTGGGTTCAAGGGACTCTTGTGCCTCAGCCTCCCTGAGTATCTGGGTTTACAGGCACGCGCTACCACGCCCAGCTAATTTTTGTATTTTTAGTAGAGACAAGTTTCACCGTGTTGGCCAGGCTGGTCCTGAACTCCTGACATCAGGTGATTTGCCCACCTCGGCCTCCCAAAATGCTGGGGTTACAGGTGTGAACCATCGCACTGCACTACTTTCTCTTTCATCCTCTTAGTTCTTTTTAACTATTTGTATGTGTGTGGTAAAATATACATAAAATGTACCATTTAAGTGTACAATTCAGTGACATTAAGTACATTCACAGTGTTGTGCAGCCATCACTGCTATCTATGTCTAAAACTTTTCATCACCCCAAACAGAAACTCTGTACCTGCTAAACACTAACTTCCCATTCTCTTTTCCCCCAGCCCCTGGTAACCTCTATTCCACCTTCCTTTTCTATCTTCCATTTTTGTAGTTTATCACATGCTGTACCTTTGTTTAGGAAACTGAGGACTTGAAGCTACAGTGCTATAGCAAACAAACAGAAAACAACCTCCTTCTAAATAAAAGGAGTGGGAATTGCAGTTTGGAAAAGGTCGAACATACTTTTTTTTTTATTTTTTGAGACGGAGTCTCGCTCTTGTTGCCCAGGCTGGAGTGCAATGGCGCAATATCGGCTCACTGCAACCTCTGCCTCCTGGGTTCAAGCAATTCTCCTGCCTCAGCCTCCTGAGTAGCTGGGATTACAGCTGGGATTACTAGCCACCATGCCTGGCTAATTTTTGTACTTTTAGTTGAGACGGGTTTCACCATGTTGGCCAGGCTGGTCTTGAACTCCTGACCTCAGGTGATCCACCCACCTCAGCCTCCCAAAGTGCTGGGATTACAGGC
>NW_012104787.1:2410369-2441304 GCF_000951045.1 Mandrillus leucophaeus
GTTGGCCAGGCTGGTCTTGAACTCCTGACCTCAGGTGATCCACCCACCTCAGCCTCCCAAAGTGCTGGGATTACAGGCGTGAGCCATCACGCCTGGCTGACGAACATACATCTTTTCCTCTGTGCTCCCCACACAAGTGGTTCACACCTGCAAGAGGGTATCGGCTCATTTTGCCTTCTATCCCCTTCTTTGGATGCATATCTCAGGTCACCTGCTAGGCTGCAAGTTCTTGGGGACAGAACTGATGCCTGGCTTACCTGCATATTCTCACAGTCCCAACCCTTGCTAAAAGATACTCAATAGAAGTGTGTTGGACTTAATTTAAAAGAAAATGCAGGCTGGGGGCGGTGACCCATACCTATAGTCCCAGCAGCACTGTGGGAGGCCTAGGCAGGTGGATTGCTTGACACTAGGAGTTTGAGACCAGCCTGGCCAACATGGTAAAACCCTGTCTCTACAAAAAATACAAAAATTAGCCAGGCATAGTGGCATGCACCTGTAGTCTCAGCTACTCGGGAGGCTGAGGTGGGAGGCTAAGGTAGGAGGATGGCTTGAGCCCTGGAAGCAGAGGTTGCAGTGAGCCAAGATTGCACCACTGCACTCCAGCCTAGGTGATAGAGGCAGATCTTGTCTCAAAAAAGAAAAGAAAAGAAAAGAAAATGCCGCAGCCAGGCGCAGTGGCACATGCCTGTAATCCCAGCACTTTGGGAGGCTGAGGTGGGCAGATTGTTTGAGTCCAGGAGTTTGAGACCAGCCTGGGCAACATAGCGAGAGCTTGTCTCTACAAAAAATAAACGAAATTGGCTGGGCCTGGTGGTGTGCGTCTATGGTTCCAGCTACTCAGGAGGCTGAGGTGGGAGGATCACTTGGGCCTGGGAGGTCAAGGCTGCAGTGAGCCAAGACTGCTCCACTGCACTTCAGTCTGGCCAACAGAACGAGACCCTTTATTAAAAAAAAAAAAGAATTGAAAAAGTATGTCTAAACCTGTAGGCTGGGTGTCCTAAATCTTCATTTTTCTTTTTGCTCAGCTTGAGATGGAGAATCAGCATCTGAAAAGCCATAATCAGCACCTGGTGGAGCAGGTGGGAGCCCTTCAAGATGCACTAGAAGGTAGGCAGGCCAGGGTGTGCAGGTGTGCGGTAGGTGTGTGTGGTGGATATGGGGCTGAGCTACGGGAGCTCTCAATGTGACTGTTTTTACCCCAACCACAGCTATTCAGATAGCTCCTTCGCGGAAGCTGCTGGTGCCCTCCCACGGAGCTGCAGAGCAGGATTCGGTCCCTTCAGAGCCGGGAATCCAGCCCACGGGCCAGAACAGTGGCTCCCAGGCCGAGGGTCTGAAGGCAGCTGTGCTTGCACCTTCCCCAGGTGCCCTGCAGAGCAAGGACTCTGTTTCTGAAGCAGCAAGTCCCTTGGAGGATTCTAGTTCCAGCACGGTCCATTCTGGGGAAATGGTAGAGGCCAAGCCCCTTCAACCTCATCTGGGAAGAGAGGGCCCTCCCCACCAGCCATGCATGAAGCTTCGTACCTTCAGATGTGGTTCAGCTTCCTGGGGTGAGGGTCTGGTTACTGCCCAGAGAGGGATGCTCCCTGGGATAAAGACCTCTGCCAGGGAAGGTGGCCCTGGCAGCAGTCTGACCCTACCAAAGGTGCGGACTCCTGGCACCCCACGGGACAGCATCCAGTTGACCAAAAGGCACCACAGCCAGCCCCAGGTGGGCCATGGGCACTTTGACCGTGTGGTGAGCATTGAGATTGGGGCCTTCTCAGCCCTCCACCCCTCTGGCCTTCCTGAGCTGGAGTCCCGAGCTAGGTACCGGGAGGAACCAGAGAAGATGGAGATGGAGGAGCCACCCCCAGCAGGGAAGAATGAGGAAAGAGAGAGCCCGAAGGCCCTTGGAGCTGAGCTGGAGGAAGTGGAGCTGGGTAACAAGCCACCTACACCCCCGCTGCACCAGTTTTCATCCTGGGTAAGAGGCAAGCTCCGGGCTGGGCAGAAGAGCAGAGCTAATGACAAGAACACTGCTGGCTGAGCACAGCCATGCACTGAGCAGGAAAGGAGGCTGCTGGCATCCTCATGGTGGCCGTGGCAGGCAGGTACCATGGAGCCTGTGCAGACCACCCAACCAGTGAGGGTCAGAGCTAGAATTCAGAATGATGTGAATGGCAGTTGACTGTCATTTCCTGAGTGCTCACCGTGCACCATACATCAAGCTGGGTGCCTTGCATACCTTTTCTCATTGAATCTTTGTGAGTCTTTCAGATGGTTTGGTATAATGGTAAAGAGCATAGGCCCCAGAAGCAAACTACTAGGGTTGAACTGTTAACTATGTGACCTTGGGCATGTTACTGAACCTCTGTGCCTCAGCTTCCCTATCTATAAAATGGGGATAATAGTACCTACTTTATAAGGTTGTTATGAAAGTACTTACAGTAGTGGTTCACAGTAGGTGGTAGGTAAATGTTGGCTCCCTTCTCCTTCCCCTTCTCCTTCCCCTTCCCCTTTCCCTTTCCCTTTCCCTTTCCCTTTCCCTTCCCCTTCCCCTTCCCTTCCCTTCCCTTCTTGCCCAGGCTGGAGTGCAATGGCACGATCTTGGCTCACTGCAACCTCTGCCTCCTGGGTTCAGGCAATTCTCCTGCCTCAGCCTCCCAAGTAGCTGGAATTACAGGTGTGTGCCACCATGCCCAGCTAATTTCTTTTCTTTTTTTTTCTTTTTGAGACGGAGTCTTGCTCTGTTGCCCAGGCTGGAGTGCAGTGGCACGATCTTTGCTCACTGCAAGCTCTGCCTCCCTGGTTCTCCTGCCTCAGCCTCCCGAGTAGCTGGGACCACAGGTGCCCGCCACCATGCCCAGCCAATTTTTTGTATTTTTAGTAAAGATAGGGTTTCACCATGTTAGCCAGGATGGTCTTGATCTCCTGACCTCGTGATCTGTCCGCCTCAGCCTCCCAAAGTGTACTTTTTATAATTTTAGTAGAGACAGGGTTTCACCATGTTGACCAGGCTAGTCTCAAACTTCTGACCTCAAGTGATTCACCTGCCTAGGCCTCCCAAAGTACTGAGATTACAGGCAACTGAACCAGGCCAGCTTCCTTACTCGTAACATTGGATAAAATGTCTTGACGTCTGTCTGGTAGAAATACTTCAGAAGCAATGATCTGGTTGGTGGCCAGGAGTGGGGACACAGATGAAGCATAACTGACCACACCTCTTTAATCTTTGCAGAGCTGGGTGATGGGCACATGAGATCATTCTTTTTTTAATTGAGACAGGGTCTTACTCTGTCGCCCAGGCTGGAATGCAGTGGTGGAGTCTTGGCTCACTGCGACCTCTGCCTCCTGGGCTCAAGTAATCCTCCTACTTCAGCCTCCTAAGTAGGTGGGACTACAGGCATGCGGCACCATGTCTGGCTAATTTTTGTATTTTTAGTAGAGACAGGGTTTCACCATGTTGCCCAGGCTGACATTTTTTTTTCTTTTCCTTATTTTTTTTTTGAGACAGAGTCTCACTCTCTTGCCCAGGCTGCAGTGCAATGGTGCAATCACAGCTCACTGCAGCCTCAACTTCCCGGGCTCAAGCAATTCCCCCACCTCAGCCTCCCCAGTAGCTGGGACTACAGGCATGTACCACCATGCCCAGCTATTTTTTAATTTTTTGTGGAGATGGGCTCTCACTGTGTTGCTCTGGCTAGTCTCGAACTCCTAGGCTCAAGTGGTCCTCCCACCTTGACCTCCAAAGTGCTGGGATTACGGGTGTGAGCCACTGGTGTCTGGCTCTGTGTCTGACATTTTCCATGATAAAAAGTTAAAATAAAAATGAGACAGGCTATAAAAATGACATTTCACAGGTCACCAGTGAAAATGGCCTGCGGGTATTAAGGGCTTCACACAGAGCCTGTGGGAAGGCTCCCTTCCTTGCAAGGAGTAAGGTGTGGTTTCTCCCTTTTACAGGTCAGGAAACCACTGTTCCCCACAGACTTAGGTACTTGCCCAAGGTCATGTGATAGTTAGTGAGGGAGCCAGGCTTTATTTATTTATTTACTTGAGAGACAGTGTCTTGCTCTGTCACTCAGGCTGGAGTGCAGTGGCACAATCACAGCCCACTGCAGCCTTGTACTCCTGGACTCAAGGGATCTTTCCACCCCAGCCTCCTGAGTAACCGGGACTACAGATGCACGCCACCACACCTGGCTAATTTTTTAAATTTTTCGTAGGGTTGGAGTATCCCTATGTTGCCCAGGCTGGTCTCAAACTCCTGGCCTCAAGTGATCCTCCTTCGTCAGCTACGAGAGCCACCTCACCTGGTCTGAGAGCCAGGCTTTAAATGTAGTTCCAGCTGCACTGAAGCCCAGCTCTCACACTCCAGCTGTACTTCCTCTTAAGGGACATTGCCAGAGCAAATGTCAGTCTTATTCATGGGCAGACATCCCCTCCACATATGCTTCTGGGGTGTGCAGCAATACCATGGGGGACATCTAAGCATTGGCTCCTGGCAGCAGGAGGAATGAGGTCACTTGGGAGAGGGGGGTAGCATCAGGGTGGACTCACCCCACACCACTGCTCGGGAGACCTGTATTTTCAGCAGTACCTCCCAGGGCCTCCTTTTGAAATGCTGGTTCTAAGCCAGGCACGGTGGCTCATGCCTGTAATCCCAGCACTTTGGGAGGCTGAGGCAGGCAGATCACTTGAGGTTAGGAGTTCGAGACCAGCCTGGCCAACATGGCGAAACCCCATCTCTACTAAAAATACAAAAATTATTTGGGCACGGTGGTGCGCACCTATAGTCCCGGCTACTTGGGAGCCTGAGGCAGGAGAATCGCTTGAACCCGGGAGGCAGAGGTTGCAGTAAGCTGAGACTGCACCACTGCACTCCAGCCTGGGCGATAGAGGAGATTGTCTCAAAAACAAAACAAAACAAAACAAAACAAAAAGAAATGCTGGTTCGGGAGACGCACAGCCCTAGACTTTTGGGCTATATCCTTGTCAGTGACTGTTGACCAGCTTCTAGTTGTTACAAGGACACCTGGAAGACTGGAGACCCAGTTGAGCCAAGCGTGGGGCACATCAGGAAGACTAGGAGATGGAAGAGCACTGGTCCCCTGGGCTGCTGGCCCTCTTCTTGCTCTGACGTCCAAACGCAGAGGTTGGGAACGGGGAGCAGTCAGGCAAGGAATGTGCAGCTGCTACCAGAAAGAAGCGTTGCTCCCTTTGCCATTTTGCCAAAATACAGCCATTCACTGTGATAGCTTAAGAGTGGGTCTTGGGCCGGGTGCAGTGCCTCACACCTATAATCCCAGCACTTTGGGAGACAGAAGCAGGTAGATTGCTTGAGCCCAGAAGTTCAAGACAACCTGGGCAACACGGCAAAACTCCATCTCTACCAAAAAAGATACAAAAATTAACTGAGCATGGTGGCACATGCTGGTAGTCCCAGCTACTCAGGAGGCTTAAGTGGAAGTTAGGTTTGAGCCTAGGGAGGTGAAGGTTGCCATGAGTCAAGATCTTGCCACTGTGCTACAGCCTGGGCAACAGAGCCGGACCCTGTCTTAGAAAAAAAAAAAAAAAAGAGTGGGTCTTCTCTATCTGAACAGGTTAAGTGTGTGTGTGCGAGAGAGAGGGTGGAGGAGGAGAGGAGGAATGGGAAGACGAGGAGTTATTCTCTCCTCTTGTTCTGTATAGAAAGCATATCAGATGACATTCTCCCCAGGAACCTCAGCTGAACTCTGGGATGAAGCATTAAAGGGGCAGGGGCAGGTCTTCCCATAGACCCTCCCTGCCCCCAGCTAGGCCCCGAGGACCCAAGAATCAGCCAAAAGAATGTAAGGAGATCTCATCCTGTTTGCTATCCCCTTTGTAACTTGCTCCTGGGGAAAACAAGACACAATGCTAGCTCCTTCCCAGGCCCCTGAGGCGTGATCACTCCTGTTCCAGGGAGGGCTTAAGAAATCACAGTGGCCAAACAGCCCAGCCTCTCTCTCTCCCAGGCAGTAACCATGGCGGGGGGTGGGGAATGGGGCAGTAACCGTCTGGAGGGGGAAAAAAAAAGAAATGTCAGAGGACATTTCTCAATCTGAGGGTGTGAGAAATACTTATGTACCTTAGAGTTTGGAAAGCCCTTTTTTCAGTTAATCCTTAAAACAACCTTGTGAGTTAGGCATTAGATAACCTTTTGTCAAACAGTTGTAGGTTTTGTTTCACCTAAATCCTTCAAACTTCAGTTTCATTTCCTCTGCAAAGTTAGAGGCCTGTCCTTGGTTAAATTCCACCACCGCTGTGGGCAGAAATAATCCTTTTTATGCCTAATTTTATTTGGGCCTGGTGTATCTGCCCTACACGAGCACAAAAACTCCCTGCCCTGCTGCAGGGCCCTCCTTGGCCTCCTTCCTCACTGCCTCTCTGTCTCCTGCCTTGCCGCCCCTCCAGTGACCTCAGCGTCTCATGGCAGCACTCATCAGCTCTGCCCTCTCTCCTCCCAGGTGCCCCAGGGCTGCTGTTCTCCTCTGGGATACACCCCAATAGGCACCCACCTCCCTTCCAACACCATCTCCTAGCCCATCTGACCCCACCAGGTGACAGCACATCTAGCTGCCTCCCTGAGCCAGCAGGACATTCCTCCAAAGGCTGACCAAAGGCTCAGTGGAGCAAACAGATATAGAAGGTGCAGGGAGCCATGTGGGTTGTTTATGAGCAATCGGGGCCATTAGGAAAAGCTCCTTTGGCCTTTGGCCTACTTCAGACCCAGGATAGGCATTCTCCCAGTGTCTTCTGCATGGGGATGCTGGAGAACTGTTGGGCAAAATAGGCTTTGTAGATTGGCCCTGAAGCCTAGCCATGATACGACATTATTCCTGTAGGGGAAAAATGTGCCCTAAGTTCCCACATACGTTCATCACTGCACTGTTCACAATAGCAAAGACACGGAATCAACCCAAGTGCCCGTCAGTGGTAGACTGGATAAAGAAAATGTGGTATATATATATACCATGGAATACAATGCAGCCATAAACAGGAATGAGGTCATGTCCTTTGCAGGGACATGAATGGAGCTGGAAGCCATTATCTTCAGCAAACTGACATAGGAACAGAAAACCAAACACTGCATCTTCTCACTTACAAGTGGGAGCTGGACGATGAGAACACATGGACACAGGGAGGGGAACAACACTTAGCGGGGCCTGGCAGGGAAGGGCGGTGGTGGGAGAGTATTAGGGAAAAGAGCTAACGCATGCTGGGATTAATACCTAGGTGATGGGTTGTTAGGTGCAGCTGACCACCATGACACACGCTTACCTATATAAAAACCTTCACATCTTGCACATGTACCCTGGAACTTAAAAAACAAACAAATAATTTTTTAGAAAAAGAAACAATAGAGAATTTTTAAAAAATGTGCCCTAAGTTCCAAACAACTGGCTTACAAAAGAGCCCTTGTTGTGTGGCACCAGTGGCTTCTTCATTATCAATATCCCTAACTTGGGGGGGTGAGATCTTGAGACCCAACGGTTTCTAAAATGGGTAGGATTCAGAGCAACAGGTTACTGACCTATCTTCTGTTGAACCTCCTTTGCCCCAAAGGTGAAGGGTGGAGGCAAGACAGGGAACTGTTGGGCACTGATTATATTCCAGGTGTTAAATGCTTACCTTAAGTATTTCACTGATTCTCACAGCAACCTGAAAGGTAAGTATTATTACCCCCATTTAGAGCAGGGGAAAATGAGTCTCAGAAATGAAGTAACTTGCTCAAGATTTATTAGCGAGTCACTGCCCCCTGCAGGTCTGCCCACCCCCAAAGCCATGCTTTTTCCTGCACATGCCTGGAGGGGGTGGGGTGGGCATGATGCTGGGCCCTGACCCTCCTAGGACCTCGTGTTTCAGGAGAGCCGTATCTACGCTGTGGCCACATCGGGCATGCGGCTCTCAGACGTGTCTCCCAGAAGTAATACTGCCTGCTGCGGTGAGTTCCACATGTGGGAACTTAGGGCACATTTTTCCCCTACAGTGAGTCCCCACGTGACGCTTGGAGGCACCAAACACCCAAGGTGGGCAGGGTGGGCAAGCGGGGAGGAGAAGACTCCAAGCAACACCCAGGGCCAATGTTGCCTGGCACCCTGTTCCCCTCCCCAGCAGGTGAAGTTCAGGTGAAATCACAGCAAGGCCCACCTAGGAGGGAAAGGGAAGTTGTACAGGTTCAGCCCATCACAGGGAAGTAGCCAGTCACAGAGCTGGAAGGGATCTGAGAGGGGGGCATCCAGCCCAGCCTCCCACCTGCACAGGCTTCCCTTCTGCAGTGCCAGGGCCGTGGGTGGGAGGAGTCCCAAGTGTCCTGATTTACATGGACCCCACTCACTGGCTCCTCTCCAGCCAGCCACCAAATCTCCACAAGGGGGGGCTGTGGGGTGGTCCCATAGCCGCATGATTTGTAACTCACATCTGCAACAGTGGAACACTGTGCAAACGTCATGGAGGAGAAAATGGTTAAAGGGTAAGGCCTTTGGATTCTATTGTGAGGGATCCTTTACCACATGGAGATCATGGTCCCCAAAGTGAGTCAAGGGGAGAAGATGAACAGAGCCCTGGCCCCCCTCTTGAGATCTGTCACCAGCTTGCTCCTGGAGGGAATGCCATCTGCCCCGTTCTCTGCTTCTCCCACACCTCTTCCTGGGTTATGCCCTTGAGTAATCTCATTCCTCTCTTCCCTGCTCAGCTTCAAGCCCTCCTGCCCTTGCTTCCCCTGGGTCTTTCTCTGGCCTGGTCTACAAGAATGTCACTGTGCCTGTCTACACAGCACTGAAGGGGGTAAGAAACTGCTGCACAAATAGGGGGTGTCTCATCAGCAAAGGCCCCTGGCCTCATCATCCAATGACCGGAGCGGGGCTCTAGGGCCAGGCTTCTTTATTTTATTTTATTTTTTATTATTATACTTTAAGTTCTAGGGTACATGTGCATAACATGCAGGTTTGTTACATATGTATACTTGTGCCATGTTGGTGTGCTGCACCCATCAACTCGTCAGCACCCATCAACTCGTCATTTACATCAGGTATAACTCCCAATGCAATCCCTCCCCCCTCCCCGCTAGGACCAGGCTTCTGCACATGGTTACCCTGGCCAGGGAGCTCAGCCCAGCATATATCATTTTGTTTTATTGTTTATTAGGTTGTTATTATAAAAATTCCACATTTACAAAAATTTGAATCAGTATGAATGTGGACAAGGTAAGAAGGTTAAGCCTATGCCCGCTGTATGGGCCTCCCCGTCTTTTCTCATGTCTGCCCCACTCCCCAGGTCCCAGAGGGCAGCAGGGCTCCTTCTAGAATTATTTAGGTATATTCCAACTTATATTCCCGTAACGTCATTACATTTTAAAAACAAAAATCAGATATAATTGCAATATTTTCATACACATTTTTGTCTCTGTTATTGGTTTGTGAATCATAATAGTAATACTTGATAAAATTTTTTATAGAAGGATAAAAAACCAAAAGTGAAATTTCCCCTCACATGGCTTATCCCTAATTCGTAAGTCCAGAGGAAGCTGTCGTGAGTGGTTTAGTGTTTATTCAGTAAGGCCTTTTGATGCATTTATAAATATGCAGCACATTCTCACTGTCTCCTGTGTGCACACAAAAGGTGCTCATATACATGTCATTCTATGCCTTGCTTGTTCACCTAACCACATGAATAACCACATCAGGTTATCCTTCCCTACCTCCTCTTTTTTTTTCCGAGACGGAGTCTGGCTCTGTCACCAGGCTGGAGTGCAGTGGTGCGACCTTGGCTCACTGCAACCTCCACCTCCCGGGTTCAAGCAATTCTCCTGCCTCAGCCTCCCAAGTAGCTGGAACTACAGGCACGCACCACCACGCACAGCTAATTTTTGTATTGTTAGTAGAGACGGGTTTCACCGTGTTAGCCAGGATGGTCTTGATCTCTTGACATTGTGATCCACCTGCCTTGGCCTCCCAAAGTGCTGGGATTACAGGCATGAGCCACCACGCCTTCTATAGGTGTCCAGTACCCTTGGTATCAAAGCACCATAACTATTAATACCTAAAGCTTTCCTCCAATGATAATTTAGGCTGTGTCCCTATTTTTCTCTAATATGAATGTTGCCATGAACATCGCTGTGCACATATGTCTTTGTGAACTTATATCTACATATTTCTGTAGGACAGAGTTCTAGAGGTGGGATTTCTGGGCAAATTATATGCATGTTTTAATTTTTGACAGGTACTGCCAAATTACCTTCTAAAAATGCCTTACACACTAGCGTTTCGTTTTCCTCATCTTCTCCCCATGCTCTCACCAACACTTAGTCACTTTAAATGTTTGCCAATGGAGATGCAATCATCGATTGTTGCGACCCTACACATTTTTAAAGCTTGCATGGCACACATGGTCTGTGGTGTAGCTTTTGGGCCCCCTAGTGGCAAGGAGTGAGGATTACAGTGGGCAGGCGTTCAGTCGTGATGGGCAGCTGCTTTGGGGACCGCAGAAGATGGTGTGTGGGAAGGGAGGCCTGAGAAACATGGAGGTCATGACACAGGAGTGAGGCCAGGAGGGACCTTACACTGGACAGTTGTCTGTTCAGAGTCCTGGCTGGGGGTTGGCCACACCATGGACGCTTGGAGCAGGAGTGCAAGCTGCAGGGTGGGAGAGGACTGTTTTGCAGCCTGAGCTGCAGTGAGGGAGGGGCCTGTCTTGCAGAGAGCCACGCAGATCAGCAACATGCCCTTTATGGACGAGTCCTCTGGGTCTGACGATGACTGCAGCTCTCAGGCGAGTTTCCGAATCTCAGTGCCCTGCTCTGAGTCCAGGAAGACCAGTGGACTAGGCAGCCCCCGAGCCATCAAGAGAGGTACAGAGAAGGGGAGCAGGGGCAGGGTGCAGCAGCAAGGAGTCCCTCACCTCTTCCCATGGGCACTTGAACATGGGGATCCCCACTTGATCTGAGCTCATGACCCCCCCAGCAGCTCCACCTCCAGCCCCAGAAAGCGGGTCCCGAGTGGGTGGTCAAGGCTCAGCAGCTCCCGGGCTGCCTGAGTCAGGGAGGTGTGGGACCCGGGCCTTGACTCCTCCTCCCTCGGCAAGGCGTCTCCATGTCCTCACTGAGCTCGGAGGGTGACTACGCCATTCCCCCAGACGCCTGCTCGCTGGACAGTGACTACTCAGAGCCTGAGCACAAACTGCAGCGCACCTCATCCTACTCCACCGACGGGCTGGGCCTGGGCGGGGTGAGCCGGGAAACGGGCGGGGGCAGGGTGGGAGCAGAATGTCAGCAGAGGCTGCTGGGACCCTCAGCACAAGACACAGGCAGTAGCCGCCTGACGTGAGGGGTCCCTAGAGCTGGGGGATGGGGGCAGGGGGCGTGGGCTGGGGGTGTACAGTTATGGAGTCAGACACAGACCCCACGAGGAAGGAAGGAGGGAGCCCAGAGAGCTCCTGGAATACCAGCAATGGCCAGTTACTGAGAGCCTGCTGTGGCCCACCAGGCCCCGTGAGGAGTTTTCCATATATGACTTTGTTTTATCACCTGGAATGCTAACGCAAGCTAACATTTATTGAACTCTTAGAGGGCACCAGGCACTGTGCTCAGTTTCCAGGCATTGTCTCATTTGTCCTCACAATCCTCTTGGGGTCATTAGCCCATTTTATGGATGAGAAGCCTGAGGCTCCAAGCTGTGCCACTACATGCCAGGGCTAGCATCCATCCAGATGTAATTCCCCATCCCTTGCTCACACCTCTCTACTGCCCCATCATCTCCCTGGCTCCATGACCCTCCAGTCCCGCCTGGCTGGTGTGTCCATGGTCGCCCAGACCTGCCTTGCCCTCTCCCTGTCTGTGCTGCCTGGAATGGTCTTCTTCCTTATCTCAGTCTTTGAGAGAGTGGCTGACCTGTCCTAACAAGGCCAGCTCAGGGCCGGCTCTCTCCTGAGGCTCTCGCTGGCCAGGCTCTCCCTCTAGCAGCCCCTGCTCTGCTACCTTCTCATAGTGAGGCCTTCCCCAGCTAGCACGGAAGCCCTTCCTTGGCAGGACCACCCATGTTTTATTTAGCCCTCCCTGAACCGTAGCAGGGTATGGTATTCTGAAAATACACTGAGTAGGTACTCAATAATTTTGTATTTCATTGATGACAGAGTAGTGAGGCAGCTGGACCACTCGGACCTGTGTGATGTCTGGGAGCCCTGAGTGATTTCCCCTTTCTTCATCTTCCCCCTACACCCTTCCACCCCTCAGGAGTCACTGGAGAAGTCGGGCTACCTGCTGAAAATGGGGAGCCGGGTGAAGACGTGGAAGAGGCGCTGGTTTGTCCTGAGACAGGGACAGATTATGTACTACAAGTCCCCGGTGAGAATCTCCCTGCCCAGCACTGCAGTCGAAAGGACTCCACGTCACACCCTGGACTATGTCAGATGGGATGGAGGAGGGGGAATGTGGCCCAAGGCCAGAGGGCAAAGGTCTGGCAGGTGGGGAGAGGCAACCTCACTGGACACCTGAAGCTTTGAGCCACACTTGGGGACCTAAGCCTGGCCATGAGTTCTCAGAATGAAATAGGGAGGTTCTCAGAAGGACCCATGTTCCTGATTGAGGTTCCATTTAGCTATAACCAGAATCTAGAGTAAGTCACCCATCATAACACAGCCGGAATGCTGGGAGTCGTGTTTCCCTTTGCTTCTGACCTGGAGGAAGAGCTAAGGGTAAATGAGGTGCTCCGGAAAGGCTCCACCTTCAGTGGCTCTCCTCCCCAATACTTTCTGTACAGAGTGATGTCATCCGGAAACCTCAAGGCCAAGTGGATCTGAACTCCCGCTGCCAAATTGTTCGAGGGGAGGGTTCACAGACATTTCAGGTGAGCATGCTCCTAGCTGCTAGTATTTTAGACAGAGAGGTGCTGGGTTTGGATATGGCTATGAGTGAAACAAAGATGGGGCCAAATGAGCATGAATGAAAGACTTTAGATCAACATTTGGATGTGATCCTAACTTTGAGTACAAGAAAGGAAGATGAGATAGAATATGAGAGATGGAGTGAAGGAAGGAGAGACAGGGAGGAAAAGATGAGGAGGAAAAGAAAGGAGGGAGCACTAGGGCAGGCAGAAGGCCGGTCCCTTGGGTTCAGGGACAGGTGCCACCTCGGAGCCAGGTCCCGGTTACTCCATTCTCCCAGCGTGCTGCCCCGCCCCCACATCTTGCCCTCCACAGCTCATCTCTGAGAAGAAAACCTACTACCTGACGGCCGATTCACCCAGCCTGCTGGAGGAGTGGATCCGAGTACTCCAGAGCCTGCTGAAGGTGCAGGCCACCGGGCCTCCAGCTCTGCCTCGGGGGGGCACCAAGCCCACCGTGAAGGGCTGGCTGACCAAGGTACAGGGTGGGGCTGATAGGGCAGGAACGTGTGCCTCCTGCGAGTCAGGGGAGCAAGGAGTGGGGTGCCGAGGTTGGTGGGGTCCCCCTTATACGGGGTTCCTTTCTCTGGGAGCCTCCTCACAGTGACTCGCTGGCCAGCCCTCAAACGTGGTCTGGCCACACAACGTGATGGCGAGTGATTCCCTGGAAACAAATCAGGGTCGTCGGAACAACTATTCTCAAGACAGAGAAGGGAAGGAATTATCTTGTATCCATTTTGAGGTCATTAGGGGCAGTCACCCACCCACACCTTGTACCCACCTCAGTGTTAATAATGGGAGGAAGAGACCTGGGTGAGGTAGGTATGGCCCCTCAAAGACTTAAAGCTTAAAGTATCCCAGGCCTACCCGAAAGACATTTTTATTAGGGCTCTTCTGGTTGAAAAGAGCAGAGAAGCAGTTGTTAATCCCAAGAAAATAGAAGTTAACAAGGAAGTACATTAGCTAGACCAGAACACCAGCAGGAACCAAAGCGACTTGCACTCAGCAAGCTCAGGGCTGGCAGGCTCGCTCTGTGCCTCTGCTTCTTGTTCAGTCTGTTTATGTCATTCTCCTCCACCCATGTGCAGCTTCTGTTCCCTCATGATGCATGGTTGCCCAAGGGCTTCAGCCTGCTGTTTTCCCTCCCTCCCTCCCGGCACCCTGACAACTGTGGCCTCTGCCACCTAGCAAGTTCTTCCCATTTTCATATGCCTGGAGGGGACACCTTATTAGCCTGGCTAATCATTTCATGGCAGGTCATAGGTCACTGAATAGCCCATGATGGCTGGGGTGCCACAGGGCGCCATGGCACCCTCGCTGTGAAAGGGGTGGTTCCATTAGTAGGGAGCCCGAATGGCATCTCCATCTCTACCATAGGTCGAATCTGTCTCTCTGTGGCTTCTCTTTGCCAGTCCTGGATTTGTTTCTGGAGTCACCTAGTTCTCTTTGCCAGTGCTGGATTTACTTCTAGAGTCACCTACTTCTCATAATGCCAGTTCATTTCTGTCTTACAGGTAAAGCATGGCCACTCCAAGCTGGTCTGGTGCGCTCTTGTTGGGAAAACCTTCTACTACTATCGGAGCCATGAGGACAAGGTACTTCCTCAGCCTCCTCACAATACCCACTCTCCTGCTTCCCCTGAAGCATATGACCGCCGCTGCATGTCCTGGTGAAAGTCCCTACCCCACGTAACCCCATGATAAATACAAAACCAGTTGGCTGGTTCCCTCCAGAGTGTGAGATTCTGCCTGTCTGGGTTTCTGGTGCTTCTCCAAGCAAGCCTCATTCTGCTGCCAGCCTGGCTGGGATGCTGTAGTCTCCACCTCCCCATCCTGTTGTCTGTCCATATCCACCATTCCCAGCTCCACGGAGCCTATGTATTCAGAGAAAGGAGACTCCCTTGTCCTCCACTGGCTCTCCCATTCATGGAAGTCTCCTGTCCACAGCGACCCCTGGGCTGCCTGCCTGTGCAGGACGCGCACATAGAGGAAGTAGATCGATCCTGTGACTCAGACGAGGACTATGAGGCTGGAGGAACCAGACGGTTGCTTTCCTCCCACTGCACCCTGGTGATCCACCCCGCAGAGCACAGCCCCACCTACCTCCTCATTGGCACCAAGCATGAAAAGGTAAGGAAGAGGGCTGGGCCTCCAGGACCAGGCTCGGACCTGTGATTCTGATCTTCTCTTCTCTTTCCCCTGAGCTTCTCAAAATTCAAGTTTATTTCCTTCTGGACACTTGGGCAACTAATATTCCCTGAATGGGAATACTCCTTTATACTGAATTTATTCCCAGTGACCAACATTGCTTCACTGAGGCCATGTGATAGAATCGCAAATTTGGAAACTTGGGTTCATGTTCACCTGATCCTCAGTCTTTCCAGGTAGCCCTGACTCATGCCAGCCAAACTAGCTGAACCCCACATGGGCTTGGCCCCTTTAAGGAGTCCTCCTTGGAGCTCTTGCCTCCACTCTTCCCACCCCGTCCCCATCCGATGGCTTTCTGCCCTCTTCCAGGATACGTGGCTCTACCACCTCACAGTGGCTGCGGGTGGCAGCAGTGCCAAGGTGGGCACTGCCTATGAGCAGCTCATTGGAAAACTGATGGATGGTGAAGGAGACCCAGGTAAGGCAAGGGTGGCCACCACTGCTTGGGTCAGAGGGTAGTGGCTTGGTGACTATTGGTCCAGATTCCAAAGAAAGCAGTGTTGTACTCTGAAGCTGTTTTTAAAACATCTAAGCCACAGAGAGGAAGTTCCCATCCAAGCTCCAGGGCCCCTCTGTCTCCGGCTGAGACACTGAGGTGACCACTCTGCATCTGGGGGAGTTTATCTGGGAAGCAGGCTTTCCAGGGACCTGGGTAAATGTTTTACTTGGATCAACCTGCTGCGTTGCTGGCTGGGCAGAGGGTTGAGGAAAGAAGGTAGCTGGTTAATCTATAGTTAAGAGTTTGTAAATCAATGAGTGAAGCCTAAATTGGGATCGGACTAACCTGTTTGGAGTCTTTGTTTTGCTACTGATTCTCAGGGCCCTGAGGAACTGATTAATGGCATATACCACATACACCCCTTTACTACTGCTCTGAGGCTTGTTTCTGACCAATTCATGTGCTCCTCCATCCAGACCTGACACAGTAAGAAAGCGGCTCCCCTGCACACATCCACTTGCACTCAGACACCCATAACCTTGCACACTCACCCCTACTGCCATTCCATGAGAAAGGTCATGCTTATATGAGGGTGCTCATTGCAGTGCCCACCTGTACCCCCCACACTCCATGGATGATAAACCCAGCACAACCCAAGTGTCGCAGATAAACCACTCTCTTCCCCATAAATTAAAGATGGCAGTGAATGGGAGGTGAGTCCCCTCTCAGTAGTAACTGTCCCTGCTCTCTGGTTCTGTGCTTTGGGCAGATTCGCCGCTCTGGAGGCACCCCATGCTGTGCTACAGCAAAGACGGCCTATACGCCTCCCTCACCACCCTGCCCTCTGAGGCCTTGCAGACGGAGGCCCTCAAGCTCTTCAAGGTAAAGGGGGGTGGCGGCCAGGCCCACCGCTGGGATACTTGCAATACCTGGGTGGAGAAGGCCTGTGCCGTTGGGGACAACCCACAGAGGGATCTGGAGAGGAAGGGAAGGAAACTTCCTGGGGTCCCTATCACTTCCTGGATGGCAGGAATGTAATCCTGTCACTGGGAGGGAAGCAGCTCTGGAACGTCATGCACAAGTCCTTGGGAAATGCCAATGAAAACTCTCTCTGGGGGAGCTCCCCTCCTCCTGTAGTTAAGCAGAAAAGGCCAGGTTTATGTTGCTTCTGGACCTGAGAGATTCGGACCTATTTTAGCATGTTCTTTGTGAACGTCTGAGTTTTCTGGTTTTTTTTTTTTTTTTTTTTTTTTTAATGCATTTGTCTTGTTTATGTAATGAGAACATTTTAAAAAGGAAAGCTTCTACCCCAAAGTAGCCCATAGCCCCTTTTAGTAAGCAGAGATGCCCTCCAACAGTAGCAGTGCTCCCTCTTAGAAAGGGCTGTCAGTAAACTTAAACCTCCCTGGAGCCCTTGGGAAATGGCCAAGCCGCTGAGTTCTCCGAACCCAGGGGATGCTGGTCTGCTGTGCTCACTGCCGTTCCCTCCCAGTCCTGCCAGCTCTTCATCAACGTGCCGGTGGAAGCTGCCTCGGTGGACTACCACGTGTCCTTGGCCCAGACCGCACTGCAGGTCTGCCTGGTTCACCCCGAGCTGCAGAGTGAGATCTATTGCCAACTCATGAAGCAGACCAGCTGCCGCCCGCCTCAGAAGTACTCCCTCATGCAGGTAGGTATGCCAGGGGTACAGCAGCTGACAGAAGCCATTGGCAAGGGCTGGCAGGTGGGAAAGGTGGGAGGAGGTGACTGGACAGGCATACTGTGAGCCCAGCCAGTGGCCAGCCTCCGTGCTCCAAGCTGCATCAGTACAGCTGAGCTGTCTGTGCACAGACAGGTGATTGCATTCTGGACACAGCCTGACCAAGCTGGCTGTCCCAGCACCCACAGCAAGTTGGGGGCTCTGGTTTGGGGAAAGAGTGCTGAAGGCTTTGTAACTCAGGGCTATGAGGACAGGTAGTGCTGTAGGCCCAGCACTCACCCTACGCTGTGTGTGTCCCTGGCAGTGCTGGCAGCTCCTCGCTCTGTGTGCTCCACTTTTCCTGCCTCAGCATCACTTCCTCTGGTATGTCAAGCAGCAGCTCCAACGCCATGCAGATCCCAGGTGAGTGAACCTGGCCATTTCCTCTGCCACTTGAGCATTGCTAACTGCAGCATGAATAAGAGGGATGAGAGGAGTCTAGGACAGACCAGATCGCTCCTGTCCTCTGAAACCACTCAGTGGTGGTGGAGACTTCACCCATTGCCATGTGCACAAATGGGTATGTGGGAGTCTGGGCATGCTTAAGCTTCTCTGCATGCCAATCCATGCATCCCTGGAGGTACTGTGGCAACTCTTGCATAAAGCCACACTGCCCCCAAACTGTCCGCAAATGCTATTCTGTGGTTATGTTCTCTGGGTTCTGGAAGAAAATATCCATGCCAGCAACCTGGTATGTAAAGGTCCTGAATGACAAATTAATGCCCCAGACCAGAGTCTTCAGGGCTTTTCTCACAACCTGCCCCAGCTACAGTTTTGGTCTTGGCTGAATCTGGATAGGGACCTGGGGTGCCAAAGTGGCAGGGATGAGCAGTGTCCATAATACTCCCTTATTCTGTCTTTTTAGAAGTGAAACTGGCCAGTATGCCACCTACTGCCAGCGGGCAGTGGAGCGGACCCTGCAGACTGGGGAGCGGGAAGCCAGGCCGTCACGCATGGAAGTGGTGTCCATCCTGCTGCGTAACCCCTTCCACCACTCCTTGCCCTTCAGCATCCCCGTGCACTTTACCAACGGGACTTATCAGGTGAGGAGCTGGGCGTGCTCCTTGCCCCGAGTCTTCTCACGTCATCATCCAGAGAATACCTCTGGGCCAGGTGGATGCTAAAGCTCCTTAGGCTTGGCAGATTCTTCACTGGTGCCCCAGAAGTAGATCTTATGAACTCATTGCATGAACAGGGAAGCTGAGATGCTGACTAAGAAAGTGGCATAAGAAAGGGCCTCCAAAAGATTGTTGGTAAAGGAGGGACCCAGGTATGCCCGGTAAAATTTACAGTGGATGGGCTCACATCCCTCATGCACTGGCCCTTTGCCTATGAACACAGAAACCAACTTGCTTTGGCCTCTTGTATTTGTCTTTGCTCCTTTCCACCTGCTGTACCCAGTCCCCTCCACCAGCCCTAGTGAGCTCCTCTTGGGAAGTTCACTCAGGGGTGGAACCCTTCTCCCGTCTCAGGTGGTTGGTTTTGACGGCTCCTCCACGGTTGATGAGTTCCTCCAGCGGCTGAACCAGGAGATAGGCATGAGAAAGCCATCCCACTCTGGCTTTGCCCTCTTCACGGACGATCCCTCTGGCAGGGACCTGGAGCACTGCCTGCAGGGAAGTGTCAAGGTGACAGCCTCCCACTGAGCCGGCTGAGCCCCTCCCTGCTCAGGGATATTGGTGGTGGGGAAAGAGCCCATTTGATGGGTGCCTGACTGTTTGGTAGCTCATTTGGTGCTGAGCCCAAGGTGCTGCCCTAGTCAGCATTTCTGTGCCATCCTAAAATGTACCTGGGGAGGGAGAAAAAAGCTGTTGTGTGCCCTTGTCTCTGGAGACAAGATCGCTACACTCCTACTTCCCTCGAGTGGCTGTGCAGCATCCAGAAGAAAAGCCTCTTCTTGGCTTGGTGTAGGGACAGCGAGGCCCCACGAAGCCACTGCCTACATGCGCCTACTCAGAGGCTCCCAGCTGTATGCCTGGACCCCCCAGATGTCATGTGGTACCCAGCACCTCACTTTTACGCTTTCTGCCAGGGTCTATGCCATGCTTATAGGTTGAACCACACTTTTAAAGAGGCAGGTCCTTATGGTGCCCCTATAAGTAAAGGCCGTTGAATGGAATTTAAGGTCAATCTTGTATTATGGTCTGGGCTTACTGCCCTAGGGGATAAGTGTTTGTGAGAATGTGCTCTAGCACTTTGATGCATATTTGGCTCCAGTGTGTGCTTGTCTTTAACAGGACAGAGGCTCCTATGGTCTTTTAACATTGCCTGGAAAAACTATGCCACATACCTTCTTTGCCAATGTCTGGGTGTCTGTGAGGCTTTGTGACATGGTAGGCCTCTGGGCATATTTGTTGAAAAGGAGAATAGCAGTCAGTGGAATGGAAATAGAGCTGGTGATCAAAGGCCATGGAGCTGCCTAGCCTCTGGGGAGGCCCCTCAGCTGGTGAGGCCAGCAGGGCAGATTTCTTGCTTTATTGCTCACCCTGTCCAGGGTTTCCTCTGTTTGTGAGGGAGCCGCTGCCACCTTGGGTCCAGGAAGCATGAAGCTCCGCAGGTCAGCCTCCTGGTGGGAGGACCTTTCCTTTGTTTTCTTTGCTTTTCTGCTCTGAGTCCAGCCCTGGCTGGACCTTAATCCCTTCTCTCCTTATCAGGACATTTTCTGACTTTCTTCTTTTGCCTTTTCAAGATCTGCGATGCCATCTCCAAGTGGGAACAAGCCATGAAGGAGCTGCACCCCGGAAAGTCTGAGGGTGGGACACGCGTCGTGAAGCTGATGTACAAGAACAGGTCCTCAGCACTGCACGAGGGTGGGGCTAAACACGAGGGCTGCCACTGGGTGCCAGCCCATCGCCTCCTCGACTAGACAGCCTATCCAGACGGGGGAGGGGCCCACAGATATAACGCTGCCTGGCAGTCACTAGCTGGGGTGCAGGCTGGCTCTGCTGCTGATACTCTGTGAAACCCTGGGCAGCTCAGGCCTTCTGTCAGCCTTCCCTGTACTGCTTGTGTGTGTGTGTATATGCACGCGCACGCACACACATACATTTGCCAAGAAAACAGACCAGACCAGCCTGGGCAACATGGCAAAACCCCGCCTCTATAAAAAATACAAAAATTAGCTGGGCATGGTGGCATGCACCTGTAGTCCCAGCTACTCAGGGGGACTGAGGTGGGAGGATCACTTAAGCCCGGGAGGTCGAGGCTGCAGTGAGCTGAGATTGCACCACTGCACTCCAGCCTGGGCGACAGACTGAGACCCTGCCTCAAAAAAAAGGAAAGAAAAGAAAATAGACCAACCTCATGGGATGGCTAAGTGTGTTACTTTATGAGAGTGAAATTTTGTATAAGCTCCAGCTAGTTAAAGCTAAAGAGTATGTACCTCCTATACCAATTCCAGGAAATACAGAAGTAGACATCCCGACTTTCTATCAATTTGGTTAAGAAAATCCCATCCCTCCATCTCAGTATGTCTCCAGGCAAATAGTTTCCAATAGTCTCTTGGACTCTTACCTCATCCAGTCCCTTAATCTGTAACTCCAGGTACCAGATTTCCCTTACTAAATCCAGTAAGTTTAATGGTGTCTTCAGAATGAACCATGTCCTCCTGTATCAGCATGACCTTCATCTGCTCTGTGCCATACTTGGTTATATGTTTCTGGAGGCAGTACAAAATAGGCTTATAAATAGTGGGAAAAGAGTAGTTTCTTCTTTTGGAAATAAAGGTAACAAACCCAGAGAAAGCCTCATCCCTGTCTGGGATCCCTGCTGAGTCCTGGCTTCTTATTCTCTGCTTCGCAGGCTGTACTTTCGCAGTCAAGTCAAAGGGGAGACGGACCGAGAACGGCTGCTCCTTGCCTCTCAAACTAGTAGAGAGATAGTGGCAGGGAGGTTGCCCGTCAACAAGGAATTGGCTCTTGAGATGGCTGCCCTGATGGCCCAGGTAAGGTTTTGTTCAGGAAGCAGGAGGGTGGGGTTGCCAGCTTAGAATGAATGCACCATGCAGCCCAAAACACAGGAAAGATTCTGCAGATCCTGTGGTGCTCAGGAGAAGGCAGCTTTGCCATCTCTGGGATGGACAACAGCTGACTCCTACAGAGCAGAGCTCCTCACTCACCGCAGATACAGGATGCGTGCAGATGGCTGGACTTGGAATCCAGAGACTGGGTTTGAGTCCTTCCAACTGTGAGGTCTTAGCCAAGTCACTTCACTTCTCTATGCTTTAGTTTCCTTCTCAGTATACCAAAACCAAAAATATTTGGCCAGGTGCAGTGGCTCATGCCTGTAATCCCAGCACTTTGGGAGGCTGAGGTGGGCGGATCACCTGAGGTCAGGAGTCCGAGACCAGCCTGAGCAGTGAAACCCTGTCTCTACTGAAAAAAATAAAATAAAATACAATAAAAATTAAAATTAGCTGGGTGTGATGGTGGACGCTTGTAATCCCAGCTACTCAGCAGGCTGAGGCCAGAGAATCACTTGTACCCAGGAGGTGGAGGTTGCAGTGAGCCAAAATCGTGCCATTGCACTACAGCCTATGCAACAAGAGCAAAACTCGGTCTCAAAACAAAACAAAACAACAACAACAACAACAAAAACACCTCTGCCAGCCTCCACAGGGTTGTACTAAGTATGATACCTGGATAATGTGTATCATGTAATAGATGTGGTAAACTTTATAAACCATCAGACCTTCTAAGTAGAATTAGGAAGAGGAACACACATTCAGACTTGGACTGTCCTTCCTGTTATATTTAGAAGGCCATCTTGTCAAAGGTATCTGGGATACCTTCATGGCTCCCGTAAGAGCCATGATAAAATCGTTGGTCTTGTCTGTAATTAGTATTCCAAAGGTTCAGGTGGTGTTGCATCTCAGTAGCAATGTTCAGCTAGCAGGTAAAGGGGCATATAAGAGAGTCTGACACCTACTATATACCCACAAAAATTAAAAGTTAAAAATATTGTAAAAAAGAATAAGAATCTGGATTTACATGCTGGAAAGGAAGAGGAAACAATAATAGTTGATGTTTATAATTAAAAAGATAAGAATACCCTCTAGGAGGCCCTGAAATAAGCATATATGCATCCTCCATTGTAGTTTTTATTCGCACCTAATAGATGAGGAAATTGAATTTCAGAGAGTTTAAGTAACTTGATCAGGGACACAAAGCTGGGATTTGTGCCAGGTATCCAACTCCAGAGGCCACATTTGGAACACTTTGCTGTACTCTAGGATCTGTAGCATCTTCAATTCTATAGCCCATATTTTTGGACTGGAAGCCAGAATTTCCACACTGTTTTCCCTTGTGTGCTACCAATTAACTGTGTCTTTGGAAAAGGCACTTTACCTCAGCTGCAAAATCAAAGTTGGTCAGTGATCTCTAATATTCTAGGGCCCTAAGTTTGTTTCTCCAGTGTCTGTAAAACTTGAGATGAAGTGTTTTTCTAAAGTATTTTTCACATCCACTAGCACCCCACCAAGAGGGTAATAAAGTAATGGTTTATTTCACCTCTCAACAGCCCCCACCTGGCCCATCCACCGTCAGATTTTGACTGGTCTCTTCATGTGCTTCTATCACAGGTAGAATATGGGGACTTGGAGAAGCCTGCCCTGCCAGGCCCTGGAGGCACATCCCCTGCCAAGGCTCAGCATCTTCTCCAGCAGGTCCTAGACAGGTTCTACCCCAGGCGCTACAGACATGGGGCTCCCCCCGAACAGCTGAGGTAGGTAGGCTTGCAGCCACTGTGGGGAGGCCTCAGGGCTGGAATGAAGACATGTTGGCACTTCACTGGCACTATTTCTCTCCATCTGCCCACACCAGGCACCTGGCAGATATGTTGACCACAAAGTGGGCAACATTGCAAGGCTGCTCCCCTCCTGAGTGCATCCGCATCTACCTGACTGTGGCCAGGAAATGGCCTTTCTTTGGTGCTAAGCTTTTTGCTGCTCAGGTAAGTGCCCGTGGAAGGAGCTGCCCACACCCTTAGGTGTGTCCCCATCTGCTCATGTTTCAGCCATACCAGTTTGCAGCCCCCGCCTCCATACCAGTAACCACCAGGGGTCACTATCCCTCCACCATTTCTGGCCTACTGGATTTCCAGTCCAGAGCAGAATTGTGATTGCTTATCTTCATCTGGCCTTTGTTGACTGCCCCAAAAGAAAAGATGTGATCAACTAATTCACACACACAGATTCAGACTTGATATAACAGCCCTCTCAAGAGTGCTTTCATTTGTTTTAAAGTTTGAAAGAACAATGTATAACCTAAAGAAATACATCTCCACTGGTTTGACATGGCATACAGGGGAATCAAATTACTTAGGCAGCCGTTAATTTCACCTCTGTATGAAGGCCAGGTGGCCAACAGTAATTTCAGAAGGAACTTTTCTTCACTGGGTGTCTGCTGTGCATAAACATTGTAGATAATTACAGCTCAAAGCTGGGCAGTGATCCTGTTTACTGAAGCCACAGATCGGAAAATGGCCATCCATTCATTCAACAAATAGTTGAGCTCCTACTATGTCCAGTGCTGGTTGTTTGAGGTTATAAGAGGTGAGAAAATCAGACACGGTCCTTGCCTTCCTGGAGTTTCCCATCTAGTGCAGGAGATGTATATTCATCAAATAATCGTATTCATTTTTTTCTCTATATATTTAATATATATTTATAAGCCATCACAAGTGCTATGAAGGAGATGTACAGAGGTGTTATAAAGGCATGAAACGGGGACCCACTTGGTCTGGGAGCTTGGGAAAAGCTTCTGAAAAAGGCGACATGTCCAATGTCTATCTGCCTCCCTTTGGATTAAGAGAGAGGTTTTCTGGATTACCATACCGTACTCCTGGCAGTGAAAATCAGTCATTACAGGAATGTCCACTAAATAGTCACTTCCTTACTGATAGGGCCTAAAGCCACAGGACTGCATTCTTGCTTTCCTATTTCCTTTACAGCACCTAGGAGATTGGCTGAAGTCAGAAGCACTTCAGCTTGGAGACTATAGGTGGAATGCTGTGTTTCCAAGACTAGGAGAAAACCACCTGTTCCCCATTCCCCTAATAGAGTGGCCAGGGCTAGCCTCTATTCTGTAGCACAGAGCTTTCCATCCAGTGTGCTGTGGCAGCATGGGTGCTAGGGACACCAAAAGAATGATCGCCTCTGCTGTTGAGATGGTTAGTAGGTGACCAGAGCCCCAAGGCCAAGGGTCTCCTGTCACAAGCAGCCTTGTCTATTTTCTGCATACGCTGTACAAATACCGTCTGTTTTCCAAGATGAGGTGGCTGGAAATTACTGCTTAGCAGATCCCTGGATGTGCCTTCTTTCTCAGAAAGTTCTTATAGTTCAAAATCTGTAACTATGGATCTATCTGATGGGTTGTTTCTGTTTCCCCAGCCTGCCCAGCTATCTTCCAAGGAGAATGCTCTGGTGTGGATTGCTGTGAATGAGGATGGTGTCAGCATCCTGGACCACAACACTATGGTATGAAAGGATGCAGGCTGCTCCTTGACCCCTCTTCTTCCTCAACATGGTCTTTCTTCTCCTCTGTGGACTCAAAAGCCGGAACCAAGTGACCATGGCTGCTCTACCCCCACTCCTGCCCAGGCACCACTGTCATCTAGTCTAGACAGTGCTTGTAGACATTCAAGATGGAGATCTCCAAATTATGACCACTTGGGAGTTCTCCTTTCCTGTGCCTAGAAGGAAGAGACAGGGGATGCTGGTTCCTAGCTCAGGGGACAGGTGGAAAGTTTCCCCAGAATTGACTGGTTCCTTTCCACAGCAAGTGCACGTCACTTACCCCTACTCTTCAGTGACAACCTTTGGTGGCTGCAGGGATGACTTCATGCTTGTGATTAGATCTATCCCAGACAAGACCTCTGGAAAGAGCCACATTGAGAAGCTGATCTTCCGGATGGCTGCTCCCAAGGTAGGTCTGACAGCTGCTAAAACGTTCTACTCTGGCCAGATGTGGTGGGCTTGGAGCTTACAAAGGAAACTGGGGTTATGCTAGTGCTCTACAAGGGCCCTGCCCAGATAAAATTGTTGGTCTTGTCTGTAATTAGTATTCCGAAGGTTCAGGTGGTATAGCATCTCAGTAGCAATGTTCAGCTAGTAGGTAAAGGGGCATATTCGGAGGGAACTAACTCTGGCCTAGCTACTATTATGCTCTTCACTTATTCTTTTTTATTCTCTCAAGCCCCAGCATCACGCAGTCCTCAGTTGGGTGTTTACGTGCTCTTCTCTTCCTTGCAGCAGGCCTCGAGGCAGGGCAGATTCCTCTTTAAGGTGCTCTCATGTTACCCCTAGGTTCTGCTGACCCAACACTAGCTGAAAAGTGGGACAGTCCCACAGTGCTCCCTCTTCCTTGTTGTGGGGAAGACGGCAAAAAGACCGCTTTTGCTTTAATGACTTTGCTCCTACTCAATACAGGAAGTGTTGACCAGCGAAAATAACAATTACAAAGGCTCAGGAACCTAAGTTCTGATTTATTGTTCCTGACTCCCCTGTGATTACCTGGAAACCCTGTTGTTCTCCACTTTTTAATCCTAAAGTTAAGAGTTTGCCAAACCTACTCCTCCTTTAATACCACCCCTGCCAAAGGGGAGGATCTCCAGATCCCTTTCTTAAGAAGGCCCCTTCCCTGGTTGTAGAGCTAACCAGGGCAGAACACTGGGCCTCCTTTTCTCAGAAAGGCACTGTGCATCTCAGAGGATCGCCAGACCAACAGGGGCCCACACCACTGGGCCTCTGAACCGCACAGTAATGGTTCCCTTTGGATATTTTCTCCCAGGTGGGTATTTTAAGAGATTAAATAAATTGAGGCCCGAGAACTCAGTATAAGAGCTAATAAGTGAGAAAAACAGGATTCAAGCCAAGGCTAGTTCAATTCCTTCACGTCTCTGACCTCCTCTTAGATTGCAGAAGCTACCTTCATCATGGCCAGCTATATGAACCATTGCTCTACAACTGTGAACCCACCCACCAACCTACCCGGAGCCTGCCAGCTGTGGGAACTGGATGGACAACAGTTCTTTTCTTCTGTTTCCTGTGCTACCAAGGGGCCAACGTTGCTGTGAATATTTCTCCTACCCGATTCCCCACTACCACTAGTGCCTCTGGATTTAGAGATATATATCCTAGGGTATGATACTACTGTGATGGGTCTAACAGCCCCCCACCACTGTTCTTCTGTGAAATGTGTATTTTAGTGTCTGTGAAGCCTTTATTCTCTAGGTGCCTTACAAGGTTTCAGGGCTCAACTTTGAAAAATCTAGACCCAGTGTTAAAACCACTTATTCCTTTTTTCGTAAGAAGAATGACTCTGGATGCTACCCGATTCTAGACATAGACAGGGATGATACACTGTTACTGAGGGCATCAGTGCTGTAAGTTAAGGCTTTCTGCACTGATACTCTCAAGGAAGCTAATTTTCTTTTTGGTGGGGTGGGGGACACAGTCTCACTACGTTGCCCAGGCTGGAGTGCAAAGGCGTGATTTCGGCTCACTGCAACCTCTGCCTCCTGGGTTCAAGCAATTGTCCTGCCTCAGCCTCCTGAGTAGCTGGGATTACAGGTGTGTGCCACCATGCCCGGCTAATTTTTGTATTTTTAGTAGAGACGGGGTTTTACCATGTTGGCCAGGCTGGTCTCAAACTCCTGACCTCAGCTGATCCACCCACCTTGGCCTCTCAAAGTGCTAGGATTACAGACATGAGCCAACGTGCCCAGCCTGGAAGCTAATTTTTTAATATTGTATATGGTCTTATTTATACTTGAAGTTTTCTGAACGTCGCTAAACAGGATAGGACTAAAATTTCCAATTCTCCTACACTGTCAGAAGCCTAGAACTCACTAAACTGCGCTGCCTTGCCCAAATGGGAAAGGTGCTGGCAGAGTTGGAGAAAAAAGAATAGACTCACTTTTCCCCATTATTGGTATGTAGGCATTGGTACAGCCCCTTCTGTGGCAGTCTTTGCAGGATAACATGCTATCCCTGCTAAGATTCAAGCTGTTTCCCTCACACTGGACTGTAGGCCAAACCCAGTACCACACAATGTGCAAGCAAGGGCAGGGGGTAGGTCCAATCTGACCCCTCCCTGTCTCATTTTAACGACTGGACAGGGCTCGGTGAAGGCTGTGTTCACTATAGTGGGCCATCATTTGTTTCCTTGTTCTTGTAAAAGACCAAGCAAATGCACTCTGCTTTTTGCTGCTATAAGACTACCAAAAATGAGTCAGAAACACAGAAGACTATTTCAGGCATGTGGGCCTGGATATGCTCCTTAAGACTTCTGGCAAACTTCTGCTGGGAATTAGTTTGAGGGTGAGGATACGTATGTGACACTTGCCCTAGCCTACGAGTAGCAGGTAAAAGAAAGTTTCTTTCCTCCTTTGCCTGACTGATAATACCATAATCCCCCTCAATTCAGACCTTCTGACTGAGTGCAGAGGAGACTAGACAGTCTCCTCTAGACAGGGTGTAGACACACCCTCCCTTAACAAAAACAAAATGAAAGAGTTCATACACTGATTTTCCAACATCTAAGAAACTGAGTTTTATTTCCTAGCTCTAAGGCAGCCTTACTATCTGTCAATAAAGTGCTGAAAACTGTATATTTAGCAGTAGCACCCAAAACCAAGCCCTTAATCCCAACAATGTGTGTATATTGTGCACAGCAAAAACTGCGAGGCTGGAACTAGTTTATCTGAACACCTCAGCTGCTGTAAGCTTCTCCTCTCTCACCCTGTAAACTGACAAGCATGAGGAAAAAAGGAGCACATCCAAGTCTCTGCCTCTTTTACATGTACTTGACTGTGCAAGGCAAGTAGTTTTACAGCCATTTCTGTTCACACCTTTCACCCCAGGATTTGGGGATCTAGCTGAGACATTTCTACCTCGAACAGGTCACATGTACCACAGGTTCCTGAATAATTCCTGCAGGGCTGGTGACAGACATAACAGCTCTGGTTTTATAATATCTTGGGTGTCTCTAAGGCCAATAAGAATAACATTATCTACCCAGAGAGTTTAAAAGAAAAGTAGGAGTCCGAAGGAAGGGTAAACAAGAATGGAGCTGTGTTCACACTGAATTTGGGATCAATCTATTTCCCCCACCCTCTCTCCTCCCCAACCCTTCAGGAATTCTCCTTTACTTTATTAATTTTATACAGAAGAAACTGCCTTAGAAACAAAGGATTCAATAATTTGCTTATTTATTCTTTGTTAACATGAGAGTCCCGTGTCTGAAAACCAAAGTCAAATTTCTGTGTGGCCTTTTGTCTCATCCCTCTTGGCAAAAGTAGCTTTTGAACTGATTTTAAAAAATTGCTGAGTAACAGAAAAGTATTAATGTGCTTGATACCATGACTGAAATACCATGATCTTGTTTGTCAATAAAAAGCAGCTATCTGTGAACCAGGTAACTGTGTGTTTTGGAAGATCTGTTTATTAAGAGTAAATAAGCCCTGTACAGAACACAGGCGCTAGGTTGACAGACTCACCTTTTGTAGGACATTTCTTCCTGCTAACCAGTACGTGGAGGGCTTGGTTTTTTTTGTAACTTTACACAAGGGGTAATATTGGAAAATACACCTTGCTCAAGACATCTGACGCCAGTTTCCCATGGTTTTGCTTCACAAACATCAACAAAGTAAACCTGAACATGGTTAGCAATTTCACAAAGTGTTCTTTGCTGACATTACTTCTGACATACTGTGTCAAAATTCTTAAGGTCTCCCCTCCTTTGGTAAAGTAGGCAAAACTTTACAAGGAAAACACTACAGTACATGGAAATACACTGAGTTAGATTTTCAGTCACCTGCTCTATGGCTCTGAGATGCACTACACCGATAATGGTTCCTAGGACTGTGTCCACCTGATGGTTTAGAGTACAGAAAACCAGCCCCTATGGTTTAAGAGTCATCTCCCATGGAAGACAATGCTGGCCTTCTGAACGCTGGGGCTCATGGGCTTGTTGATGTGGCTTTCTGGTGTGCCAGGATCTCCTGGCAGCTCCTGTATACTTCAATCAAGCAGTCCAGCCGGGGCTTAGCACTCTGAATTCCAAAGGGGAGAAATGCAGAGTCAAAGTGAACATAAGGGAGTACAGTGGAGATGCATCAACTTGCAACTTTTTTTTGAGACAGAGTTTTGCTCTGTTGCCCAGGCTGGAGTGCAGTGGTACAATCTCGGCTCACTGCAACTTCTGCCTCCCAGGTTCAAGCAGTTCTCCTGCTTCAGCCTCCCAAGTAGCTGGGATTACAGGTGCTCGCCACCACACCCAGTGGCACAATCTCGGCTCACTGCAACCTCTGCATCCTGGGTTCAAATGATTCTTGTGTCTCAGCCTCCTGAGTAGCTGGAACTACAGGCACGAACCACCATGCCCAGCTAATTTTTGTATTTTTAGTAGAGACAGGGTTTCACCATGTTGGCCAGGCTACTCTTAAACTTCTGGCCTTAAGTGATCCGCCCACCTTGGCCTCCCAAAGTGCTGGGATTATAGGCTTGAGCCACGGTACTGGGCCCACATGCAACTTCAATCTCTCACCCACATCAAGGGGTATAAATGGCACAGCAGTGAGCTCAGGGAGTTAAGTTTAGGCCTCAGCACACCTTGCTGGGAAGAGTCCCAGCTAGGCTCACAGCCCACATTGTGAATTGTGTGAAGTGGGAGATCAAATGATAGCTTTTTCATCTGTCTAAGTTTCATGAACTCCATCTCTAAGAGTAAGCAAAGAGGAAAAACAAAATGGACCCTTCAGAAATGTCACACGTTATAAAATAGCCCTCAAAGACAAGAAGGGCAGTTTAATATGTAAATATTGAAAAATGTTTTGTACAATGAAATGTAATAACCAAAATTAAAAGAAAAATCACGGAATGGGAAAAATATATGTGAAAGTATATTTAATAAAAGTATACTACCTAAAATATATAAAGATTGTTAAAAATATATAAAAACAGGTACAAATACATAATATTCAGATTCTTCTTGACTAATAGAGAAGATAGGTAGTTTAAAATAAGAGGAAATACTGATAGGTAATACAAGGAAATATGAAAAGCCTATCATTTAAAGAGATACAAATTTACCTATTTAAAATGCCTTTACCTACATATTAAGTTAAAAAGGCTAAATCCACTATTAGCCAGGATGGTAGAAAAAGAAGTACAAAAGCCCCAAAGTATGGTAATGTCCAATCTCTGGAGCCCCATCTGAAACACTAGAAATCTATAAAACTATTCATAAGCTTTAATAAAATAATTTTTAATTATAATGCAAAATAATATTTTAGCTTAGCTATCTTAAATCCTTTGTGAAAAAGGTCAGTGAGGCAGGGTTAACTATATACATAAATACATGCATAAATACCTACCTCTAAAATAATTTACTTCGTAATTTATTATGTTTGTATAATTTATTATGTTTGTATAATTTTTGTTTTGTTTTTTGAGATGGATCTCTGTCACCCAGGCTGAGTACAGTGGCATGATCACAGCTCACTGCAGCCTTGACCTCCTGGGCTCAAGCAATCCTCCCACCTCAGCTTCCTGAGTAGCTGGGACCACAGATGTGTGCCACCACGCTCAGCTAATTTCGGTATTTTTTGTAGAGATGGGGGTTTTACCATGTTGCCCAGGCTGGTCTCGAACTCCTGAGCTCAAGCGA
>NW_012104787.1:2445599-2447364 GCF_000951045.1 Mandrillus leucophaeus
ATTTTTCCAAAATTCCAAATTAAGGGCCCAAATCAACTGAATGCAGTAGCTTGCACCTATAATTCCAGCTACTAGGGAGACTGAGGCAGGAGGATCACTTGAGCCCAGGAATTTGAGGGTGCAGTGAGCTATGATCATACAACTGCACTCTAGCTTGGGTACCAGAATATGACACTGTATCTTTAAAAAAAGAAAGGACCCAGCCAGGCGTAGTGGCTCAAGCCTGTAATCCTAGCACTTCTGGAGGCCAAGGCAGGCGGATCACAAGGTCAAGAGATTGAGACCATCCTGGCCAACATGGTGAAACCCCGTCTCTACTAAAAATACAAAAATTAGCTGGGCGTGTGGCATGCGCCTCTAGTCCCAGCTACTCCGGAGGCTGAGGCAGGAGGATTACTTGAACCAGGGAGGTGGAGGTTGCAGTGAGCCGAGATCGCACCATTGCACTCCAGCCTGGGTGACAGAGACGTCTCCAAAAAAAAAAAAAAGGACCCCAAATCTTTTCCTTTCACACTCCCTCAGCAGAATACAGGAGGGAGCTATGTCCTGATAAACCCATGCAAATGCATTTAATATTGAGTTCTAGCACTCAAATGAAAAACTAAAATTAAAAAGTGTACTTAATACATCTATCAAGCATCAGAGCTTAGCCTAGCCTACCTTAAACGTGCTCAGAACACTTACGTTAGCCTACAGTTGGGCAAATCATGTAACACAAAACCTGATTTTATAGTAACGTGTGGAAAATCTCACGTAATTTATTCAATGCTATACTTTAAAGTGAAAAACAATGTTTGTATGGGTACTTGCAGTATCGTGTGTATTGTTTCTGCATCATCCTAAAGTCAAAAAATCCTAAGTCAAACCATCATAAGTTGGGAACCATCTGTGTATATAGTGCAAAACCATAGACTGAACAATTATAAAGTGCTTAGTACAGTGTAGCAGATACTATGGCTTGCCTAATAAACGGCCACCCACCAGCCCCAGTTGAACTGTGAGTGAATCATGATTGGTTCCCACCCCTTCTGCCAATGGCTGGTTTAAAAATGGGCATGTGACACAACTCTGGCCAATGAGATGTGAGGGGAGATCTGCTGGAGGGGCTTCCGGAAAACATGAATTCATCTTTAAAAATCTACAGAAGAGACGTTCCCTTCATCATGAGGTTTAGATACCTGGAACTACTATGGCCTCTGCCAGACCTAGTGGAGAGCTAGTAGAGGACAACTAGAGGACGCTAAGGGTGGAAATGCAGTTTCTGCACTTGGAGGACCAGGTGGAGGACAAGTAGGGCACACTAAGGGTGTCAGCAGTAAGATGACAAGAGCGGGAATCAAATGAGTTTCTATGTGAACTCTGGAGCCCTCCTACCTTATGACTTCTTGTTAACAGAAAAGGTCCTGATCTCTTAAGGCTATTTTAGTTGTTCTGTGTTATTTACAGTTGACTAAGTGATGTGTTAAGGACTCAAAAAATGGTATATATTATTTATTCCCTTGATTCTAAGACAAATGTACAATCTTTAACATTTCTGAAGTTAAAATGTGTTGTCCTATTGGTGTGTGTTTCTTTCATGTGGCACTGTTTTATCTTTTTTCCCAGAAGCTTGCATTCATCCATTCATTCATTCATTCGAGACAGAGTTTCGCTCATGTTTCCCTGACTGGAGTGCAGTGGTGTGATCTTGGCTCATTGCAACCTCCACCTCTTGGGTTCAAGCGATTCTCCAGCCTCAGCCTCCCTAGTAACTGGGATTACAGGC
>NW_012104787.1:2450433-2459993 GCF_000951045.1 Mandrillus leucophaeus
ACTACTTGGGATATCCTATGTGGTTCCACTGGATCCTTCAATAAGATGCAGAGGTAGTAAATCACCTTCTGCTGTAAGAAAATAAATCAAATAGCAAAGTCTAAGTGAAACTCATTTTGCATTCCTTTTTTCTTTTTCTTTTTCTTTTTTTGAGACAGAGTCTCACTCTGTTGCCCAAGCTGGAGTACAGTGGTGCAATCTTGGCTCACTGCAACCTCCACCTCCCGGGTTCAAGCAATTCTCCTGCCTCAGCCTCCCAAGTAGCTGGGATTACAGGTGCTTGCCACCATGCCTGGCTAATTTTTTGTATTTTCAGTAGAGATGGGGTTTCACCATGTTGGCCAGGCTGGTCTGGAACTCCCGACCTCAGGTGATCCGCCCGCCTTGGCCTCCCAAAGTGCTGGGATTACAGGTGTGAGCCACTGCGCCTGGCCACATTCTTTTTTTCTAAGGTAAGGCTCAACGCTTTTTCACAAATGGTTAAGTGGTAGAATACTTGATAGCTTTTGAAGTGGGAGAAAAGTATATTCTTGTTCTTTAAATGAAAAAAGACAGGGCCAGGCATAGTGGCTCAAACCTGTAAACTGAACACTTGGGGAGGCCACAGCAGGAGGAGGGCTTGAGCCCAGGAATTCAAGACCAGCTTAGGCAACATAGTGAGACTCCATCTCTACAAAAAATAGAAAAAACGAGCTAAGCATGGTGGTGCGTGCCTGTAGTCCCAGCTACTCAGGAGGCTGAGGTGGGAGGATGGCTTGAGCCTGGGAAGTTGAGGCTGCAGTGAGCTGTGATTAAGCCACTACACTCCAGCCTGGGTAACAGACAGGGTCTCACAAAAAAAGAAAAAAGAAAGAAAGAGAAGGAAAAAATGCCAGTGATAATTTTGGAGTTGGTCTTGAAGATAAAGTTGAAATACTAATTCTCTATCCATGAAAACCTGCTGTATCTCTTTAAAAATAAGGAGATTCACCTTTTACATATAAGTCTCACTTTTATGGTTTATAGACATGCCAGCCAAAAGAAAACTCTAGTACTATAAGTACTGGAGCAGAGGATCTTCATGTTTAATTCTGTGACATCAAGTACTTTAGGTATTAAGGCTCAGTATAGATCTGGGAACACCCCATGGGCTGGCTACCTCCTCCAGAGAGGACTGTAATACTACCTTTTAAATACTTACCATGTAGATAGCCTCATTGATGACAATATCCTTGACCTTGCCCATTTCTATGAAGGTAGTGCTTTCTTTGCCTGAAGCATAAGATGAAGTCATCTGAATGCCAAGGGAATCAATGATTAACAGAGTCTCCTGATCAATCTTCACAAAATGGAGATAACCAAGCAGACCTAAGAGGGTGATGAAGATGGCAGCAGAGAGGATCATGCTGTTCTGAAGAGAGAGCCAGACACAGGCAGTAAGATTACCAAGTGGTACCAGTCAACTCCAGGTAAAGAGGAAAAAAGCCTTTCTTCTCTTGTCAGATGAGGGGAACATGCATGGAGGAAAAGGAAATTGCTTTTATTTGGGTTCTGAGGTGCTATAAAAGTATACAGTGAAACAGATCCAGACAACAAATGGATAGGTCTGGGGAAAACCTCCATCAGCAAAATGTCCACCATCATCACAGCAATCTCAGAAACGATTTTTCCAAAATTCCAAATTAAGGGCCCAAATCAACTGAATGCAGTAGCTTGCACCTATAATTCCAGCTACTAGGGAGACTGAGGCAGGAGGATCACTTGAGCCCAGGAATTTGAGGGTGCAGTGAGCTATGATCATACAACTGCACTCTAGCTTGGGTACCAGAATATGACACTGTATCTTTAAAAAAAGAAAGGACCCAGCCAGGCGTAGTGGCTCAAGCCTGTAATCCTAGCACTTCTGGAGGCCAAGGCAGGCGGATCACAAGGTCAAGAGATTGAGACCATCCTGGCCAACATGGTGAAACCCCGTCTCTACTAAAAATACAAAAATTAGCTGGGCGTGTGGCATGCGCCTCTAGTCCCAGCTACTCCGGAGGCTGAGGCAGGAGGATTACTTGAACCAGGGAGGTGGAGGTTGCAGTGAGCCGAGATCGCACCATTGCACTCCAGCCTGGGTGACAGAGACGTCTCCAAAAAAAAAAAAAAGGACCCCAAATCTTTTCCTTTCACACTCCCTCAGCAGAATACAGGAGGGAGCTATGTCCTGATAAACCCATGCAAATGCATTTAATATTGAGTTCTAGCACTCAAATGAAAAACTAAAATTAAAAAGTGTACTTAATACATCTATCAAGCATCAGAGCTTAGCCTAGCCTACCTTAAACGTGCTCAGAACACTTACGTTAGCCTACAGTTGGGCAAATCATGTAACACAAAACCTGATTTTATAGTAACGTGTGGAAAATCTCACGTAATTTATTCAATGCTATACTTTAAAGTGAAAAACAATGTTTGTATGGGTACTTGCAGTATCGTGTGTATTGTTTCTGCATCATTCTAAAGTCAAAAAATCCTAAGTCAAACCATCATAAGTTGGGAACCATCTGTGTATATAGTGCAAAACCATAGACTGAACAATTATAAAGTGCTTAGTACAGTGTAGCAGATACTATGGCTTGCCTAATAAACGGCCACCCACCAGCCCCAGTTGAACTGTGAGTGAATCATGATTGGTTCCCACCCCTTCTGCCAATGGCTGGTTTAAAAATGGGCATGTGACACAACTCTGGCCAATGAGATGTGAGGGGAGATCTGCTGGAGGGGCTTCCGGAAAACATGAATTCATCTTTAAAAATCTACAGAAGAGACGTTCCCTTCATCATGAGGTTTAGATACCTGGAACTACTATGGCCTCTGCCAGACCTAGTGGAGAGCTAGTAGAGGACAACTAGAGGACGCTAAGGGTGGAAATGCAGTTTCTGCACTTGGAGGACCAGGTGGAGGACAAGTAGGGCACACTAAGGGTGTCAGCAGTAAGATGACAAGAGCGGGAATCAAATGAGTTTCTATGTGAACTCTGGAGCCCTCCTACCTTATGACTTCTTGTTAACAGAAAAGGTCCTGATCTCTTAAGGCTATTTTAGTTGTTCTGTGTTATTTACAGTTGACTAAGTGATGTGTTAAGGACTCAAAAAATGGTATATATTATTTATTCCCTTGATTCTAAGACAAATGTACAATCTTTAACATTTCTGAAGTTAAAATGTGTTGTCCTATTGGTGTGTGTTTCTTTCATGTGGCACTGTTTTATCTTTTTTCCCAGAAGCTTGCATTCATCCATTCATTCATTCATTCGAGACAGAGTTTCGCTCATGTTTCCCTGACTGGAGTGCAGTGGTGTGATCTTGGCTCATTGCAACCTCCACCTCTTGGGTTCAAGCGATTCTCCAGCCTCAGCCTCCCTAGTAACTGGGATTACAGGCACCCGCCACCACGCCCAGCTAATTTTTTTTTGTATTTTTAGTAGAGACGGGGTTTCACTATGTTGGCCCGGCTGGTCTCGAACTCCTGACCTCAGGTGATCCACCCGCCTCAACCTCCCAAAGTGCTGGGATTACAGGCGTGAGCCATTGCACCTGGCAAAGCTATGACTTAGAAGGCTGGCACAGGGAAAAAAATATTGATGACCTAGAATCAAAGAAATTTTGTAATTTTGGACTGCAATCCTTGAGGGCAGGGAGTATCTTATTATTCTTTGCACTGACAAGACACTCTCCTTTATCTACCTCTAGTCAGGTTCCTCTAAGCTCTCTAGGCCCTGACCTTGACATCTCTGTTGGGCCTGCACTACCCACCCAGTTGTAGCAAGAATCTTGCTGAATCAGTTTAGAAAGAACTCCCACCCTTGGTATTTGATCAGCCTGGCCTGCCTTCAGCAAGAATCCTGTCAAGTCAGTTTAGCCAGAATCCCACCTTGCCCCTGATGTTTCCTTTGGGTAATTTTCTATCCACTGACTCCCACCCTGCTCCTTGGCTATAAATCTCCAGTTTTCCATGCTGTATTCAGAACTGAGGAAATTTGGAATTCTATACTGAAGTCTCTTTTCCCCTACTGTAGTAGTTCCTGAATAAAACCTGGTTTTTTACCACTTCAACCACTCACTAGCTCTGGTTTTCTTTGATGGTCTCTTTCTACTTCTTTATATTTAACCCATAGTGTTAGATCAGGGATCTGCAAATTATTTGGGCCTGTGGTCTGGTTTTGTCTGGCCCATCTCAAGCAAAGAATGATTTTTAAGTTTTCACAGGGTTGTAGAAAGAAAGAAAGGAATATTGTGAGACAGACCCCACAGAACCTGCTATATTTACTATCTAGTCTTTTAATGAAAATGTTTGGGCCAGGCATTGTGGCTTACGCCTATAATCCCAACACTTTGGGAGGCCAACGCTGGGGGAATCGCTTGAGGCCAGGAGTTCAAGACCACCCTGGGCAACCTAGTGAGACCCTGTCTCTACAAAAAATACAAAAATTAGCCAGGTGTGGTAGCACATGTCTGTAGTCCTAGCTACTCAGGAGGCTGAGATAAGAGGATCGCTTGAGTACAGGAAACTGAGGCTGCAGTGAGGGGTATTCGTACCACTACACTCCAGCTTGAGCAACAGAGTGAGGAACTGTCTCAAAAAAAAGGAAAGAAAGAAAAAGTTTGCTTATCTCTGTGCTAGATAATTATTTGTTGATTGATGAATGGGGGATTCAGTACTGGGTCTCTGATGATCCAGAAAGATCTAATTTTGAGTTAATTAATTGCACTGAATAAGCATTATGAAGAATGGAGAGGAATACAATTCAGCCCTGACCCTTACAGATTTATTAAAGGCAAGATTAATACACAGAAAATATTCTGGAGGACACTCTGATACTGACTATAAGTGCCAAAGGAAAAGTTAAAAAAAAAAGAAAGAAAGAAAAAGAAAAAGACATTAAAGCACACAAGAATATATCCCATCACATCCAAGGAACTAGGATTTAATTGGTACAGGGGAGGTGGTGGTTAGTGACCAATATAATTAGTTGAAAGGGAAGGGGGAAGAACATTCCAGGTTGGAATAAACAAGGGAACAACCTGGAACTTTAATAGAACTGTGAACTTAAAAACAAGAAGGAATGAAGGGATGAAGAACAGTAAATCCTTAAGGATTTGATCATGTCAGCTTTCCAATAAGAGCAATCCATGCCCTACTATCTGCATTTTTTTCAACTTCATTTTACTGTGTAGAATTGAAACAATTCAATATTCATTTGGGTTGGGGTTAAGCTGTATGTTTGAATGAATTCCTTCAATCAGATTTCTTCTCATTCCAGATATTCATTACTCTCATAAGCAGTTTTGAATAGGAAAGGTAAGAAATTTTGGCACACAGAGCCCTTAGAAAGTGTTGCAGTAGAGTTTAAAGGAAGATGTGGTCACTGAGTCCTGGGGTACTTGATGGGGGTAAGCAGAGTACACCAGGATGAGAGAGATAAGTACAGAAAGGACCTGGCACAAAAACAGATTTTTGTTTTTAAATTTTGCCTGAGATCAACTATACAATGGTATAAAGGAAAAGAAAGGGTCTCAGAGTCAGAAAGCCCTGGGTTGGAAGCCCAGATCTGCCATTTACTGCTTTGAGACTTTGGATAACTCACCCCTCTTTGTGAGCTTTGGTTTTCTTCGTTCTAGGGCTAAAGTAAGGAATTCAGTAAAGCATCTGGCACTCAGTGGGCATTTAATAAATATCTATTTCCTCCTCCTCACATGACCACACACATAGGCTATAAGAACTCAGGCTAGGCTGGGCGCGGTGGCTCACGCCTGTAATCCCAGCACTTTGGGAGGCCGAGGTGGGAGGATCACAAGGTCAGGAGATCGAGACCATCCTGGCTAACACAGTGAAACCCTGGCTAACACAGTGAAACCCCGTCTCTACTAAAAATACAAAAAAATTAGCCGGGTGTGGTGGCGGGTGCCTGCAGTCCCAGCTATTCAGGAGACTGAGGCAGGAGAATGGCGTGAACCCAGGAGGCGGAGCTTGCAGTGAGCCGAAATCGCGCCACTGCACTCCAGCCTGGGCAACAAAGCGAGACTCTGTCTCAAAAAAAAAAAAAAGAACTCAGGCTAGTACTAAAATTCAACTATACTGTAAATTAAATTTTAGGGGGGCTATCAACTTAATCATTTTAACGGACTTACGAATAAACTTTTTTCTTTTTCTTTTTTTTTTTTTGAGACAGAGTCTCCCTCTGTTGCCCAGGTGGAGCGCAGTGGCGTGATCTCAGCTCACTGCTACCTCCGCCTACCGGATTCAAGCAATTCTCCCGCCTCAGCCTCCCGAGTAGCTGGCACTACAAGCGTGAGCCACCACGCCCAGCTAATTTTTGTATTTTTCGTAAAGACGTGGTTTCACCATGTTGGCCAGGCTGGTATCGAACTCCTGACCTCAAGTGATCCGCCCGCCTCAGCATCCCAAAGTGCTGGGATTACAGGCGTGAGGTACAGCCCTTCACCTGAACAAACATACAGTTTAGATACAGTTAGATATAGTTTCCTACAATTAGGGCAGTCTTAATTCTGCATATTTCTATGCTAAATTACCATGCTCTGAAACATGCTTTGACAGCAAAAAAGCTAATGGATGCAGTAATGGAAACAATATCCAAGTTACAGAAATAAATAGCCCTGCTGTACTTAGCTCTGATAAGATCACTTCTGGGGTAATACATTCAATTCAGGCACTACATATGAAACTACAACTCATCCTGAAAAGGGCAACTGGGATAATTCTTTTTATTTGAGAGCTGTCACAAAGTTACTGCATTTAACCCTCACGATATCATGAAGCTGGTATGGCAGGCATGAATTCTATATTAGAGATGTAGAAAATTGAGGCTCAAAGAAAACAGGAATGAATCTGGAAATTGAGCACAGATATCACACACGTCCAAAAAATTTCACAATCCTTTAGAAAGTACTTGAAATTGGGGAAGGGTTTGGGAGGACGGAGGGTTAAAAAACTGCCTTGAAAAACTGAGATTAGGAAGAACTCTAACACTATCTATACACACGGATAAACACACACACTTGTGGAGGCAAAGACAGTTTGTGGAAGTCTACATAAAGTATTGTTAGCAGTACTACTTTGAGGAGCAGAAGTGATGGACAAGGAAGACTCACTTAAGAGTTCCCTGAACTCCTGGAATTAAATTACTGCGTGCCTATACTACATAGAACACATGGAAGTTAAAGTTTTATACCGTCGTGCAAGAACTAGATGTGTGCTGAGTGAACCCACCGAGCAGAGCACAGCCACGGAGAGGGAAGGTACTGTCCAGGAGCACACACTTCACTAAACGTCATTTAAAGAGCTGTCCAGCAGCGGAATGTCGTCCCCAGAACCCGTGAGTTCCCGCCCTTCTGTTCTATCATTGTAGGAGGGGCCGACCAGAGGTCCGGGCTCGACCAAAGATCCCAAAGACCCTCCCAAAGCCGAACCCCCTCCTTCGACCGCGGGGAGGGGCCGACTTGCCCTTACCTCGCAGAGGGTGAAGAGTCCGTAGGCCGCCAGCCACACCGTGCAGGTGACAGCGGTGAGCGAACGCAGCGAGAGCCGAGGGCAGCTGAGGCAGAATTCCCGGCAGGACGGGGAGTAGTAGCGGCGCTGCAGGGCCAGGCGGCCGCCGCAGATATCCGAAAAGCTCCGCTCATCCTCCATGACGCCCCGACTCGGCCGCCCGCACCGCACCGCGCGGAGCTAAACAGCGATCGCCCGCCCTAGGCGTCTCGCCCGCTCCAGACCCGCTTCCGGCAGTCGCGTCACCATGCCCCGCCCTAAGCCTGCGCAGCCTCAGTTGCGCGCCGAGAGCTCTGTGTGGGGCTGATGACTGTGCTTTCGTCCGGGCCGGCCTTGACCCGGCTTCTGTGATTGTCTTCGAACAAAGCCCGTCGGGGGCAATAGTTCAGCGGACGGATTAAAACCGTTTTTAGACCGGGCGCGTTGGCTCCCGCCTGTAGTCCAGCACTTTGAGAGGCCAAGGTGGGAGGATCGCTTGAGCCTGGGAGGTCGAGGTTGCAGTGAGCCGAGATCATGCCACTGCTCTCTAATCTGTGCGGCAGAGCAAGACCCTGTCTAAAAACAAGCAAATCCACAGTTTGTTTTTTGTTTTTGTTTTGAGATGGAATGGCGCGAACTCGGCTCACTGCAACCTCCGTCCCCCGGGTTCAAGCGATTATCCTGCCTCAGCCTTGTGAGTAGCTGGGATTACAGGCGTGCGCCACCATGCCCGGCTGATTTTTGGGTTTTTAGTAGAGACGGGGTTTCACCATGTTGGCCAGGTTGGTCTCGAACTCCTGACCCCAGGTGATCCGCCCGCCTCGGCCTCCCAAAGTGCTGGGATTACAGGCGTGAGCCACCGCACCCAGCCCAAACCCACAGTTTTAATCACGCTTTTGCTTGGCAAGATGATTTCTTTAAGCCGGAAAGACGCAAGGAGAGTCCACGGGTATTCATTCCACTTTTTTCCTGTGCCGGGTAGTTTGAGGTGCTGAGGATGCAGCAGTGAAGGATGTTGATGACAGTCTCTGCCCTCAAGTAGCTTCCTTTCTAGTAGGAGACAATATGGAAATAACTTGAGAATATTGTTGGCAATACTATGCTGACTGGCAGGGATTGACTGAGGACTTTACATAGGGCAGTCATGGGAAGTCTCTAAGAGGACACTGGAGTCACAAAGGGTGAGGAACCAGACAGGACTGAAGGAGCTCTGGAGGAGGAATTTGCCAGAAAGGAAGACCAGGAAAGACAAACCCCTCGAAATTGGAACAAACTTGGCTTAATGAAATAATCAAAAGGCCAGAAAGGTTGATATGTGAGGAAAACAGTTGGAAATTGGGGAGGTAGGTAGGGGTCAGATCCAAGAGGGTCTTGTGCGGAGTTTGGATTTCACTGCCTGAGAGTTCTGTCTCCCAAATGACTGCTTGGACCGTGGTAGACAGGCAAGACCTGGCTGGGAATTAAGTAGGAGCGGGAGATGCAGATGGAATTGATAATAAAATTACTGAACTCATGAGTAATAGTGGTGTATGGGTTCCATTTTTACTTCTGATGTGACCCAGGATTGGCTGTGTGGACTGTCAAAACACTGGTGATGGGCTGCGTGTAGTGGCTCATGACTGTAATCTCAAACTTTGGGAGGCTGAGGAGGGCAGATCACTTGGGTCAGGAGTTCAAGATCAGCCTAGCCAACATGGTGAAACCCCATCTCTACTAAAAATACAAAAAAAAATTAGCTGGGCATGGTGGAGCATCCCTCCCCTAACACATGGAGATTACAGTTTGACATGAGATTTGGGTAGGCACACAGAGCCAAACCACATCACCACTTTTACTATTGCATATATCATGCGTTTTATAATTTAAAAAGTGATATTTGCTTATTGTGGAAAATTTGAAAAATACAGAAAAGAAAAAAATGTAAACCACCCATATTTCCATCACTCAGATATAAGTACTGTTAATGTTTTGGGGAAGCCTGTAGTCCTGGAGTTCTTAACTTGGGCTCCATGGATAGAATCAGTGTGTCATTTTTAGTTTCATTAACT
>NW_012104787.1:2462063-2462784 GCF_000951045.1 Mandrillus leucophaeus
AAACTTTGCCTATCTTTCTTTCCCTAGAAGCGTAATTATTTTATCTTTCATATTTAAGCCAATGATCCATTTTGAACTAATTTTTGTTTGTAGAGGTTAAGGGTAATTTTTCTTCCCAGCATCATGTGTTGAAAAGACTACCCTTTCCCCCCAGTTGTGATGGTGCCTTTGTTGTAAATAGGCAACCACATATTTGTCGATCTATTTCCACACCCTCTATTATGTTCTGTTGTTCTATTTTGTCTTCCCTTATGCTAATAGCAACCTGTCTCAATTACTGTAGCTCTACAGTAGATCTTGATTTCTCATTCTGTTAAGTCTTTCCATTTTGTACCTTTTCTTCAAAATTGTATTGGCTATTATAGGGCTTCTGTATTTTCACCAAAAATTTTGCTTGGATTGTACTGAATCTATTAGTCAATTTAAGGGAGAATTGACATCTTAACTATGCTACATGTTCCAATCCATGAACCTGGCATCTCTCCATTTATTGAAGTCTTCTCTAATTTCTTTTAGCAATGCTTAACAATTATTTGCACATCTTTCATTAGACTTCATTTGTAGGTATTTGATGTTTTCTGATATTCTTATAAATGATGTACGTTAAAAATTTTATTACCTCTCCGTTTTTATTTATTTATTTTTAGAGACAGCATCTCACTCTGTCACCCAGGCTAGAGTCCATTGGCACAAATATCAGCTCACTATAACTTCAAATTCC
>NW_012104787.1:2467539-2499672 GCF_000951045.1 Mandrillus leucophaeus
CTAATTAAAATTTAACATTTCTTTTGATTATTAATATAGGCAACAAACTAGTATTAGAGCTTGTGATTTTTGTCACTGACAGAAATCACAGATATTTTCTTTTCACAATAATTGTTTCAAAATGTCATTTCTAGTCATTGCTACTTCAGAATTGCAGTAATTATTAAACGCATCACTAGCTATTATTATTTAATGTGTCAATAAGGAGAAACATCACTGTAACACGTTTTTAAAATATTTTGATAACCATATTTTAATATAGTTTATTTTCTTAGAAGTCCTATGTAGTTATACATTTTAAAGTATTATTATAATAAGGGGTCCATTCGTTTCACCAGACTTCCAGAGGGTCTACAATACGAAAGGTACCTGTACAGGCTAAGACGTTTCTTTTCTTTTTCTTTCTTCCTTTTTTTTTTTCTCTTTTTTTCTTTTTCTTTTTTTTTCTTTTTTCTTTTTTTTCTTTTTTTTTTTTTGAGACAAGGTCTTGCTGTGTCACCCAAAGTTGAGTGCTGCAGTGGTACAGTCACGGCTCACTACAGTCTCAACTTCCTGGGCTCAAGAGATCCTCCCACCTCAGCCCCCCAAGTATCTAGGGCTATAGGCACACTTTACCACATCAGGCTAATTTTTGCATATTTTGTAGAGATGGCATCTCACTATGTTTCCCAGGCTATTTTCAAACTCCTGGGCTCAGTTGATCCTTCGGCCTCAGCCTCCCAAAGAGTTGGAATTACAGGCATGAGTCACCATGCCCAGCAGGCCAAGAAGTTTTACAATTACAGAGTCATAGAAAGAAAAAGGCCAAATGTACTTAATTTTAAAAATATATTCAATTATTAGGAATAAATACTGTGGTAATACAAGATCTCTAAAATTCTTTTTCTTTTTAGAGAGAGGGTCTTGCTCTGTTACTCAGGCTGGAGTGTAGTGGTATAATCATAACTCATTGTAACCTTGAATGCCTGGGTTCAAGCATTCCTCTTGCCTTGGCCTCCTAAAATGCTGGGATTGCAAGCGTGAACCACTGTGCTCAGTTACTAAAATCCTTATTACTACTTTGTGGGTTTTTTTGTTTGTTTGTTTGTTTGTTTGTTTGAGAAGGAGTTTTGCTCTTGTTGCCCAGGCTGGAGTGCAATAGCACAATCTCAGCTCACCAGAACCTCCGCATCTCAGGTTCAAGCGATTCTCCTGCTGAGCTCAGCTTCCCAAGCAGCTGGGATTATAGGCATGCGCCACCATGCCCGGCTAATTTTCTGTTTTTAGTAGGGACGGGGTTTCTCCATGTTGGTCAGGCTGGTCTCAAACTCCTGACCTCAGGTGATCTGCCCACCTTGACCTCTCAAAGTGCTGGGATTACAGGCGTGAGCCACCACGCCTGGCCCTTGTTTTTTGTTCTTTTGAGACAGTCTCGCTCTGTCGCCTAGGCTGGAGTGCAGTAGCACAATCTCTACTCACTCCAACCTCCACCTCCTGGGTTCAAGCGATTCTTGTGCCTCAGCCTCCCAAGTAGCTGGGATTACAGGCACAAGGGTTTTAGCTTTCTTACTGGGATGGATAGGCAAAGGTATGTCTGTTCCACCTTTCAAAAGTGGAAGTCTCCTCATCTGTCCATTTAAGGAAATTTTTTAAATTGAGGTATATCCTCCAAGCAGTAAAACACAGTCTGTGACTTACTTTTCCATACTCTAATGATGTCTTTTGATGAACAGAGGTTTTAATTTTCATAAAGTCCAATTTATCAGTCTTGTCTTTTATGGGTAGTGTACAATATTTTGTCTGGTTTAGGAAGCTTTGCCTGTCTTGTGGGCATGGTGGCTCATGCCTGTAATCCCAGCACTTTGAGAGGCTGAGCAAGGAAGATTGTTTGAGCTCAGGAGTTCCAGACCATGCTGGGCAACATAGCGAGACTCTGACTCTACCAAAAAAAAAAAAAAAAGCTGCGCATGGTGGCCCAGCTACTAGGTACTAGGGAGGCTCAGGCAGAAGGGTTGCTTGAGCCTAGGGGGTCGAGGCTGCAGTAAGCTATGATCAAGCCACTGCATTCCAGCCTGGGTGACAGAGTAAGACCCTGTGTCAAAGAAAAAAAAAAAAAAAACAAACTTTGCCTATCTTTCTTTCCCTAGAAGCGTAATTATTTTATCTTTCATATTTAAGCCAATGATCCATTTTGAACTAATTTTTGTTTGTAGAGGTTAAGGGTAATTTTTCTTCCCAGCATCATGTGTTGAAAAGACTACCCTTTCCCCCCAGTTGTGATGGTGCCTTTGTTGTAAATAGGCAACCACATATTTGTCGATCTATTTCCACACCCTCTATTATGTTCTGTTGTTCTATTTTGTCTTCCCTTATGCTAATAGCAACCTGTCTCAATTACTGTAGCTCTACAGTAGATCTTGATTTCTCATTCTGTTAAGTCTTTCCATTTTGTACCTTTTCTTCAAAATTGTATTGGCTATTATAGGGCTTCTGTATTTTCACCAAAAATTTTGCTTGGATTGTACTGAATCTATTAGTCAATTTAAGGGAGAATTGACATCTTAACTATGCTACATGTTCCAATCCATGAACCTGGCATCTCTCCATTTATTGAAGTCTTCTCTAATTTCTTTTAGCAATGCTTAACAATTATTTGCACATCTTTCATTAGACTTCATTTGTAGGTATTTGATGTTTTCTGATATTCTTATAAATGATGTACGTTAAAAATTTTATTACCTCTCCGTTTTTATTTATTTATTTTTAGAGACAGCATCTCACTCTGTCACCCAGGCTAGAGTCCATTGGCACAAATATCAGCTCACTATAACTTCAAATTCCCGGGCTCAAGGTATTCTCCCACCTTGGCCTCCCAAAGTGCTGGGCTTACAGACATGAGCCATTGTGCCCAGCCTTGCCACTCTCTTTTTAGTAAGGTATGTTTGGTATTTACCTAACATCAAATTGAAATTTTATAAAACAAAATACATCCATAATCCTGCCACCTAAGTATTCTTTACAAAAGCTCCTATGTCATATAAAATTTGTATTAAATAAATTTATATGCTTCTCTCATATTAATTTTTTTTATACATAGTCTCGCTGTGTTACCCAGGCTGGAGTGCAGTGGCGCAATCTTGGCTCACTGCAACCTCCACCTCCTGGGCTCAAGTAATCCTCCTGCCTCAGCCTCCCCAGTAGCTGGGACTACAGGTGCGCACCACCATGTCAGGCTAATTTTTGTATTTTTAATAGAGGCGAGGTTTCACCATGTTACCCAGGTCAGTCTCAAGCAACCTGCCTGCCTCAGCCTCCTAAAGTGCTGGGATTGCAGGTGTCAGCCACTGTACCTAGCTGATTAATATGTTTTCTTGTATACTTTTTCTCATGTTGATGTGTGCTTTGTTGTCAGCCATTAACCTAGCAATGAAAAGAAAAAATACTTATTTTTCCCCGACATTAATCTACCATAGTTTGCTTACTGTCACCCTGTTGTTCTAATAGCTAGTGAAAATGGCTAGTAATTGTTACAAGTAAGGACAAATGACAGTGGGAAAAAAATAGAAGAAAGGAAACATAGAAAGAAATCTATTGGCAGAATCTGATATAGCGCAGAAAGTAGTGTTGTTGTTGTTGTTGTTTTTCATGAAGTCACATCTCCATCTTGTGACTTTCTAAAACAGTAGAGCTTAGTATTTTCAACTTTAGGAACACACCTGGCTTTTATGTGGACTGTTTCTCCTCCCTTGTAATATCAGGATACTTTTTGTTCTTGTGCACTAAAAGTTTTTGAATGTGCTAAACCAAGCTTGTGAGAAAGTTTAGATAAAAGATGGATCTAATTTGATGGGCATAGGTTTTACAAATAGGTTCAATTAGACTATAACAGCCTCAGCTCAGTTTCATGATTTTGATCAAGCCACAACTGTGTAGGCTTGGAAATAAGTTACCTTTATGTAACTATTTTTTAATGAAGATTTCAAAGGAAAGGTACTCTGGTTTTTGTAGGTTTTTTTGTTGTTGTCGTTTTTGAGATGGAGTTTCGCTCTGGTTGCTCAGGCTGGAGTGCAGTGGTGCAATCTTGGCTCACTGCAACCTCCGCCTTCTGGTTTCAAGCGATTCTCCTGCCTCAGCCTCCTGAGTAGCTGGGACTACAGGCACGCGCCACCACACCCAGCTAATTTGTTGTATTTTTTAGTAGAGACGGAGGTTTCACCATCTTTGCCAGGATGGTCTCGATCTCTTGACCTCATGATCTTGTGATCTGCCCACCTTGGCCTCCCAAAGTGCTGGGATTACAGGCGTGAGCCACCCTGCGTGGCCAAGAGCTCTGAGTTTTAAAAACCCTGATATATTGAAAGTGTGGGCGGTAAACCAGCAGCAGTGGCTCGGTGCTTGTTCGAAATGCAGATTCTTGGGTCTCACACCAAACCTATAGACTCAGAATCTGAGTTTTAGCAAAATTCTCAGGTGATACTCTTAGACATTAAAATTTGAGAAGTACTGAAAGATGTAACTCTTAATACTGGATTCTCTACCCTGCTGCATAGTACAATCAGCTGGGGAGCTCTTAAAAACTACTACACCTGAGTCCATCCCAGGTAATTAAATCAGAATGGGCAGTGAGGGAAGGAGAACATGAACATAAGTTTTGTTTGTTTTTGTTTTTGTTTTTTGAGACGGAGTCTCGCTCTGTCACCAGGCTGGAGTGCAGTGGCATGATATCGGCTCACGGCAACCTCCGCCTCCCAGGTTCCAGAGATTCTCCTACCTCAGCCTCCCAAGAAGCCAGGACTACAGCCGCCCGCCACCAGGGCCAGCTAATGTTTGTATTTTTAGTAGAGACGGGGTTTCACCATGTTGGCCAGGATAGTCTTGATCTCTTGACCTCGTGATCCACCCGCCTCTGCTTCCCAAAGTGCTGGAATTACAGGCGTGAGCCACCACGCCCACCCTGGACATGAGTATTTTTAAAAAGCTCCCAAGTTATTTTTAGGGAGCTGCCAGAGTTAAGCACTCTTGGGAGGAAATCTTTCCCTCTGCCATCCTAGGCTCTAATGTTAGAGGCCTGTGAATTAACTGACAATAGACTTTAATAGGAGAAAATGTTAATTTACCTACTGGGGTGTTGTGTAGTACAGTGTAACTCTGAATAGTCAGAGATAAAGGTATCCAGATAAAGGTATCCTTTGTATTTGTCGATTCTGCATCCATGAATTCAACCAACCAAGGGTGGAAAATATTCAGAGAGCTGGTTTGGTGGCTCACGCCTGTAATCTCAGCACTTTGGGAGGCTGAGACAGGAGGATTGCTTGAGCCCAGGAGTTTGAGACCAGCCTGGGCAACAAAGTGAAACCCCTGTCTCTACAAAAAGTCAAAAAAATTAGCTGGGTGTTGTGGCACGTGCCTACTGTCCCAGCTACACGGAAGGCGGAGGCAGCAGGATCCCTTGAGCCCAGGATGACAAGGCTGCAGTGAGCCATGTTCATGCCAATGCACTCCAGCCTGGGTGAGACCCTGTCTCGAAAATAAAAAAGAAAAAGAGAAAAAAATAATGTCTGTACTGAACTTGCGTAGACTTTTTTCTTGCCATCATTCCCTGAACAATACAGGATAATGGCTATTTACATATAATGTATATTGTATTAGGTATAAGAAGTAGACTAGAGATGATTTAAAGGATACAGGAGGATTGCATAGGCTATATGCAAACACGATGCCATTTTATATCGGGAACTTAAGCGTCTGTAGATTTTGGTATCTGAGGGAGGTCCTGGAACCAATCCCCAACTAATATAGAGGGACAACTGTATATATCACCTTAAACAAAAGGAGGGAGGTTTAGGGCTTCAGTGGGAATACATGGAAGGTTCTACTGGGTTTTTTGATACCGAATGATGCTGAATTAGGACTTTCTGGTGCTAAGTCTCAGTCTTTTCCCAATCAGGAAACTTCCTCCCAGGAAACCTCAGAAATTTATTTGTCACAGTCCTGGAGGCTGGGAAGTCCAGGATCATGTTGCCTGCAAATTTGGTGTCTGGTGATAGCCCGTTTCACAGATGACACATTCTTGCTGTGTCCTCACATGATACAAGGGGCAAGGCAGCTCTCTGGGCACTTTTTTACAAGAGCACAGAATAGAAAACAACAAAACAAAACACAAACAGTTTCATTCTGTTGTTTCTTACAACACGGAAAACTTCTGTCACCAAGTGTGTGGGGGGTTTTCCCCATACACCAAGCAAGCAGTTCTGACACTGTCCACTTGGAAGTCACGTCAGATCCTACAGAACTTGTCGACAGCTCAGTCCCACAAAAGCACCCCCGACTTGAGACATCAATCGCAAGCCCAAGCTTCTGGAACTTCCCACCAACCAGCTATTAATTGGCATTCCCACAAGGCTCCTTTTGGGTTCAGTTAATTTCCTATAAACTCTGTCTTTGCTGCAACTCCCGCTGTTCTCAGTGGTTTTTTTTCAGGGCAGCAGGCAAGAAGAACCGGTCAGGCTGTGACACCTGTGCCACTGCTCATGAAGGCTCACAGAACTCAGGGAAACACTTTACTTATGCTTACTGGTTTATTATAATGCGTATTTAAAGGATACAAATGAATAGCCAGATGAAGAGATACATAGAGGGAAGTCTGGGAAGGTCCTGAGTTCAGGTGCTTTTGTCCCATGGAGTTGGGGTGCACTGCCTTCCCTGTACCCCATATGTAGAAGTCCGCTGAACTCAGTCCTTTTGGGTTTATATATGGAGGCTTCATTCTGTAGGTCTGATTGATTAAATTACTGGTCATTGGTGGCCAACTCAGCCTTCAGCCCCTCTTCCCCTTCCTGAAGGGGTGTGTGTGTGTTGGGGGCGGGGTAGGGGTATGAATTTCAAGCCCCTGAGCACATGGTTTCTTCTCCTGGTAACCAGCCCCTAATCCTGTGGTTACCTAGGGACTTTACAAAACTCACCGCCTTAACATAAATGTAGGTGTGGTTGAAAGGGGCTCATTATAAATAACAAGAGCCTTTCACCTTTATTGCTCTAGAGTTGTTTCAGGAACCAAAGACAAAAGGCCAAATATTTTAACAAAACATATTCTTGAGGAGGAAAAGGCGAAGGGGATGGGGATCCGCTAGGGGCTGGCACTAACGGGACTGGTAGCTCCAGCTTTCAGAGTAGACGAGTTTCTTGGCCCTGGAGAAAGGGCGAGTCCCAACAAGGCCCCTGGAAGCGCTGTGAGATTGAGAGGGACAGGCTTCCCTAGTGAGCCTGGTCCCTTCCTTTCGACCTTGGGAGGGACGAAGGGAATGAGGGGAGGAGAAGGGCCAACAGAGAAGGCAGAATGGCTAGTCAAGGGCCGCTTGGGTGCTACTTTTCCCCAGGGCTGCCTCCTCTCCTGTGGTTGCTTCGAGGGTTGCCAGCCGGGGGCAGAGGCGCCAGCCTATGGTCCAGCACTATGCTGTTGAATGGCTATTCAAGGATCCACATTCCCTGAGAAACCACCTTTGCAGAATTTTAAGTAATGAAATATAACATGACTGACCCCATTTTGCTTCTAGTCTTGCAAACTAAATTGTTTTGGGGTTTTTGTTGTTGTTTTGTTTTTGTCTTTGTTTTTGTATATTCTAGTGCAGAGACCAAGATAACTATAAGAGGAATTTAGTTTATAGCTAAACTTTGAGGCAAGGAGAACTGACCCCCCTCCTTGTTTGGAGATTGAAGCCACATTCATATGACATGGTTACAATTATGGTAGGGGTTTGAACTTTGCTGAAGAATTGTGGTAGGGGCTAGAACATAGTTAAAGAATGAGCTGCTATTGCTCCCTCTGTTTTCTGTAAGTTGCTTACTGCCCCAAAGTCACATAATGGGGGTCTCAAGATTGATAACTTCCTCAACTACTTCTATAGATGACCTCACTATTGTGAAACCTAAAGACCTGGTCTTGGAGATCCTTTTCAGGTTTAGCATTTCAGTAGATCAAGAGAGACCGCCTGGTCCTGAGACCACCCACGCTTCCTGGGAACTGACTCAGCTGTGCAAAGACAGTTTTAGAGGCCCCTGTGATTCTATCCCCAACCAATCAATTGTTTCAGTTCCCTAGCTCCCTGCCTCCCAAAGTACCCTTAAAAAACCCTAGCCTCCAAATTCTTGGAGAGAGGGATTTGAGAAATTTCTCCCTGTTCTCCTCACTTGGCTTGACCCTGCAATTATTAATTAAACTCTTTCTTTGCCACAACTTCTGCTGTTCTCAATGTTTTTTTTTTTCAGGGCAGCAGGCAAGAAGAACCCGTCAGACTGTGATACCTGTGCCACTTGCCCATGAAGGGCCACCAGCTGCTGGAGCCGTATCTGATGGTGAGTGTGGACGAGGTGAATGTGGGCCACACTAGCACCAAACCAACAAACCCATGTACAATGAGGAGCTCTACACTAACGCCACTGATGGCAGCCATCGTCCATGAGATGCCCCTGGGCTATGACCACTTCGTGTAAACATGTACCCTGTAATTATTTATTTATTTATTTATTGAGATGGAGTTTCACACTGTCGCCCAGGCTGGAGTGCAGTGGTGCCATCTTGGCTCATTGCAACCTCTACCTCCCAGCCAGGTTCAAGTGATTCTCCAGCCTCAGCCTCGCAGGTAGCTGGGACTACAGGCATGCGCCACCACATCTGGCTAATTTTTTTTTTTTTTTTAAAGTAGAGACGAGGTTTCACCATATTGGCCAGGCTGGTCTCGAACTCCTGAACTCAGGTGATCCGCCTGCCTCAGCCTCCCAAAGTGCTGGGAATACAGGCGTGAGCCACTGCACCTGGCCACATGTACCCTGTAATTCTATCACTGGTAAAATGAGTTCTTTCCCTACTTTGTGTCAGCTGCAAAGAAAGAACAACCAATTGGAAAAACAAAAGGCAAGCAGGTTTTATTTCTGGCCATGAATAGAGAGCTCTTGCTCTAAAGCAATGTTCTCCAACCTTTTTGACAGCAGGAAGCAGTTTCATGGAAGACAATTTTTCCACAGACCAGGGTGTGGGGGATGGTTTTGGGATGATTTGAGTGCATTACATTTATTGTGCACTTTATTGCTATTATTATTACACTGCAATATATAATGAAATAATTATACAACTCACCATAATGTGGAATCAGTGGGAGCCCTGAGCTTGTTTTCCTGCAACTAAATGGTCCCATCTGTGGGTGATGGGAGACAGTGACAGATCATCAGGCATTAAATTCTCATAAGGAGTGTGCAACCTAGATCCCTCACATGCATAGTTCACAATAGGGTCCACGCTCCCAGGAGAATCTAATGCCGCTGCTGATCTGACAGGAGGCGGAGCTCAGGCAGTAATGCCAGCAATGGGGAGTGGCTGTAAATACCGATGAAGCTTCACTCGCTTGCTTGCCCACCTGCTACTCACCTCCTGCTATGCAACTTGGTTCCTAACAGGCCACGGGCCAGTACCAGTCAATGGCCCGGGGGTTGGGTACCCCTGCTCTAAAGACACCTTCTCCCAGAGCCATGGGAAACTAGGGAATTTTATGGAGTTAGATGTGGGAAGGGGAGGTATGTAAACACGTGCTGGGAGCCCAAGATCATCAACATGCATCTTCATACAATGCATGTTCAGAAAATGGTGGGGATTTTCTTCTATGGGTGGGATTTTGATATTATAATGATATCTTAATGATCTAAAGGTAACAAGGAGCTTCCAGTTCTGGTTGGCACCAGTTTTGCACCAGCCTTATCTTCCTCTGGTAATTGACGAAGGGTTCTGAAGCTCCTGTGGCTTCTCAGGCCATCTGGAGTTCTTTTAAGCAAAGTACCTTCAGATAAAAAGACTAGAAAAACACTGTTAAGGAAAAAAAAAAATGAGCTTTCACAGCTGTTTATGGTTTAAGAAAATAGGCTGGGTGCGGTGGTTTACACCTGTAATCACAGCACTTTGGGAGGCCAAGGCAGGCGGATCACTGGAGTCCAGGAGTTCAAGACCAGCCTGGCCAATGTGGAGACCACCCCCTCCGCCATCTTACTAAAAACACATACAAAAAATTAGCCAGCCGTGGTGGCGTGCACCTGTAATCCCAGCTACTTGGGAGGCTGAGGCACAAGAATCTCTTGAACCCAGGAGGTGGAGGTTACAGGGAGCCGATATCGCACCACTGCACGCCTGGGTGACAGAGGGAGACTCTGTCTCAAAAAAGAAAGAAAATAATGAGCTTTCCCAGCTATATTTCTAGGGCTGCCCTGGTAACAATTCCAGTGTGGACTAAAAGGAAGAAGCTGAGGCAAAATTAATGTAACTAGAGAATTTATTTGGACCAAGCTTGAGGATTGCAATACAGGAGCACAGATTCAAAAGATTGCTCTGAGCTTTTTTTTTTTTTCTTTTCACTGGGAGCGGCTGTGCACGGCCAGCATGGCCAACACCTTGAACACCTTACAAGGCTTGGTGAATCTGCAGCCACAGGGGAAAGTAACTGTGGTCATAACCCTGATAGGGCAGGGCATGGTGGCTCAAGCCTGTAATCCCAGGTACTTAGGAGGCTGAGGTGAGAGGATTATCTGAGACCAGGAGTTCAAGACCAGCCTGAGCAACATGGTGAGCTCCTGTCTCTAAAATAAAAATTAGCCAGGAGTGGTGGTGCACACCTGTGCTTCCAGCTACTTGGAAGGCTGAGGTGGAGGATTTCTTGAGCCAGGAGTTCAAGGCTGCAGTGAGCTATGATTGTACCACTGCACTCCAGCTTGAGTGACAGAATGAGACCCTGTCTCCAAACCCAACCCCTCCCCACCAATAAAACAGATCAATGGAAACAAGATTATTCTCACATACCTGAGGCAGCCCACCTACTGCTCTTACTGCAGGAAGTTTATCTGGGGAGTATTTGGGAAACAGGGTTATCAATGCCAGGTGTGCACCTGTGTTGCCCATAAACACTGCCATCATGTAACCATTACAGTCTGTATTTGCCAAAACGATATTAACCAAGAAGATTCAAAGATTGCCAGAGGTTCAGAATCAACATCTCACACAAGTGCAGCATCCACAACTATAAATCACTACCACTTTTCAATCACTGTGGTGCCCTGCTTTGGGGGATAATGGGTCTTCATTTCTGAAGGCTCTAGTGTCATGTAAAACTTTGATGAAATAAATTTGTTATAATTTTCTTTTGGTTTTGTTTTCTTTTTTTGAGACAGGGTCTCACTCTGTCACCCAGGCTAGAGTGCAGTGGCATGATCACAGTTCACTGCAGCCTCGACCTCTTGGGCTCAAGTGATCCTTCTGGCTCCTGTTTCCTGAGTAGCTGGGTCTACGGGTGCACACCACCACACCCAGCTAATTTTGTTTATTTTTTGTAGAGACAGGGCCTTGTTATGTTGTCCAGGCTGGTCCTGAATTCCTGGGCTCAAGCAATCTTCCTGCCTTGGCCTCCCGAAGTGCTAGCATTATAGGCATGAGCCACTGCACCTGGTTCTTTTCTCTTGTTAATCTGTCGTTTGCTATAGGAGTGGTGGCTGTTCCTTATGATGGATGAGGAAAGTTATCACATTTTTCTGCCACTACACTGCCTTTGAGAATTTGCAGTTTACCCTTCTGTGAGTCCCCTTGGATTTGCAGTAAACAATGGTGTGCTAGAGTCTGCTCTTAGCAGCTTGCAATTTTTAGGATTTTGTGAGCCAGTTGTCAAACACAACCTTCATTAACAATCAGATTACAGTCTGGGTATGGTGGCTCATGCCTGTAATCTCAGCTTTGGGAGGCTGAGGCAAGGAGGATCGCTTGAGCCCACGAGTTTAAGACCAGTCTAGGCAGCATAATGAGAACCCCATCTCTCCAAAAAAAAAAATAAAAAAAGAAATTAGCTGGGTATGGTGGCGTGCACCTGTAGTCCCAGCTACTCAGGAGGCTGAGGTGGGAGGATTGTGTGAGTCCAGGAGGTCAAGGTTGCTGTCAGCTGTGATTGTGCCACTGTACTCCAGCCTGTAATAATTTAACTACATAAATTATATTAAAACCAAAGATAATATAGACTCCAGACTTATCACTGCCTAATTATTTTACTATGTCTTCCTATTATTTATGTCCTTGAGGTTCTTTGTGTTGATTGTATCTGTATGGTAGAAATATTGTATAATGAGCACCTCTTCCCAACTCCATGTTCAGTGACATCACAATGGGAGCTCATAAATAGGAAGTATTTACACCACAGAAATCAGCAAACCTGCCAATTGCATCTTACTTATTCCCACTCCCTCACAGTTCCCCACCCCACAACTCCCAGCAACCTATTAAGGGATAGAGTGTGTGTTGGCAGCCATGCAATTAAAGGAAAGAGGCCAAATCTCTAGATTTTCCTACAGAGGAAGAAGAAAAATGGAGCAAACTGGTTTAAACCTGAGGAGGGATCCTAGAGCGATGCACTAACGGTACAAGTTTTAAAGTAAATTTTTAAAATGTAACTCATTCTTTATGACTTTAGAATTTTATTTTTAAAAACAGATTTTTAAATTAAATGCCTATTTTGAAAATAAAAGGAGGTATTCATTTGGAACTTTGGGGTTTGTTTTTTGTTTTGCTTTGAGTTGCTGTTTTATGAACTTTGGGGTTGTAAAAATGAATTATAAGCAGTACATTGAGCTCCATAAAGACAGTGCCAGGGCAAGTGAGAGCCAGATGGGCACTGGGCGACTCTGTGCCTCGCTGAGGAAAAATGACTAAACATGGGCAAAGGAGATCTTAAGAAGCCAAGAGGCAAAATGCCATCATATGTGTTTTGTGTGCAAACTTGTCCGGAGGAGCATAAGAAGAAGCACCTAGATGCTTCACTCGACTTCTCAGAGTTTTCTAAGAAGTGCTCAGAGAGGTGGAAGACCATGTCTGCTAAAGAGAAAGGACAATTTGAAGCTATGGCAAGGGTGGACAAGGCCCGCTATGAAAGAGAAATTAAAACGTATATCCCTCCTAAAGGGGAGACAAAAAAGTAGTTCAAGGATCCCAATGCACCTAAGAGGTCTCCTTCAGCCTTTTTCTTGTTCTGTTCCGCATATGGCCCGAAAAAAGATTTGGATTTTTATTTGAATATTTGCATATACATAATGAGGTATCATAGGATGGGATGCAACTTTAAACATGAAACTTATGTTCATATACACCTTATACACATATCCTGAAGGTGATTTTATAAAATATTTTAAATAATTTTGTTCATGAGACAAAGTTTTGACTGCATTATTTCATTTTTATTTTTATTTATTTATCTTTTGAGACAGGGTCCTCACTCTGTCACCCAGGCTGGAGTGCAGTGGTGCTATCTTGGCTCACTGCAACATCTACCTCCCTGGTTCAAACAATTCCCCTGCTTCAGCCTCCCAAGTAGCTGGGATAACAGGCACACGCCACCACGCCTGACTAATTTTATTGTGTTTTTAGTAGAGATGGGGTTTCACCATGTTGGCCAGACTGGTCTCGAACTCTTGACCTCAGGCAATCCACCCACCTCGGCCTCCCAAAGTGCTGGGATTACAGGCGTGAGCCACCATGCCAGGCCCTGTTTTTATTTTCTTTAGAGACAGGGTCTGGCTCTGTCACCCAGGCTGCAGTGCAATGATGCAATCATGGCTCATAGGCATGAGCCACTGCACGCAGCCTTTTTTTTTTCTTTTCTGTTTTTCTTTCTTTTTTCTTTACTTTCTTTTTTTTTAAGACTAGTCAAGTGCAGTAGTGAGAAGGGGAGAAAAAATAGAACAAGGTGTTCCATCTGTAACTGACTGTGAACAATCTATTAAGGTAACTCACTACCTTCGGACCAAACTGACTGCATTTTGACTGGGACTGGTCACATGAGGTCCAGTATGGGATTTTCCACTTGTGTCATCATGTAGGTGCTGAAAATTTGGATTGGGATTTTAGATTTTTGGATTAAGGATGCTCAACCTGTATAACAATCTCCTGTTCACTTTCCCAGTGCATAATAAAGTGGAACTAGTAATTTATCTCTGACTAAACTATAGGTTGTGGAAAACCACTGAAAATGACATGCAGGATTAAAGTAGCACTTTGGAAAGGTCAGTCTGGTGATCCAGAGTAAATGCTCAAAAAGCAAGAGGTTTTTTGTTTTGTGTTGTTGTTATTGTTTGTTTGTTCGTTTTTGAGACAGAGTTTCGCTCTTGTTGCCCAGGCTGGAGTGCAATGGCAGAATCTCAGCTCATCGCAACCTCCGCCTCCCAGGTTCAAGTGATTCTCTTGCCTCAGCCTCCTGAGTAGTTGGGATTACAGGCACCCGCCACCACACCCAGCTTTTTGTATTTTTAGTAGAGACGGGGGTTTCTCCATGCTGGCCAGGCTGGTCTCAAACTCCCAACCTCAGGTGATCCACCCGCCTTGGCCTCCCAAAGTGCTGGGATTACAGGCGTGAGCCACCTCACCCAGTGGAAGCAAGAGGTTTTTGCAGTAGCACAGGAAGCCCTGAGGCAACCTGTGCCAGTATCAACTTCAGAAAACATAGTAAAAGGGAAAAAGTTGAATGTGGTGATGGGCAAGAAATACAAAAGTATCAACATAATTTCAGTGAACTGAACAAGTATGATGTATCTGTGACTGAATCCCTGACCACGCCCCCTCCCATTCCTGGAGGGCTTGTTAAAACATAGGTTACTGGTGCCCTGCCCCTGGAGTTACTGATTCTGTACATTTGGGGGTGGGGCCCAAGAATTTGCACTTCTAACAAGTATCTGGTGACCCATAACAGGTGCTCCAGAAGCAAGAAGTTTCTTGCTGCTTTTTATTTATTTTTGTTTTTGAGACAAGGTGTCACTCTGTCACCCAGGCTGAGGTACAGTGGTGTGATCATGGCTCACTGAAGCCTCGACTTCCTGGGCTCAAGAGAGCCTCCCACTTTAGCCTCCCGAGTAGCTGGGGCCATAGGCACATGCCACCACACTCAGCTTTTTTTTTTTTTTTTTAAATCTCTAGTACAGTCAGCATCTCACTATGCTGCCCAGGCTGGTCTCAAACTCCTGGGCTCAGGAGATCCTCTGCCTTGGCCTTCCAAAGTGCTCGAATTACAGGGGTGAGTCACCGTGTGCAGCCAGTTTCTTCTTGATGCTGTATCCAGGTGATGCTGATGCTGCTGGTCTGGGACCACACTTTTAGAACCACTGACTTACAGCAGTTATTTTGCTAAGGCCTCAAAGACAGCATTGTTAAACCAGCAGGGGGACACAGTACACAACAGAGCCTCTAAAAATAAAATGCCTTAAGGTACTAAAGCTCCTTTGGAGTTATGGTGTTGCCATGGAGACCTCTGAACTATTTTGGAAAGCAGTGTGTAAATTGACATCAGTTGAAATAAATTTCAGGTGTTTATGTAAAAAATTAATTTGGTAGAAATAATGTCTAGATTCGTGCATGCCATGGTGTGTTGGTTAAGAACTTGGAATGTGGAGTCAGCTCTGCCACTTACAAGCCATGTGGCTGTGGGAAAATTACTTACACCTTTGATCTTGTCTTCTTCGCTTTAAAAAGTAACCTGTGGTATAGAATTGGAGGGGTAAAGTTCTTGGAATGCTGAGTATTATTAAATTATTATTAGTTGTTAAAACTCTAAGTAGTTACTTAGTACTTTCAGCTCTTTAGCCTACCCCAAAATTAGAAATAGTCTAAATACGTTGCTATATTTACTTTTTAATAACCAGCGCTCCCGTTATTCAGGTAAAGAATTAAAAACATTTAGAAGTAATTTGCTTTGTAAATCCTAACCTCTTTCATTCAAAATACCTAAGGTAGACGGCTCTTTATAAACGTGCCCGGCTCAGAGAGCTCTCATCTATATTATATCTCCGAATCTAAATTTCACTGATGCCCAAAGTCTAAGTGTTTCGTGGGCGTTGAGCTTTGAGACAGAACGAAGATGGATGCTGGTTTTGACTAGGCAGGGCACTCACGTGGGGTCTGGTCAGACCAGGCCCGACCCAGCCAGCCCATCGGTAGAGTCAGCATCAGCCGGGCGTGAAGATTCGTGTTGATTCCTGCGTTCCGCCAAGTTCAGGAACCTGGCAGGGGCCGGCTGCCTCCCGCGAAGGGACACACCTGTTGGTCACCGCTCTTACTGGCCAGACCTGGATATTGGCCTTCTGGCGTCAGAGGCAGGGGCATGTCCCTGGCCGGAGAGCCCAGGCCAGCGTGGGGTGACGTCATCGAAGGCATGTCCCAGCCCTGCAGAGCGGTGGGCGGGGCCTGCGAAGGTGTGCCGGGGGCTGGTTGGAGGCGCGGGCGGCGGGGTCGGGGCGGGGACAATGTGGCGGTGACGTCACGGGGCGGGGCGGAGGCTGGAGCGAGTAGGTAGGCGCAGCGACCGGCGGTGGTGCTCACTCCCGGCTTCCAGCCGCCCTGAGCCTCTGCCTTGGAGATTCTCAGTGCCACGGATCATGTCCCTAAGGGGCAGCCTCTCGCGTCTCCTCCAGAAGCGAGTGCATTCCATCCTGAAGAAATCCGTCCACTCTGTGGCTGTGATAGGAGCCCCGTTCTCACAAGGGCAGGTGAGAACTGGCACCTGGCACCGCCGGGCAGGATCCTCCGCCCCCCAGAACCTGGAGAAGGCGGCGGTGGGATGCGGGGACCGGGAGGCGAGGAGAGGATGGGGAGAAAAGGCGAGGGGAAGAGCTGGCGGGTTCCCGCGATTGGGCACCGTGGGAGCGTGTGGGACTTTCCCCGACAGAGGATGGAGAGGGAGGGAGGGGTGGAGGCCACCCTGTTTGGGATGAGGGCGAGTTTCTGCGGCCTCCCCAGAAAGACCGAGAAAACGATGGATGCAGCTTGGGGTGATGGAGGGGAGAGAATGAGGGGGAGGATTCCTTGGAGGGGCTGGAGGAGGCGAAACTGGCCAGAATCCCCAGTGGAGAATCGATGGAGGAGGTTAAAGGGAGCGACCGAGGATTTAAGTCTTCTGGATCCATTCACTCAGAATGAGCTTTATTTAACTGGGAGGGAAATTGGAGCTGGCCTCTCCAGCGCGGGAGGCCGGGAGGAGCTGTTTTGTTCTCTTCAATGAAGGAAACCTGCAGTCGGGAGCGCTCAGTCTTCTAGAAGCCCGGTCTCTGGCCCCAGCCAGCCCCACACACGCCTAGTTCCCGGATCCTAACCCGGCTCAGCCTCTCCCGTCTTGGCTTGGGCAGCTGATGTGATTCCAACAATGGAGTTAGAAGGACAGTCAAAGATGGAAGGGCTGATGCTGTCACAGGTTTTCAGAGGAACCTGCTGGGAACTAAGTGTACCAAAGTGGTTTTTTCAGTCATCTTCTCTAACTGTAATTTTTGTGATTGACAGAAAAGAAAAGGAGTGGAGCATGGTCCCGCTGCCATAAGAGAAGCTGGCTTGATGAAAAGGCTCTCCAGTCTGGGTAAGTGGTTAGATTTTTAGATATCAGTGCAGGACTAGTAATAGAGTATTTCAGAATCTTTTTCTCTGACATCCAGGAACCACACAGCTTTGTGTTTGGGAACAGTCTGCCACATCCGGCATCCTCCTTTGGATTCCATCTACAGCTTAAGATCTATCAAGGAGTCATCAGGGAAAGTCCTCGTGCAATAAAGAGTGTGTGAAAGGCAAGGTGGTAGAGTGAGGCAAGGTCTGAACAGCTGCCAGTGAATGCAAGTGATGCTAAGAACACTAACTCCAGCTTCAACTGCATAGTCAACCTTTCCCCTTAAAATTCCATTTTCCTAACTCAATCTTGAGATGCTTATGATTTGTCAGTCTCACCAGTTTCCTGTCTTCAAATTATTTCCTCTCTAGGGTTAATATCTTTATTACTGGAAGCAGTAATATAGGTCTTATAGACTCATTGATCTTATAGAACTAATAGGCTTAGATCTGTGTTTTCCGAGTTCTTTTTTGTCTTTTTTTTTTGACATGGAGTCTTGTTCCATCACCTAGGCTGGAGTGCAATGGTGCAATCTTGGCTCACTGCAACCTCCACCTTCTGGGTTCAAGCGATTCTTCTCCCAAGTAGCTGGAATTACAGGTGTGTGCCACTACACCTGGCTAATTTTTGTATTTTTAGTAGACATGGGGTTTCACGATGTTGGTCAGGCTGGTCTTGAACTCCTGATCTCAGGTGATCCGCCCACCTCAGCTTCCCAAAGTGCTGGGATTATAGGTGTGAGCCACTGTGCCCAGCTATAAATGCCATTTCTATAGTAAGGGAGAACCCTTCTTTTAGTAACAGCACCAAATTTGAATACCTTTATAAGCAGGGCACGGTAGTTCATGCCTGTAATCCCAGCACTTTGGGAGGCTGAGGTGGGTGGATCACCTGAGGTCAGGAGTTCGAGACCAGCCTGACCAATATGGTGAAATCCCTTCTCTACTAAAAATACAAAAATTAGGCATAGTAGCATGCACCTGTAGTCCCAGCTACTCAGGAGCCTGAGACAGAAGAATTGCTTGAACCTGGGAGGCAAAGGTTGCAGTGAGCCAAAATTGTGCCACTGCACTCTAGCCTGGGCAACAGAGTGAGACTCCATCTCAAATAAATAAATACATTTATGGCAGGAAGGTTCTTCTTTATATCCAATCTAAATGTTTCTAGCCTCCATTCAAGGCCATTTGCTCTGTTTATGTTTGGATCATTCACATATCTTTTCCGGTGACATAAGAGCAAAATGTGAGGCAGCACGGAGATTATGGAAATAATAACACAGAATCTAAGTTAACTCCCCACTGTTGCTCTGAAATCTTATCTGCTGGTCATAAGTCCAGTCCAAGTGAAGTCATCTCCTTCCAAAAGACAGGAATAATGAAGTCACTGAAACCACCTTGAGTTCAGGTGTCCTTCATTTACCTCCACCTACATATGGATATGGTGACTTGGATTCAATACTCAGACCTTATTTCTTTATTAAACAATTGCAGTTTCTTCTTTACTAAGGCATCTCTTAGTCATTTTAATAACTCTCCAAGTTCACCACCGAAGATTAAAGACAAACTACTAAGATTTAGTCTTCTTTTAATGTGTCGCAAGTTACCTAATGGAAGGAGGTTTTTATTCCTGCCTATAAATGAGCATACTGTCTCTTAAAATAGCTTGTACACATTGCCTTTTTAAAAGAATAATTTTACACTGAAGACGACAATCTCTGGTTATCACTATTTTTAAATCCTGGAGACATCTCTGCAGTCCATCTGAACTTGGCCAAGCATTGCTCCAATTGCTCTACCATCTGTAGGTTCTGCCACAAGAGACTCCTGACAAGAAGCGGTTTCAGTCTCTTCTGGAGGAGACCTCTATAATAATCAGCTGAGGCTGCTGAATGAGGGGGAAGGGCACATTTGTAGCAGCTTCTCTTACTCATGCTTTGTAGACTTCCTTTCCTGTCACAGCTCTTGGTATTTTTCCACTCCAGTGCAGGGGAAGCCATTCTCCTGCAACTACTACTCCCCTACTGCTTCCTCTCTAAACTCCAACCTAAAATAGTGGTGAAGTTTCAGTTTATGTGGCTTTCCCTTTGACTTTTTTCTCAGATATATTTAATTGTACAATTATATCCTTACTGTGTAGCTGATTGGTAGCTCAGTATCACCAGCAGTCTGAAATAGAATCTCATAGCCTATTAAATAAAACTGTGGCTCTCAGCAGATTTCTAGCATGTGGCTTTGGCTAATCTCCTGGAATATGTTGGAGAAAAGTACCAAGAGACATTTCAATTGCTCTATTCCTAAACAGTACCAAAATAACTTGAGTGTTTTGAGCACTTTCAAATAAACAGCATGGGTCAAATTTCGAAGGAGAGACTCATGGAAAGGTAACTTTCACAATCCCTTTGTTCCTTGCCTTTGCTCTGATGTCACAGGCTGCCAGTGTTAACATAGCATGAGTTAAACTTCCTGTTTTCTCTCAAATGAATGTATTTGACTTAGTGCCTGGGCTTGTTTTATTTCCTTGGGCTTACTAAGGACACTCAATGGTTCTCTCAGGTAACCTTTCCTTTTTTTTTTTTTTTTGAGACGGAGTCTCGCTGTGTCACCAGGCTGGAGTGCAGTGGTGCGATCTTGGCTCACTGCAACCTCTGCCTCCCGGGTTCAAGCAATTCTCCTGCCTCAACCTCAACCTCAACGAGTAGCTGGGATTACAGGTGTGTGCCACTGTGCCCGGCTAAATTTTGTATTTTTAGTAGAGTCGGGGTTTCACCATGTTGGCCAGGCTGGTCTCTAATTCCTGACCTCAGGTGATCCGCCCATATAGGCTTCCCAAAGTGCTGGGATTACAGGAGTGAGCCACTGCTCCCAGCCATCTTTTATTTTTCTTTGAGAGAGGGTCTCACTCTGTCACTCAGGCTGGACTGCAGTGGCATAGTCACAGCCTACTGCAGTCTCAACCTCCTGGACTCAAGCGATCCTTCCACTTTAGCCTCTTGAGTAGCTGGGACTATAGACACATGCGAGTATGCCTGGATAATTTTTTTTTCTTTCATAGAGCCAGGGTCTCACTATGTTGCCCAGACTGGTCCCGAACTCCTGGGCTTAAGAGGGCCTGAAGAGAAATGAAAAGGCATTGTTCTGGCAAGGCTGAGGAGCAGTATATCTGCACCTGATTTTGGTTAGCTCTGAGAACCATGGTAATTTGTGAACTCTAGCCACCTGTTACCATGTGAGAAGGCGTAGGCCTTGTACTCTTTTCTCCAGTTTTTCAAGAAAAGTGAGAAATTTGCATTTTAATGGGAAATCTGTGTTGTTTTAAAATACTGTATAATGACACCATTGAAAATGGTGGTGTAGGGCCTCCATAAAAGGAATGACAACTGTATTAGTCTGTTCTTGTACTGCTGTAAAGACACACCTGAGACTGGGTAATTTAAAAAGAAAAGAGGTTTAATTGACTCATGGTTCTGCAGGCTGTACAGACTTCTTTTCTGGGGAGGCCCTAGGAGAATATAATCATGGCGGAAGGTGAAGGGGGAAGCAAGCACGTCTTATATGGCGGGACCAGGAGGAAGAGAGCGAAGAGGGAGGTGCTACACACTTTTAACCGGATCTCATGAGAACTCTATCATGAGACAGTACTAGGGAGATGGTGCTAAACCATTAGAAACAACCCCCATGATCCAATCACCTCCCACCAGGCCAGACCTCCAACATTGGGGATTACAATTCAACATGAGATTTGGGTGGGAACACAGAGCCAAATTATATCAAGAACACTGGCAAAAATGATCAGAATCAGCTTTTTCAGAACTCTGGAAATTAACCAAAGGCTTGCAGCAATCTGGGGAGCATTTATTCAGGAAAAATGTTGAATCTCCGTAAGAACGTTAAGATTTGTGGCATTTTAACTTGCCCTGTTTCCATGCTGCCTTTTCCCAGATCAGCTGTAGCCTGGACAACCAATAGCCTGCAATCACAGTGAAACCAGGAGGCTGGCAGTTACTGGAAAAGGGAGAACAGAGTTAATACTCCTCATAGACCATCCCCAGAAAATTGCCATTTGACTGGTCTGGTGGTTTCCTAAAATTGTCCACTCACAAGGTTGTCTTTATTTGACCAACACAAATCAGTAAGGAAAGAATAGTCTTCAGTAAATGGTGCTGGGATAACTGGATATCCACATACTAAAAAAAAAAAAAAAAAAAAAAAAAAAAAAAAAAAAAAAAAAAAAAAAAATCCCTATCTCACACCATATATGAAAATTAACTCAAAATGGACCAAAGTCCTAAATGTAATGCTGAAACCATATAACTGTTAGAGAACATAGGACTGGATTTTTGTGACCTTGGGTCAGGTGTTGGTTTCTTAGATATCCTACCAAAATCACAAATGACAAAAATTAAATTGGACTTACCTAAATTAAATATATCTATGTTTCAAAGAGCACTATCAAGAAAGTAGAAAGACTTCATCAATGTAATGGAAAACAAAAGAAAAGAAGGTAAAAAGACTGCCCATAGAATGGGCAAAATATTTGCAAATTGTATACCTGGTAGGATTGTAGTGTTCAGCAAACATAAATAAAATAACAACTGTAAAAAGACAACCCAATTTAAAAATTAGCAATAGATTTAATTAGCCACTTCTCCAAATAATTTATACAAATGGGCAATAAACACATTAGTCATTACAGAAATGCAAATTAAAAACTACAATGGCCGGGCGTGGCAGCTCACACCTGTAATCCGAGTACTTTGGGAGGCTGAGGTGGGCAGATCATTTGAGGTCAGGAGTTCGAGACCAGCCTGATCAACATGGTGAAACTCCATCTCTACTAAAAAATACAAAAATTAGCCGGATGTGGTGGCACACGCCTGTAGTCCCAGCTACTCAGGAGGCTGAGGCGAGAGAATCACTTGAACCCAGGAGGTGGAGGTTGCAGTGAGCAGAGATCGTACCACTGCATTCCAGCCTGGGCAACAGAGTGAGACTCTGTCTCGGAGGGGGCGGGGGTGGGAGCTACAAGGAAATAACATTTCACACCCACTAGGATGGCTATGATAAAAAAGACAGACAATACCAAGTATTGGTGAGGGTGTAAAAAGATTGGACCTGTCATACACTACTGGTGTGAATGTAAAACTGTGCAGCCACTTTGGAAAACAGTTTGGCAGACCCTCAAAGTTAAATGTATAGTTACTGTATCCTCAAGCAATTCCATTCCTATGTATATACCTAACAGAATTCAAAACACATATTCACACAAACTCTTCTTTTAAGACAAATTCTCGCCCTTTCACCCAGGCTGGAGTGCAGTGGTGCAATCTCGGCCTCAGCCTTCTGAGTACCTGGGACCACAGGTGAGCGCCACCATGCCCAGCTAACTTTTGTGTTTTTAAATTTGCCATATTGGCCAGGTTGGTCTCAAACTCCTAGCCTCAAGTGATCCACCTGCCTCAGCCTCCCAAAGTGCTGGGATTATAGGCATGAGCCATTGCACCTGGCCACACAAAAACTTATATACAAATATTTATAGCATTATTCATAATGGTCAACATGTGGAAACTCAAATGTACATTAATTGAATAGGTGAGGAAAATTTGACATATCCATACAATGGAGTATTATTCAGCCATAAATGGAATGAAGTACTAATTTATGCTACAACATGGATGAACCTAGAAAACATGCTAAGTGAAAGAAGGCAGACACAGAGGGCCACATATTATATGATTCCATTTATATGAACTGTCTAGAATAGGCAAAGCCATAGAGACAGAAAGGAGATTAGTGGTTCCCAGGAGCTGGGAATGACTGCTAAAGGGCATGGGTTTCTTTTTGAAGGGTGATGGAACTGTTGTGGAATTACATAGTGTCGATGGCTGCACAACTTCTTGAATATATTAGAAAGCACTGAATTATAAATTCTAAAGGGATGAATTTTATGGTATGTGAATTATATCTCAATAATTAAAAAACTAGGCAATTGTGATCAGTAAGGAGATATATATATATGAAACTTCTGAATTGCTAATATTGATCTATTTTGTGACTTGGGTAGTAACTACAGGGTGTTTACAACTATCCGTTACGTAAGTTTTATGTGTTTATGTTTTATGAAATATACAATAAAGACACACTACAAATCATGTCTGTTGATAGATATGGATATTTTTAAGCTTTAGTTTTGGGCATTGAAAAGAGATGAAAATGGCGTCTCTGAGGTGCCTTTTGAACCGTGTTATATCTTTGGGACAAGAATTGGTTGCTAGGTTGACTCAACAGCAAATATCAGTGATGTTTCTGAAGAGAGTGTAGGGCTGTATGATCCACCAAACCTTCTGCCTCCGCCATTCACACTCTTCTATTAAACAATGATCAAGGCATAGTAGCTCATGCCTGTCAGTCCAGCACTTAGGGAGGCCAAGGTGGGAAGATTACTTGAGACCAGGAGTTTAAGATCAGCCTGGACAATGTAGCAAGACCCCATCTCTACATTTTTTAAGAGTCTATTTCCACAGCAAGGAAGAAATGAAAGTACAGCATCTGTCCCACTCCCCGCAAAAAAGTCTTTGCCTAGGGTCTGCATATGTGACTGGAAGCTAAATTACTGGAATGAGCTTGTTTGTTTAAGGTTAGTAAAGTGCTGGGTTCTTCGATTTCTAAAGTCATTCTGATATGTATTTGGAAAAGTAAATGTCTAGCAAATTGGCTTTATATTTCCTTTAGAGATCTAGCAAAGACCAAACCTGCTTTGGACCTCATCTGTGCCACAGTCCCCTTGGGGGATGGGCCACCTGTAGCAGAATAGGAGCTGAGGCATGAGCTGATAAGTGGCATCACTTTAGGGCCCACTCCAATCCCACATGGAATGTCACTAATAGTGACCTGTTTCTTTGGGTTCAAGCTTTTCATTTTCTGGGCCTCCTTTATATTGCAGATTCTTTTATTTTATAGATAGGTCTCACTATGTTGCCCAGGCTGGAGTGCGGGGGCTATTCCCAGACAAAATCATAGTACACTACTGCCTCAAACTTCTGGGCTCAAGCAAGCCTCCTGTCTCAGCTTTCTGGGTAGCTGGGATTACAGATGTGCACCACTGTGCTTGGCTGCAGATTCCTTTCAGGAGGTGAATACATAATCAGTAATTTGCTAATGCCTTAGTGAAAACTCAGTGATGTGCCTGCATAGAGGGAAATCTATAATAGACACTATTGGGATTTGGCAAATTTCAATGTAGTCATATATTTCCCATTTATGACAGAAAAGATTTTAACTTAATACCTTTTATTTAACTTAATACCTCTTATCAAAAGTTTTTGATACTTAACATTTACCATCTTCTAGACACTGTGCTAGGCATTTGCTATTATCCCATTTTCAAAATTTGTAAAAAGCAAATTTTGACCACCTCAGCCATTAGGATGGCTACTGTCAAAACAGAAAATAAGAAGTGTTGATGAAGATGTGGAGAAATTGAAACTCTTGTACACTATTGGTAGGAACATAAAATGGGGCTGCTATGAAAAACAGTATGGCAACTCCTCTAAAAATTAAAAATAGAATTACTATATGATTTAGCAATTCCACTTCTGGGTATGTACCCAAAAGGATTGAAAGCAGCATCTTGAAGTAGTTGCATACCCATGTTCACAGCAGTATTAACAATAGCCGAAAGGTGGAAGTAACCCAAATGTTCATTGATGGATGAATGGAGAAACAAAATATGGTACATACATATAATGGACTATTATTCAGTCTTTAAAAAGCAGGGCTGGGTGGGGTGGCTTACGCCTGTAATCTCAGCACTTTGGGAGGCTGAAGCGGGACGATTGCTTGAGTCCAGGAGTTTGAGACCAGCCTGGGCAACTTAGCGAGACCCCATCTCCACACACACACACACACACAAAAAGCCAGGTGTGCTGGTGCATGCATGTAGTCCTAGCTACTCTGGAGGCTGAGGCAGGAATATTGCTTGAGCCCAGGAGGTTGAGGCTGCAGTGAGCTGTGATCATACCACTGCATTCCAGTCCAGCAGCATGGACAACAGAATAAAGCCTCATCTCTGTTTAAGAAACAAAACAAAGAAACCTGACATACGCTGCAATATGGGTGAACTTTGAGGACATTATACTAAGTGAAATAAGCCAGGTACAAAAGAACAAATACAGCATGATTCCATTTATATGAAGTTTTTAGAGAAGTCCAATTTATAAAAACAAAGTGGAATAGCAGTTACTAGGACTTGGTGGGAGAAGGAAGTGGGGAGTTAATCATTGCTTAATGGGTACAGAGTTTGTTTTGCAAGATGAGTTCTGGAGATGGATGATGGTAGTGATGGTTAGTTACACAATGATATGAATGGTACTTAATGCTACTAAACTTAATTTTAGGTATATTATCACAATTTAAGAAGAAACATTTAAATATAGAATGTATATTAAGAACGAGGAAGGTCACTTGAAGTTCTGGCTTCTTAGGAACATAATGCTGTATATGAACATAATACAGTATATCTGAAAACTCTTCAATTTGTTATTCAGCGCATTGTTTTGATCTGTAAATAAATGCTGATAATTTTTTTAAAAAAAGGAAACTATGGGGGCAGGGCGTGGTGACTCATAAGGCCTGTAATCCCAGCACTTAGGGAGGCCGAGGCGGGTGGATCACCTGAGGTCAGGAGCTCGAGACCAACCTGGCCAACATGGTGAAACCCTGTGTCTACTAAAAATACAAAAATTAACTGGGCATGGTGGCGGGCGCCTGTAATCCCAGCTACTCTGGAGGCTGAGGCAGGAGAATTGCTTGAATCCAAGAGGCAGAGGTTGCAGTGAGCCAAGATGGCACCACTGTACTCTGGTGTCAAAAAGAGAGAAAAAAAAACAAAAAACAAAGTATGACCTGAGGAGGTTCAGAAACTTGCCCAAGGTCAGTAGTAGACTTGAGAAGGAGTTAAGAACCTCATTTCTTGCCATATGCAACCCGAATTTTGGATTGTCCAATCAACTTCTCAGTCTTCTTGGCTCTTATTACAAAGAAAGAAACTGAACTATCCAGCTTTCTTTTTAATAGAAATGTTATTTATAGTTTATAATGAATGCACTGCATAAAAACTTTATAGCTTCATTATTGTGAAATGTATTCAAGATCCTACAGTAAAAGTGAAACATTCGCAAAGACTTGCGTTATAACGAAGACTACACAGAAAACCTTTCTAAGGCTTTGTGTGGATCAGATAGATACTTGGCAAATTTTTGAGTTATACATTGTTACAGAAAGTCCACTTAAAAGTGATCATCTGAAAAACAAAAATATAAATAGTTTCAAAAATCTTTAAAAAATCATCCTAAATGTATGATCTTCACCTCCAGCTTCTGAAGAGCCCTCATTCTCAGGGTCTTCCTTCCCTCATTTCCCACCACAGCCATCTCATGATCCTCAAGCTCATGCTTTTCTAACTTGGGTAGGGACTCTCTCAGCTTTCTCCCTGTCATCCCCCAAATCAGTTGTATTGACAGAACCTTTTTTAACACCCTCTTTAGAGGATGAGAGTCTAGTTCCTGTCTTAGGCTGATGCAAAAATAATTGCAGTTTTTGCCATTGAAATGGATACCATAGATAAGAGTGCCCATGGTAAGGGCTCGAAAGTAACAGTGGAAAGAAAAATAGTTCATTTGACTCTCAAACAGTTTGGAAAGTAGTCCAGAGCTGGTTTTGCGGTTCTGTTCCTTTAAGTTCAGACCTAGATTCTTATCTGGTGCTACTGGCAAGGCCTCTGCCTAATGGTGCCAGATGGCTGTAGCCTCAGCAGCAGGATGGAAGAATGAACAAAGAAAGGGGCAACAGCAGTTCTCTTCCCCTCCCAAGAAGTTGCTGCGGGATACTTCTGCTTATCTTATTGTCCAGAACTAGTTCACATGACCACATCCAGTTACAAGTGAGGTTAGTAAATGTAGTTTGTTCATTTGTTTGTTTATTTATTGATTTATTTATTTTAGACGGAGTCTCACTCTGTCACCCAGGCTGGAGTGCAGTGGCATGATCTCGGCTCACTGCAACCTCCACCTCCCAGGTTCAAGCAATTCTCTGCCTCAGCCTCCATAGTAGCTGAGATTACAGGCAGCTGCCACTGCGCCCAGCTAATTTTTTGTATTTTCAGTAGAGATGGGGTTTCACTATCTTGGCCAGGCTGGTCTGGTCTTGAACTCCTGACCTTGTGATCTACCTTCCTCAGCCTCAAGTGTGAGCCTCTGCACCCGCCCCATGTAGCATGTAGAATGTAGTCTATTCTAAGAGGTTATGCTCCCAGCTAAAAGCCTTTTCTCTGTGGAAAAAGGGAAGAATGAATTTTGGGTAACTAACACTCGGCAGTGCCTCTACCTATACTCTAGACCCCCTCCCCTCCGACAGTCCCTGCTCCAGCATTATCCCTCCTCTCACCTCGTGTCATGCCTCTTCTCTCCTAACCTGTCCTTTTGGTAATTAATTGTGCAACCCTTACCCTCCACCATCCCCCTTGACCTTAGGTAGCCCTCTAGCTGTTGTCTAGTTATTTTGTTTTTCTTCAGAGCCGACTTCCTGGCTTTCTCATTGCCCTTTCACATTTCAGCTTGTTATAATGTGGCTTCGTAGGCCATCATTGCAGTAAACCTAGTATTGCTGCAGTATCTGACCTACTTCCTAATAAGATGAACAGTATAATATTCACTTTATTTACACCACTAATCTTGCTTTCTTTATTGAAACCAACACTATTCTCTCTTGGCTTCAACTTTTCAAATTCCTCTAGTAAATCCTTTCTTTTTTTTTTTTTTTTTGAGACAGGGTCTCACTCTGTCACCCACGCTGGAGTACAGTGGTACAATCTCAGCTCACTACAGCCTCGACCTCCCAGGCTCAAGCGATCCTCCCACTTTAGCCTCCCAAGTAGCTGGAACTACAGGCACATGCCACCACACCAGCCAACTTACTTTTTTTTAGAGACAGGGTCTCACTATGTTGTCCAGGCTGGTGTTGAACTCCTGACCTCATGTGATCCTCCTGCCTCGGTCCTTCCAAAGCGTTGGGATTACAGGTGTGAGCCACTGCATCTGGCCTACATCCTCTTTTTCTACCTACTCCTTACATGTTGGTGTTCTCAGGATTCTGTCCTTGATTCTCCTGCTTTATCCTGTCTTGGTTGGCAATTTGCTTCCATGGCTTTACTGTCACCTGTATGCTGATGCCACCCAAAGCTCTGTTTTTTTTTTAAATTTTTTGAGACAGGGTCTTGCTCTGTCATCCAGGCCAGAATGCAGTGGTGTCATCTTGGCTCACTGCAGCCTCTACCTTGTGGGCTCAAGTAATTCTCCCACCTCAGTGTCCCAGGTAGCTTGGACCATAGGCTTGTGCCTCCATGCCTAGCTAATTTTGTTTCTTTTTTTCTTTTTGTTTTAGAGATGAGGTCTCACTGTGTTGCCTCAGGTTGGCCTCAAACTCCTGGATGCAAGCAATCTTCCCGCCTCAGCCTCCCAAAGTGTTGGGATTACAGGCATGAGCCACTATGCCCAGCAAAAACCTTATCTCTAATACTTATTTTTCCTCCTAACTGCAAACCTGTATACAGATGTCTTCCATGTAGCTCATCTTTTTAACTTTTTGTTATGGAAGTGTTCAAACATAATGAAAGTAGAGATGGTAACATAACTGACTTGATATATCCATCAGCCAGCATCATCACCAATACGAGGCAATGTTTTTTACACCACCTCCAGACCATTTTAGAGTAAATCAGATATCTTGTTTCATGGACTGGACAGCATCTTTTATCACACACAGTGTATCCTAACTTTATTATGGCCACTCAGAAGGGAAACAGACTTCTCATATCTTAACACAGGAGGTGGTTTTGCAAATTGGAGCAAGGTGCTCACCATCTGTACCCATGGGAGTTAGGCTCTTACCCTTCTGTAGGAACTGAGAGGTTGAGGCACTATCTCCCTAAATGTGTGCATCTCCAGGACATGGCTCCCTGGGTCCTTGAAGAAACATTCCTGCATTGTGAGACTTGTGAGAGGCCTATTTAGTCATTGTGAAGATTCACATAAGTTTGAAAAGCATAGAGAAATTATGAAATAAAAGGGAGGAAGGGAGGTCTCTTTCTTTATTTTTCAACAGGGAGAATTAAGCCTCTTAATTTTTAGTATTATTCACATTGCCTGATTAAGTTACACTTTTTAGGTTTCTTTTGTTTTTTTTGTGTGTGTGTTTAAGTTTGAGTTGAATTCAAGTAAGGTCCATATTGCTTTATATTTTAAGACCTTTATAGGTTCTCTCTTTTTTTTTCTTCTTTGCAGTTTATTTGTAGAAGAATCTAGGTCATTTGTCTGCAGAATTTCTCTGTTTAGAGCCCTGTGTTCTACGACATGTTCTATGGTGATGTATACTTCATCAGAGGTGACATTTCAGTGATACTGTGAACCACTGACTATTGCCTAGAATTATCCATTAACCTGTCTCCATGTACTTTCAACAGGATAGTCTCTAACATGTCAATGTCAATATATCCCAGATTGAACTTACCATCTTCTCCCTCCCTTCCCATGCCCCTCTATTGCTGGACTCTCTGTTCCCTCTCATTTCTTTCTTTAGCTTCCTGTGGCACTTTGCTTCTCCAGGTCATTTTCTACACTGCTGTCTGAGCACTAGATCCAAAATGCAGATTTGATTTGTCTTCCTGGCTTAGAAACCATAGTTGTTCCCCACCATATTTAGGATCTGGGCCTTGCCCCCTCCTCCTGCCGCATCTCTTTGCAGTCCTCTAGGTGCACTCTGGGTTCAGAGGAATTGTGCATTTTTCTATAGGGCTGAAGGTATTCTCTCCTCTGCAGTAAGCATTTCCTCCTCTTCTCTTATTCTTGGCTAATGTCTTCCAGACTCAGATATTGCTGCTTCTGAGAAGTTCTCCTGACCCTTCTCTTCCTGGATCTCTGTTCCCGTCACACCCTTTGCACAGCTGGTTCACAGCAGTTAGCACTGGGCTGGGCTGCCACTTTCTCTGCCTGACATCTCATCTTGAGCTCCTTGAAGTCTGCACCATACCTTATTTCTGCATCCCTAGGATTTGGCGGAGTGCTAGGCACACAGTATACTTTTGTTGAAGGAAAAGAGGGAGCAAAGCATCTTAGCTTTCTCCTGTAACTTCATTCACATCACAACCCTTGATGAGTCTTCCCGAACCAGTATTTTGTTTCTCTGAAAATGATCTGCTACTTAGAAGCCACCTGGTCTCCCAGATTTTTAAAAGTGTATGACTCAAAGGATAACTGCCATATATTAAACTTTAACTCTTGCAAGCTACATACTAGTAGGGGCCGGATGTGATGGCTCACACCTGTAACCCCAGCACTTTGGAAGGCCAAGGTAGGTGGATCACTTAAGCCCAGGAATTCAAGACCAGCCTGGGTAGCATGGCAAAACCCTATCTCTACCAAAAAAAAGAAAAAAAAAAAAAATTAGCTGGGTGTGGTAGTGCGCTTCTGTAGTCCCAGCTACTTGGGAGGCTGAGGTGGGAAGATGGCTTGAGCCCAGGAGATGGAGGTTGCAGTGAGTTGAGATCACACCACTGCACTCCAGCTTGGGCAACAGAACCAGACCCTGTCTCAAAAAAAAACCAAAACAAAAAAAAACCAAAACCAAAAACGCTAATAGGTAGTAATGACGAGTTATTGCTCCCTTTTTTGAGATATATTTTTAAACCGGGACATCAGTAGATAATGACTGCTTTCTTCAAGTAAGGCTGACCTCTAGTTAGTTTAGACAGATGTGGCATTGTTATTTTAATATCCAAATTAGTACAATTCAGAGGCAGAACCTAAGAGATTACAGTGGTTGGCTTAAATAATTTAATCTTTGAATACATTTACTTATCCCTCTCTATTAATGACCAAACCTTGAAGGAAGGAGATGTTACAAGGGCTGGTTGGAGCTGTCTCCTCTGGAACTCTGAAGAAATGAACTGGGACAGATATCTCAAGACACATGGTTCTTTGGCTGGGTGCACAGTGGCTCATGCCTGTAATCCTAGCATTTTGGGAGGCTGAGGTGGGAGGATCACTTGAGGTCAGGAGTTCAAGCCAGCCTGGGCAACATGGAGAAACCTTGTCTCTACAAAAAAATACAAATTAGCCAGGTGTGGTGGCGCATGCCTGTAGTCCCAGCTACTCTGGAGGCTGATATGTGAGAATTGCTTGAGCCTGAGAGGTTGAGGCTGCAATGAGCCATGTTTGTGCCACTGCACTCCAGCCTGGGTGACAGAGTAAGATCATCTCAAAAAAAAAAAAAAAAAAAGACAAGGTTCTTGAGGTTGTACAGTCTTTGGGAGTTAAATGCACCAAATAAAATTCAGATCTCTGCATTTTATTGGTAGTAACCAAATGAGTTTACCTAAACAACAGTCTCTCCAAAGGTTATTGCCCAAATTACATTTTATGGATAACAGAAATTCTACTTACTTCAAATGGCCTGAATTAACCCCGGCATCCCCCATTCCTCACCCTCCAGTTTGGACTTCTAGTAACATTGCAACTTTATTTTTAATAAGCTAGTATTTCAGGTACAACATTGTTCTAACAATTAGCAGTCGCATCCCTTTAAAATTCCAGGAATTCGGCTGGGCGTGGCAGCTCACACCTATAATCCTTGCACTTTGGGACACCAAGGCGGGTGGATCACCTGAGGTCAGGAGT
>NW_012104787.1:2505042-2506335 GCF_000951045.1 Mandrillus leucophaeus
CCCAAGTAGCTGGGACTACAGGCATGTGCTACCATGTCCAGCTAATTTTTATATTTTTAGTAGAGACAGGGTTTCACCATGTTGGCCAGGCTGGTCTCGAACTCCTGACCTCAAGTGATCCACCTGCATCAGCCTCCCAAAGTGCTGGGATTACAGGTGTAGAGCACTGCACCAAGGTGTAAACAATTTTCAAACATCACATGCTCTAAAGAACAGTATTTTATTCCTGGGGACTGTTGCTATTTCTTCTTCTTGTTAGCTACTGGAAAGACTGAAGTTTTATCAACATGTTAACAATAGCAGGTCTTGTCTTCTCAGAGGAGCTCAACGGTCTCATTCTGAATGGATATGGTTATGTGACTTCATGAAGCCAGAGCAATCCTCCTCTTACCTCCACCCCTGCCTGTGCTGGAACCGGGTTCTAGGGTGTACTAGGGTGCCATCAGCTGACAGTCTGTCTGAGAAAGCCTGAGCTGGCTCATCATGGTCTACAGGTGCTCAGAGGGTTGACATGAGTTTGGTTCAGAGGGGTGTACATTCCAAAGCCTATCTTTAGAAGATGACAGCATCTGTTCTCCTTAGGCAAGAAGGACAGATGTAGCTGGAGAGCCAATTAGCAGGAAACATATAACTGGTGTTGTAAATCATCTCAGTTACTATCTTGAACTAAATTTTCAAGTGTATTTTGTATTCATATATATATTTTAACTCAAGGATCACATTCATGCAAAGGCATCTATTAACACCATATTTGTATCATTTGCTCTCGAGGTTCACGCTGGTGTATGTTAGATGGATATGTTCCAAAGTGACTGGCCTGGATCCCCACAGTCACTTTCCTTGAGTCCCCAGTGCCACTATCTGTGCCCCTGTCTTTCTCAGTCATGGTCCTCACTGCCTCTGAGAAACCTATCTGTCATGGAGGCAACATGAGAGCAGAGTAGGGAGGCAGGAGATGTTACAAGGGCTGGTTGGAGCTGTCTCCTCTGGAACTCTGAAGAAATGAACTGGGACAGATATCTCAAGACACATGGTTCTTTGGCTGGGTGCACAGTGGCTCACACCTGTAATCCAGCACTTTGGGAGGCTGAGGCGGGTGGATTGCCTGAGGCCAGGGGTTTGAGACCAGCCTGGGCAACATGGAGAAACCTTGTCTCTACAAAAAAATACAAATTAGCCAGGTGTGGTGGCGCATGCCTGTAGTCCCAGCTACTCTGGAGGCTGATATGTGAGAATTGCTTGAGCCTGAGAGGTTGAGGCTGCAATGAGCCATGTTTGTGCCACTGCACTCCA
>NW_012104787.1:2511110-2513242 GCF_000951045.1 Mandrillus leucophaeus
CCGAACCAGTATTTTGTTTCTCTGAAAATGATCTGCTACTTAGAAGCCACCTGGTCTCCCAGATTTTTAAAAGTGTATGACTCAAAGGATAACTGCCATATATTAAACTTTAACTCTTGCAAGCTACATACTAGTAGGGGCCGGATGTGATGGCTCACACCTGTAACCCCAGCACTTTGGAAGGCCAAGGTAGGTGGATCACTAAAGCCCAGGAGTTCAAGACCAGCCTGGGTAGCATGGCAAAACCCTATCTCTACCAAAAAAAAGAAAAAAAAAAAAAATTAGCTGGGTGTGGTAGTGCGCTTCTGTAGTCCCAGCTACTTGGGAGGCTGAGGTGGGAAGATGGCTTGAGCCCAGGAGATGGAGGTTGCAGTGAGTTGAGATCACACCACTGCACTCCAGCTTGGGCAACAGAACCAGACCCTGTCTCAAAAAAAAACCAAAACAAAAAAAAACCAAAACCAAAAACGCTAATAGGTAGTAATGACGAGTTATTGCTCCCTTTTTTGAGATATATTTTTAAACCGGGACATCAGTAGATAATGACTGCTTTCTTCAAGTAAGGCTGACCTCTAGTTAGTTTAGACAGATGTGGCATTGTTATTTTAATATCCAAATTAGTACAATTCAGAGGCAGAACCTAAGAGATTACAGTGGTTGGCTTAAATAATTTAATCTTTGAATACATTTACTTATCCCTCTCTATTAATGACCAAACCTTGAAGGAAGGAGATGTTACAAGGGCTGGTTGGAGCTGTCTCCTCTGGAACTCTGAAGAAATGAACTGGGACAGATATCTCAAGACACATGGTTCTTTGGCTGGGCGCACGGTGGCTCACACCTGTAATCCAGTATTGAGAATAAATATATGTGGTAATGCTCAGCTTTGAAGGGAAGAAAAATGGACCCTTTCTGGCTCCCTCCTCTATGCCAAGAGAAGAGAACCACAGCCTAGAAAAAGAAGTAGAAAACACCTTCCTGTGTGACCCAAGAGTTGAGTCACTGCAGGTTGTGGCATTGTGGTTAGGGATTTCAGAGAAGCGGTGTTCTAAGGTTTACTTGGCCTTGCCTTTATATTCTTTTATAGGGAATGCAGGAAATTCAAACTATGTGTGAGAGCAGGACTCTTTAAGAGCCGTTCCAGTGAGAAATCAGTGGGTCTGCATTTGTTTGCCACTTCTTTTTTTTTCTAGTAGGGATGGAGTCTTGCTATGTTGCCCAGGCTGGTCTTGAACTCTGGCCTCAAGCAATCCTCCTGCCTTGGACCCCAAAGTGCTGGGATTACAGGCGTGAACCACCACGGCCAGCCTGTTTGCTACTTCTCACCAGAAACTGTTTTATTAAAATGACATAGCAATATTACAGATTTTGGGAAGTCTTAGGTTACACCATCAGTTTCAAGAAAAAGGAAAAGGATAGGGTGGGGAGAAAAACCACAAAGATGCCTCATCCAGTTGAACTAATCTGTAATCTCTAGCATGAGTCAGGTCTTTCCTTGTTATCTCATTGAAACCACTATGTGAGGTAGGACAGGTTTAGAAACTGAACCTGACTAGAGATCTGGACTGTCCTAGGAAGTTAGTGGGCAGATGGCAGGGCTTCTTTTCTTTGCATCCAGTGTAGCATTTGGCTAACTGAGGCTGTCTGAGTATTCTGTGCTTTCAGCCCAAAGTAGTAGGGAATGCAGTCTGCTGCTTTGAGGTTTCTTGGGCAGACTCACCAGGATGCTAGCCCAGGGTCTGGGGCAGGGAGCTACCCATCAAAACTGGTAATTTGCAAAGCTGTAGTCACCAGCCTGATGTGTCTTTTTAAAAATTCTTTCTGGAACAAGGCAGAGTGTAACCATTATTATTATTATTATTATTATTATTATTTTTGAGATGGGGTCTCACTTTGTCTCCCTGGCTGGAATGCAGTGGTGCGATCTCACCTCGCTGCAACCTCTGCCTCCTGGGTTCAAGCGATTCTCCTACCTTAGCCACCCAAGTAGCTGGGACTACAGGCATGTGCTACCATGTCCAGCTAATTTTTATATTTTTAGTAGAGACAGGGTTTCACCATGTTGGCCAGGCTGGTCTCGAACTCCTGACCTCAAGTGATCCACCTGCATCAGCCTCCCAAAGTGCTGGGAT
>NW_012104787.1:2515002-2536364 GCF_000951045.1 Mandrillus leucophaeus
CCAGACCAGCCTGGCCAACATGGTGAAACCTGTCTCTACTGAAAATACAAAAATTAGCCGGGCATGGTGGCAGGCACCTGTAATCCCCGCTACTTAGGAAGCTGAGGCAGGAGAATTGCTTGATCCGTTGGGTAGAGGTTGCAGTGAGCCAAGATCGTGCCAGTTCACTCCAGCGTGGGTGAAAGAGCAAAACTCCATCTAAAACAAACAATTTAAAAAAATTTTTAAATTAATTTCCAAGAATTCCTTTTGCATGGGGCTAAATCTGCCATGTATAATATTTGAGTCTGTAATTTTAAAAGCCATTAGTACCCTCTCAGCACCAAGTGAGGATGCAGAGTCTTTGTTTTTCTCCTGATTTCACTGATTTGTTATTCCTGACAAGTCACAAACATTTCTATCCTATTCATATGTAGAACCAATTTGGAAAAACTGCACACTAAGAGGCCCCTAGCTTTTCTCCATGTCTGTTATTCTACCAATGGGCTGCCTGTGGCTCAGCAGACCCTACTGTGTGTCAGCCCACTTTGAAACCCATCTCTCTTGACTTGCTAAGAGCCCTGGTAGCAACAGGGGTCACAGCACTAAGGAGAATGGGATAGTCTTATGCTGTCAAATAAAATAAAAAATAAACCTCACTCATCAATTGTATATGAGTCTCTAACCAAAGGGTGATTCAGTTGCTGTTAAAGTTGGAGCTATTTAGCCTTGCTGAAATTCTTCCCCTGCAATGTGTGGATAGTGATACCAGCAGAGGATGCGAGAATGCGCACCTATCTGTAGAATGTGTGGCACAATGTGGTGTGTAGAGGCAGACAATTATTATCCATTTCCTGTCTCTGGCTTCTTTCAGGGATTTACTCACTAGCCCTGAAATAGAAGTGCTGTTCACAGATATTGCTAAGGTCAGGTAAGGCTGTTTTGATTTCTTCCTTACCGCCTGGTTGCATCATTCTGTTGATGCACTTGTGTTCTTGTTCCTCTCTGATAGAGCCTGGAGAGGTTTATCAAGGCCAAAGGTAACATCTGGGGCCTGAAAGATCAGAGTGTAGTACTCGGTGGATTTTATTACCAGCACTCAGGAGAGAACCTACAAGGCTGTGCCAGTGTATAAACAGTAAGTGAAAAATGAGAGCCTTTCACATTGCTTCCAAATCTGTTTGACATGAGAACTTCCTTGAAGTTTCAGGCTCCTCTTGTCCTACAATGTCCTCTTAAAAGAGAAGAAAGAGCAGCAATGAAACACTAGGTCTCACCTGACCTGGACTTACAGATGAGCTGACTTGATGCACAGTTAGAGAAAGGGAAAGTTCCCTCAGGCATAACAGCCAGACACATATTCCTTACACATTACAATGTTTGCATTTTTCATCATTACCCTAAGCTTCATGAAAAATTAGCGAGACCATTTCTTATGACCTATGAACCAGAAGAATTTGCCACAGCACCCTGATAAAGAAATAGCTTTAAGGCTGGGCATGGTGGCTCATGCCTGTAATCCTAGCATTTTGGGAGGCTGAGGTGGGAGGATCACTTGAGGTCAGGAGTTCAAGACCAGCCTGACCAACATGGCGAAACCTTGTCTCTACTAAAAATACAAAAATTAGCTGGGCATGGTGGTGCATGCCTGTAATCCCAGCTACTTGGGAGGCTGAGGCAGGAGAACCCCTTGAACCTGGGAGACGGAGGGTGTAGTGAGCTGAGATCGCGCCATTGCACTCCAGCCTGAGTGACAAATCAAGACTCTGTCTCAAAAAAAAAAAAAAAAAAAAAAGGAATAGCTTTAATATTACCCAGTTCATCCTGCTCTTACAAAATGTTAACGTCCCATCAGCCTCCTCACTCCTCTTAAGGAAAAAAACTGTAACAGATGGGTTACAATTCATGTTTTCTACAACAACATACTAACATACTAGAACCAGGATTCAGATAATCCTAGGACTAGGGTTCTGTTCTACCAGTCCTTTGGGTACTTCAATACTATTGGCACAGTGGGCATTAGAGGAGAAAGCTCTTAAGAGGTGACATCAGGCTGGCATATATTTGTTGATTCAGTTCTGTAATTAGAATAGTTTAACATAAATTTGTAATCCTAGAGCAACTTTCATATTTTGTTCTTAAAGGTTATGGCAGTAGAATAAAAAAGTACTGTGGCATAGATTGCTAGCTATCCACCAAAATCCATTCTCACTCTCTTCTGGACATAAGCTAGACCTGCATTTGCTGGCCAGTGCCAAAAGTGAGCAGGAGTAATGTGCCACTTTCAGGCCAGAGTCTTGAAAAGAGGAGGTGTGCTTTCTCAATGCTTTCTTTCTCTCCTGCTGCCTTGAACCTGGAGAGACCTAGACTTAGCCACACAGATGGCAAAGTCCTAGATATGGGAGCCACAAGCCAGGTCTCTGAATTACCGCATAAAGGAAAGCCTCCTGCTGACCTGGAATACCTACCCTGGATGCTAAACGAACAAGAAATAAACTGTGTTTCAGCCACTATTTGGGGGGAGTTGCTATGGCAGTTAATTTACTCTAATAACCTTACTTAAAATAATATTATGTATTATGCTTATAACTAGGCCAGGCATGGTGGTTCACACCTGTAATCCTAGCTCTTTGGAAGGTCATGATGGGAGAATTACTTGAGCCCAGGGTTGGAGACCAGCCTGGAAAACACAGTGAGACCCTGTCTCTACTAATAATCCAAGAAAAGGGGAAAAAAATGATTAAAGTCTAAAAGGATATGGTAGTAAAACCTGGGGAGTAGGTTTGGGACCTCTGTTATACATGTTATCATCCAATTTTACAGAGAATTTCAATTGCCAGTAAGGGAAGGGGGGGAAGAAAGCAAAACAGTGCAAGTACAAACTATTTGTCATAGGAGTTCTTCTTTGACGCCCCTGATCCTCAGTGAACTTCCTTTGACTCCTTTAGGACTCATTGTCACAAGTCCTTACGTGGCACTGAAACTGTGCAGATTATAGAGCAGAGTGGGTTCTTCCTGAATATTCTAGGGGGGCAAAAAAAGAGCAGAGTTGGGAGCAGGAAGGTAGGCCACTCAGGCAGGGCCTTTCAAGGTATTAATCCCTTTAGAGGGGGCTGGCCCTTAGCTTTGTGGATGCAGAAACACAAGGTTGCTGAGTGCATAGCTCATCGGGCTTTCAGACCCACAGACTCATGCTAATGGTGCTGGATCAACCTAAGTGCCCATGCATAATTATGTGAAGCAGTAGTCCTTCCAGCGTCCACTGTCTAGAAGCTCTTGCCCATATTAAGGCACGTAGGAAACCAACTGAATAGCCAGAAGGCTGTTTGGTGAGATGGCATCGGAGTAAATGGAGTTGGACAATGTTGACAGAATCCACTACCCAGGTTGGGAATTAATCTGATGAACCCCTGACAGAAGTTAGTACCCTTCTAGCACCTGTAATGAGAGCAGAGTGATGGCCTGAATTAGCGACCAAAATCCTATGAAATTCAATCTCTCTTCCTGGGGAATATTGCTGTAAGATTGCCAAATTCTCTTTAGGTTCACTTTTTAGGCTTTGTGCAGCTTTTTTCTAATACAAGTGAGTACTGTTTTCTCTCACGTTTATCTGAGTCTACATCCTGGTTTGCATGATTGGACTTGGGTAGTCCCCAAGTTCTGTGACATATCCACTGGATTGAGCACTTTAATTCCCCTGTATTTCTTCTTGGTCATATGAGGATTGAATGAAAGCACTTGGCAAATAGTTCTGAAAAGTTAGTTAATATTATTTAACTCCAGTTTGGGGCCTTTTATATGACTATTCCTTAAAGTGCAATGACCAAAATATAAATTTATAAAGAGTATAAATCTGTTATAATTGTACACCTAATATTATAAATCAGCAGGCATACCCTGGTGTCTTACATCTAATAAGAACCTAATGGTTGATGTGATTTAAGGAGAGTGCTGAGATAAACATGGAGGTGAAAGTAGAAACATCCAGGAATTGTCCAAGATCTGTGCAGTAGGCTGGGCGCGGTGGCTCATGCCTGTAATCCCAGCACTTTGGAAGGCTGAGGCAGGCGGATCACTTGAGGTCAGAAGTTCGAGACCAGTCTGGCCAACATGGCAAAACCCTGTCTCTACTAAAAATACAAAAACAAATTTACCGGGCATGGTGGCACACACCTGTAATCCCAGCTACTCAGGAGGCTGAGGCAGGAGAATTGCTTGAACCTGGGAGGTGGAGGTTGCAGTGAGCCAAGATTGTGCCACTGCACTCCAGCCTGGGTAACAGTGCAAGACCCTGTCTCAAAAACAAAACAAAACAAAAAGTCTGTGCAGTCCAGGATTGAGTTGTCAACAGAGTAAAGACTTGATATTGACTTGAAGGTTAATTAAAACTTTCATTCTCTTAAGTCTAAAGTATCTTCTCCATATTTTGAGATTTGGTGAAGTCCATAATGACTTTACTCATACCTTTTTGTCTTTTTTTTAATAAAAGATTTTTATAGATGTTTTATTTGGTTCACATTTTTCTCTTGGTTCACAATGTCTTTGGCCTGTTGTCATATTTTTCTCCTCCTACCCCTGCCCCTGCTACCTTTTTATCTAGTTGTCTGGATCTTCTCCAGGTCAGGGCCTTTTATACGACTATTCCTTAAAGTGTAATGGCCAAAAGATAAATACAGAATTCTTGCTGTAGGTGTATCTTACCTTTAAGAATAGGTCTGGGTGACACAAGGGCTGGAGAGGAAGAAAAGAATAGGATAAAGTTTTCTGTCTTGTTTCCAATATCTCTTGGTAGCAATTCCTTGGTTGGCCTCATGGGTTTTTGTTATGGTCATTTTTTATTTTTATATTTCCTCAGAATTTTGGCTTTGGATCGAGTTTGGGTTCAAGAGGTAAAGCTCAAAATTATAATTTAAATTCATGATGAGTCTATGCTGCTCTTAATCCAAACCTTTAACACAAATCTCTGCCAATATTAAGATATGCCATGTCTACCTTGTTACTGCCCCTTCCCCAATACCGGGACCCTAAGAATACAATCTATGTCAATGTTCTGTTCTCTGACAGTTCAGATCCCTGTTTGATGGAGTCAGATTATTTAGTTCTCACCCTAAATGTAGCATCCAACTTAGGTGGGAAAATATTCAAAGCTGTGAGAATATAGCACTAGTTCTTAAAGTGCTGGACTCATGAGGAATTCCTTAGGAGACAAATTGCATAGTAAAGGATAGAGGTTGAGCATCCCTAATACAGAAATCCAAAATCTGAAGTCTTCCAAAATCTGAGACTTTTTGAGCACCAATATGACATTACAAGTTACCCTGAACACACTGTATTAATGGTATGTCATATTTTCTGCTGTTAAGTACCTATGTGTGAAAAAGCAAGAAAATTACTGCCTATCAGTAGCATATAAATTCACAGTCAGGAAGATGGTGATGCCAAACAATCAGATTGTCCACATGGGTGGCTGTGATAGTGACACCTTTGTTTTCTGATGGTTCAGTGTGCACAAACTTTGTTTCATGCACAAAATGATTTAAAATATTATATAAAATTACCTTCAGGTTATGTGTATAAAGTGTATATGAAACCCAAGTTTTGTGTTTAGACTTGAGTTCCATCCCTAAGATTTCTCAATATACATAATGCAAATATTCCAAAATCTGAAAAAATAAAACAAAAAGTCTAAAACACTTCTGGTCCCAAGCCTTTGGATAACGGGTACTCAACCTGTACAAACTCTGGAGCCAGATGGCCTAGATTCGGATCCTGATTCTGGCACTTAACAGCTGTGTAACTTGGGTGATTACTTCTCTTTGGCTTCAGTTTCCTCATCCACAGAATAAGCACATTTTAGTTGCCTCACAGAGTTGTTCTGAGTCTTAAATAAGAATATATGTTGAGCAGTTAGAACAATGCCTGGGATCTTGGAAATAATCAATAAATTTTAGATATTTCTTTTAGGATGTTTCAGATTGGCTTTTCATATATAAAATATTATAAAATGTTAATTTCTTGGCCAGGCATGGTGGCTCATGCCCATAATCCCAGCACTTTGGGAGTTTGAGGTGGGAGGATCAGTTGAGGTCAGAAGTTCGAGACCAGCTTGGGTAACATAGCAAGACCTCATTTCTACAAAAAGAAAGTTAAAAAAAAAATGAGAATCTCTGTGTATTTTTGCTAACTTAATAGTACTTAATTTCCTTTAAAATTGTTGGTTCTTAATTTTCTTTAAAATTGTTGGTTCTTTTTGATATTTTACTTCTACTCTATCACTCTGGAATATCTGAGGTCTAACTGTTAACCATTTTTTTATTGTTGGGTTAAGTCAATTGACATCTCTTAGTTCCAGTTTCCAACATCTGCAAAACTATTCATAATAGGATCAAGATAATCTTCCCACAGTCATTTGACATTTTAAATTTTGCTGTGACAAAATGATTATGATGTGTACTTTGTCACATATTATCATTGTGGCCCAGGCTAGTAAGAGTTGGAGATAGCACAGAAAATTCATCTTGCCATCCCTCGTTTGTTTCCAGGCTGCCACCTAAAAGACTTTGGAGATTTGAGTTTTACTCCAGTCCCCAAAGATGATCTCTACAACAACCTGATAGTGAATCCGCGCTCAGTGGGTCTTGCCAACCAGGAACTGGCTGAGGTGGTTAGCAGAGCTGTGTCAGATGGCTACAGCTGTGTCACACTGGGAGGAGACCACAGGTAAGCCGGGAGCCACGGGTGGTGAGGGGCTGGATTACATGGTGCTTTGGGCTCATCACTTAGCTTCTTTACCTGTTTCCTTATCTGGAGAAAAATACTCTATAGAATTTTTAGGGTAGATATTAAAATAAACAGCATTTAAACGCCTAAGATCCTGAGCTGCTGAAGGGGCACTGTGGCTTTCTTTGTATGACACATTGTATAGTAAGAACATGTACATTCAGACACAGCAAGTTCAGAGGTTCAGGTGCCTAGGCAAGGTTCCTAGGCACTGTGTTACATGTTTGTCTCCTGGGAAGCTTTCTTGAGACACTATCTTTTGACTTTGGAGAATTAGAAAGGTCCATTGATAGGCTGAATTTGAGAGTTTTTGTTAGCATTTCTGCTAACAGAACTGTTAGAAATCCCCTTTGGCATGTTACTACATTTTCTTTCTTTCTTTCTTTCTTTTTGAGACAGGCTCTGGCTCTGTCTCCCAGGCTGGAGTACAGTGGCATGATCTCGGCTCACTGCAAACCTCCACCTCCTGGGCTGAAGTCATCTTCCTACCTCAGCCTCCCAAGTAGCTGGGACTACAGGTGTACACCACTATGCCTGGCTCATTTTTGTATTTCTTGTGGAGAGGGGGTTTGGCCATGTTGCCCAGACTGGTCTTGAACTCCTGAGCTCAAGCGATCCTTCCACCAAGGCCTTCCAAAGTGCTGGGATTACAGGCGTGAGCCATTGTACCCAGCCATGCATACATTTTCTGCCTCCACAATATGCACCCTAGTGACTCATGCAGTCAGTCCTTTGATCCTGTCTCCTCCTGAATCAGCATGTACTTGATTGAGCACTGTTCTGATATTTTCTCAGCAGTGCTACAGATTGTAGGAAATTTGTGATATATTAAGGCCTAGATGAAATAAATATACATGGAATAAAACAACAACATTGAATTCTACAGAATTTCAAAGGAGAAAGAGATCAATCTGGACTAAAATAGATTTCACAAGGGAATGTGATTTGAACTAAGCAATGAAGGTCTTTGGTAGGAAAAAGGCACTGAAGTACTAGGAGTATTGAGCACTCCATACATATTCTCAGTTCATCCTGCTAACAATGCTATGTGGTAGATATGGTTTTATCATTTACTGCTGGAAGCATATAGGGACAGACATATGAGAACTTATCCAAGATGGGCACAGTGGTGCATGCCTGCAGGCCCAGCTACTCAGGAGGCTGAGGTGGGAGGATCGCTTGAACCCAGGAGTTTGAGGCCAGTCTGGGCAACACAGTGAGATCAGTTCTCTTAAAAATAAACAAATAAGAAAGAAAACTTATGCAAGGTCTAGAACCAGGAAATAGAGCTGGAAGGAATTCAAATCCAGTGTGACTCTTCCGGTGATTATTTTCCCTGAGGTGCTGAGAGAGGTTTTCAGATCACTGAACAGAAATGAAATCTTTGTTACATCTGGAGAAGCAGGTAGATTCCTCCTTGGGAGGGAAAAAAAAAAAAAAAAAGACTCAGGTTGAAGAAAATGGTCACACCCCGGTTCTCTACTGAGATGACAAGGCCATTCAATTAAAGTAACCAGTGGGCAAGTCTCCTGCCTCCTTTCTCAGTGTGGTCTCTGGAAATTTAGTCTGTCTTCTCGTCTGACTTCTGGTCAAGTCTCACTGTTTGGGGACCCCTGATCAATGTGATTACCAGAGATCTTGTTTTCTTTTCTTGTGGCTATCTGTATTGCAGCCATGTTACTGATTACCGGCTCAATGTTAAAACCTAGGCAATCTGAAATTCTAGAGAGGAAGGGACAAGTGCGTAACTTGAACAGCTATTGAACATTTTCAAGAAGAGGCATTTTTAGGTCACTGCTCCTTTTATGTGGTATAACATATATTACTACCTTAATCATCAAAGCAACTCTGATTTACACAGGTCAAGTATTATTATTATCCTTATCTCATAGAAAAGGAAACTGAAGTCTGAAGAAATTAGATGCTTTGTTTTCAGTCACACAGCTCTTCCTGGACTAAAACTCTAGTATTCTGACTTAATCCACTGCCTTTTCACTAGACCATGCTATTCCTCAAAAGACCCAACCAGTGTGGGACATGGAGCCTAGAATAGTTGTCTCATGCTATATTGACCAAGGATGGTTGAAGTCCTAAGATGCTTAAGCTACATTTCCCATGTATGTCAAATTCCTTGGTTACTGGGAAGCTCTCCCACATTTATTTCATCAGGTGTATTCTTAGAATTGAGACAGGACAGTTGGCTAATTTAAGCAGAGCCCAAGGACAAGGAAAAGCAAAAACAGAAAAACACTTTAAGAATATTTGAGGCCGGGCATGGTGGCTCAAGCCTGTAATCCTAGCACTTTGGGAGGCTGAGCTGGGTGGATCACTTGAGGTCAGGAGTTCAAGACCAGCCTGGCCAACATGTTGAAACCCCATCTCTACTAAAAATACAAAAAATTAGCCAGGTGTGGTAGCATGTGCCTGTAATCCCAGTTACTCGGGAGGCTGAGGCAGGAAAATAGCTTGAACCCAGGAGGTGGAGGTTGTAGTGAGATGAGATTGCGCCACTGCACTCCAGCCTGGGCAACACAGCGAGACTCTGTCTCAAAAAAAAAAAAAAAAATTGAATGCCATGCTAATATATATAAGGTAACACCAATAAACCTTTTTACTTAGTGATTTTTTACTTAGGAAGCAGGTAGATTTAGTGGTCTAAATGAGGTATTTAATTGGTTTACCCTGTTAATGTCTCCAAGAGCTTTTCTTTCAGAGTTTGGTGAGTTGTTACCTATAGACCATATCATTTACCAAGATTTATTTTCTTTTTTTTCACTTTTGGAGACACGGTGTCACTATGTTGCCCAGGCTGGTCTTGAACTCCTGGGCTCATGTGATCCTCTCACCTCAGCTCTCTGAGTAGCTAAGATTACAGGTGTACACCATCTTGTCTGGCTTAACTTGATTTCATTCATTGAACAAATATTTGAGGTACTTTTTTGAGCCAGGGCTAATGGATAAAATTACGTGGATTTGCGGATAGCAGTGACATCTGTCACACTGCAGGGTAGCCAGTCACCAGCGTGGAATCTCTAGGGCTTTATATTTCTTCCTGTCTAAATCACTCAAGGTTAATCTTTGGGAACTACAACTACAGGTCTTGCTTCACCCAAACCCAGCCTCCGTCTAGGCCCTGGTTTTACCCTGTGGAGAGAGTATAAGTTGTTTTGCCTGAGGACATTTGTTATTGGTCATGTTTGCCAAGCAGAGGGCCTTCAAGATTATATTTGTTCTTTGCAGCCTGGCAATTGGTACCATTAGCGGCCATGCCCGACACTGCCCAGACCTTTGCGTTGTCTGGGTTGATGCCCATGCTGACATCAACACACCCCTTACCACTTCATCAGGAAATCTCCATGGACAGCCAGTTTCATTTCTCCTCAGAGAACTACAGGACAAGGTCAGTGGGCCGAAATGAAAAGAAAGGTGAATGCTTGCAGGGTTTTGCTGGGGTTGGTCTAGTTCAGTAAGATTGTGTGAAGGGTGGGGTTGAGTGTGGATTACCACTCCTTCATTTGTTCATCACTATTATGGACCAGGCAGTCTGCCAGATGCTAGGGGTATAAAGACTAGGACATGGTCCCTGTTCTTTGGGGGGGGCTCATAACCTTGTAAGAAAGCAAGGAGGGATAGTAACTATAGCAACTGGTATACCCACAGCCTGAGGACTTCTTGGTTAGAGGCTCCCAGGCCATATTCTCAGACACACTGATCTAGAAGACAAATAAAACCATGATGACCTCTGGGTAACATTTTCCTGAGCAGCTCAGAAGCTATGGGAGTCCCTGTTAGGCATAGACTAGACTCTGTATATCCCTCCCTTCAGTGAGAGACCAAGTCAAACCAGGACACTACAAAGATTATTCATTGGGCATAAGTCCTGTGTCGGCTGTTGGCCAACTTGAGATGGCAACCAGGTTATGCTTCAAGAACCAATCTGTAAATAAGTCAGTAATGTGCAACGGGATAGAAAAGGGCTAATCAGCAGTATTCCTGCTACTAGGTAAGTTAATGAGAAACCAAGACAACCTTAGAGATTTTATTCGTGAGAAAGCACTACTGTTCCTCAGCTGCCCTTCTGAAACATTTCCGCCTTGCATCACTTCTCCTTCCCCGAGGAGTGTGTCCTGTGTTGCTCTAAACTTACCCTGTGGGTGGCAGAAGAAAGTAGATTGCATACCCAGGAGGCACATGGTGATGATCTTGGTGAGACCAAGAATTCTTGATTAATCCTGTCCATTCCTCCCTTTCATAGGTACCACAACTACCAGGATTTTCCTGGATCAAACCTTGTATCTCTTCCCCAAGTATTGTGTATATTGGTCTAAGAGACGTGGACCCTCCTGAACAGTAAGTTGATGCATTTGGCTGAAGTTTAGGGCCCGTCCTAGCCAATTATGTTCCATTTGAAAGGCTGATGCTCGACTTGGTCTATTGTAGGTCACTACAACAAACCCACCCCCTCCCCCAAATATGCATGTATTAAAAATGCTCTTTAAACTAAGGACTCCTTCCTTTATATCTCATCACAGTTTTATTTTAAAGAACTATGATATCCAGTATTTTTCCATGAGAGATATTGATCGACTTGGTATCCAGAAGGTCATGGAACAAACATTTGATCTGCTGATTGGCAAGTAAGTAACTGTAACTGATGTCAGGGCAAACCCCCAGTGGGCAACACACTTTAGCCTGTTTCTTGAGGACAACAGCTTTACTTTTAAAATAAAAAGCAAAAACATACACATAATTTTAAATAGTTCAGAAAGGTAAAATATGAAACACAGGTCATATTCTTCCTCTGGGGTTTTTGGGAGGAGGCTTCCTCTAAATCATTGCCTAGATCTTCTGTCTCAGGAATTTTTCTTGATCTCCATCTTTAATGCTTATCTTCTGAGATGACAAGCATTTATTGTTTCAACTGTCCCATTCTTCCCAGTCTCACGACTGTTTCATATGAGTTTTATGTTAAGCAAATCTTGGCAGTGTAGAAAGATGGCAGATGAATACTAATCAAACAGTAGTTTTAAGAGCATTTTCCCAATACCAACTATTTACTTCTGGGTGATTAATGTCGGAACTGTTATCTGGTAGTATGTCATTTCGTAAGCTGTTAAGAAACTTAGTTGTTAGCTTCAGCCTTTGGATACTGGGGCTATAATGAAGTTAGAAATGGAAGATATTAAAACTGCAGACCTAAAATTAGAGTTCACTTCAGCTGCTGTTAGGTTCAGAGAATAACAGCAGCCATAACCTACATCAAGCCAATTTAAATTAGACTGTATCAGAGCCCAATCTCATCTAGAAATGAAGAAATCCCTCTATTGACAGTTATTAGTGTAAGAAGTTCTAATACCCAGGGTAAGGCAGAAACATACATGAGAGTTAGTCTGTCTGAGGCATGCAGAACAAATGGCAGTATCATGAAGTGGTAGGTAGGAAGTTAATATTGCCAATCTCAGTAACTTCCAAGAATAGAAAGCCTGGAAATGTATTAATAGCTTTATTAACAAAGTACCAGGACTAATAACAACAAAATCAAGGAGTTGCAACCATGAGAAGGATGAGTGTCTAAGCACAACCAGTTAAGTATTATTTTATTCTCTTCCTTTCTAGGAGACAAAGACCAATCCATCTGAGTTTTGATATTGATGCATTTGACCCTACACTGGCTCCAGCCACAGGAACTCCTGTTGTAGGGGGACTAACCTATCGAGAAGGCATGTATATTGCTGAGGAAATACACAATACAGGTATGTAGCAACCAGGTCTGCAGCCTGTTAACAAAATAGGTAAATATGCTGGAGTCTCTTGCCTGCAAAGGATCTTTTCTGATATTCCACATCATTGCAGAGTTTGTTTTTGCTTGAACTTTTGTAGCTAAAAATTATATGGCCATGCTAATAAAAAGGACTACTTTAGAGTCATGCTTGGACATGGCTCTTGCCAAATTACACTAAGGTAATAATGAGTAAAAAATTGTTTAATTGTTAATAATTTAAACATTAAATACCAGAATAAATTGTCAAACTGATGCAGTTCTTTGTGTCTGAGTTATCTAAAGACAGATTAAGATAAGAAGGCAAGACCAAGACTGTAAATTGCACTCTAAGAGGTTGGTTCATTGGGAGTTGTGAATTTGGAGTTAAAGCTGATTTCTTGAAGAAATCTGCAAATTGGACAATATCTTGGGTCCTTTATGTAGGGTAGGTCTTGTACTAGAGCCTGATAGGATCTCCAATAAGGGGGATACAGTTAGATGAGAATGACTGATGGAAAGAGTACTAAGATGAATTCTACGTTATCAAGACTGGCTACAAGACTGGCTACTTTTCCAAAACTCATACTTGTTTGCAAACAGTTTCCATTTCTGTCAGAAAGCTTCTGGTTTTAAAGCTACTTCAAATGACCTTTCATTCCAAAATTTAAAGAACTACCAAATCATACTGCTTCAGTAACCATCTGATGGAACTACGGTATGGATAGAGACCCCAGATTGAAAGGTTCGGGGCTATAGAGAACCATTGACTAGATGGGATAGAAAGTGACATTGAGAAATGGTCTCCTTAGTGCCACAGCCTGCTAGAACCTTAGGCAGTATAGAAAGGCAGGTAGTATCTGATTCTCAGATCTGCAATCTTAGATGTTGCCAGTGGTCCTTAGGTTATCGGTCAGAGAACCTGGGAGTTCAATTCTCTGCTTTGCTTCCTAAAAACACCACTTTAGAGCAGGGGTTATAACCTCTAGCACTTATACGTGGCAGCGGCCATGGCTTGTCTCTTTGTTCCCATGCTACAATATTTTACTCCAAAAGACACTCATGGGGCTAGGCACAATGGTTCATACCTATAATCCCAGTACTCTGGGAGGCCAAGGCAGGAGGATTACTTGACCCCAGGGGTTCAAGACCAGCCTGGGCAACATAGTGAGACCCTGTTTCTACAAAAAATTAGCCAGGTGTCCCAACTACTTGGGAGGTTAAGTCTGCAGTGAGCCATGACTGTGCCACTGCACTGTTATAATGCTGTCAACTAGATACCTAAAGCAGTTTGCTTCATTTAAAGGGTGGCAATAGTCTGGAAACATAAGTCATGTATTATTTCTAATACTGCAAACCTTGATTCCCACTTCTGGGATATGCTAAAGGTGCAGGTTTAGTCAGTGGAAATCGAGACAAATCAGGAACACAGGTCCATGTGCAGGAAATGATGGAAATGCTACAGTAATACACCTGTTGGTTGCAGTTGGGCACCATACACTCAACTACACATTGCTAATAAGGGAAGATGCTGAATGGACATATGGCATTGAGCACATCATGTACTATAGTGTAATATCAATAAACCATTAGGTACATTCGCCTGTGTTTCCAGACTTTATGGCCACCCTAAATATTCTCAGATACTTGTATTCCTGAATACTAGCTTGTTCAGATCATGCTTCATCCAGAATAACCAACTAAAAAGTTAATTTCTACAGAGCAATGAGGCATTTAGAAGGGTGAGCATGTTAGCAGGTCTGGATAGGTTCTTCTGGTTTAAGCTTCCCTTCCACTTGCTCCAGGCCAAAGGAACAATACTGAGAACTTTGACAGAAGTTCTCAAACCTTAACAGAAGGTAACTGGAGTCCAAATAAAATAACTAACATATGGCTGAATCTTCTTTTGATCAAGTACAAGATACTGGGTCAGTCTGCTGGGAGACAAAAGATGTGTTAGATGTGGAACCTGCCTCCAGAGCTCAGGCCTGCAGGGATGAGAATGAGGCTTGTAGTAATAACTACATTTCAGGGCATATGGTGTGGTGCTCTAACAGATACAGATAACACATTAGAGTTCAAAAGTGGGAATGGAGTTTAGCTAGTCAAAGTGGGAGATTTCCTCTGCCTTCATACTTGATTCATTTCCAGGCAGGCATCTGGAAGGTTCCTAGTCATACTGGAGATGGCATACATTTTGCCAACAAGCAGGATGAAAACCTCCCCCACCCAACACCAAGCCTTTTCCTTTTCCAGAAGGCCTGACAATTATGCCTATTATGTTAGTTGAACAAAGATGGTTTATTTCGTTATCTTAAAGGTTTCTTTTAATCTACTGTAGCATAACAGTGTTTTAACTTAAATTCACGGCCAAGAGGATGAGGTGCAAGGGGCTTCCTGAAAATAGGTATTTTCTACTACAAAACGGACTCTTGTTTTTACCTTAGCTTGTTCTCCCTGTCCCAGTGGGATGACCCTCACTGAGAGTAGTAGCAAGGGAATTTGAGGTTTTGTCACACTTTGTTCCTCCAGGGTTGCTGTCGGCACTGGATCTTGTTGAAGTCAATCCTCAGTTGGCCACCTCAGAGGAAGAGGCGAAGACTACAGCTAACCTGGCAGTGGATGTGATTGCTTCAAGTTTTGGTCAGACAAGAGAAGGAGGGCATATTGTCTATGGCCAACTTCCTACTCCCAGTTCACCAGATGAATCAGAAAATCAAGCACGTGTGAGAATTTAGGATATACTGTGCACTGACATGTTTCACAACGGGCATTCCAGAATTATGAGGCATTGAGGGGACAGACAGATACAAAATGGTTGTCTGGGTCAATACTGCCTTAATGAGAACATTTACACATTCTCACAATTGTAAAGTTTCCCCTCTATTTTGGTGACCAATACTACTGTAAATGTATTTGGCTTTTTGCAGTTCACAGGGTGTTAATATGCTACAGTACTATGTCAATTTAAAGAAGTCATAAACAGCATTTATTACCTTGGTATATCATACTGGTCTTGTTGCTGTTCCTTCACATTTAAGTGGTTTTCCATCTTTCCTCCCTCCTCCCACAGTTTGGCTACACAGTGCATCCCTGAACTGTTAGCCCACAGCAGCAATATGCTTATTCCATCCACATCCCTAACATCATGCATTCACAAGGTCAAAGTTCTGGTCCACAAACCCTTCCCTATAGAAGTTCAATGGCTGCGAAAGAATTTGTAGTAAACCAGGCCTCCCAGGATGGCGAGCTCCAGTAAGATGATAATGGAAAGCAGCAGCTTGTTGGTTGTCACTCTACAAAGAGAAGCAAAGTGGGGAGTAGTCAGAAGTTTGGATAACCTTCCTTCTAAACATTTTGGGGTTAGACCTGGAACCACAGCTGGATACTCTGAGGCTGTTTGTTTGATCACACAGCCACTACCAGGAAATACTCATAAGGTTCTTTAGCTGTCATTTAGGGATAATACTGTCTACCTCACAGAAATGTTAAACTGAGACAATAAAAACCAAAGCATAAAAATGGATTCTGAAATGTGTTCAAATGGTAGTTACTTCCTTTAAAAATAGCTTTTCTAGAAAGAGGGGTTAGCTAGAAAAAGTAATCATATATACATCCAGCTCAGGATGGGTCCAGCCCTAGGATAAGTAACTAGAAGCCTGGGTAATACCTTTCAATCCCTTGGAAACTTCTTCCCTCTGCCCTGTTTTTCCCTTTGCTCTCCTATCAACCCAAATTGATATGTTATAAAGGTAGTATAGGAGCTTAAAAATTTTACTATATCAACCCAAATGGATATGTTATAAAGGTAGTATAGGAGCTTAAAAATTTTACTATCTGTTGTTTACACAAAGAATCCAACCTCTAGTTCTCATGTTCACTCTAGGTTTCTCCCTGTTCCACAAGGAATTTATCACTGTAGGAAAATCCCATCCCTCCTGCTAGTTCCATGAGTGGGTTGTAGTTTTGTTTCATGCTAGGCCACCTGTGCCCAAGGTCATGTACAATACCCTCTTACCCCCAACTTCAACCTCAGTGGCAATATTTCTGCCCTGGATTTGTCTGTTAGCACTCAACGATTTTGGTTTTTATTTTTGATAAAGACTACTTTATTGGTGGCAGTTAGTACAATTCAAATTTTGATCCTCAAAGAAGGACTTAGTTATTTATCAGACTAGGAGTCCATAGAGAGCTGAATGAAACTGAATCAAGTCACTGCTGTGATGACTGAAGTCAATCCTGTTTCTTGGGAAATGAAATCACAGTCAGCTGATGCATGGCATACGCTGTTTCACTAATTGAGAACCACAGTGGCTCTACACAGGAGGTCATCAGCTCCACCACCCTTTAGATGTACTGCAATTCTGTTCTTCTCCTGAAACAGCTTGTGTTTTCTAGACCTTTATTTTCAAAATGCCTGCGTGAAGCAACGCTCATGGTCCTCTGGGCAACCTGACAGTGCCAGCTGATTCTGCAGCATCTTGGCTCAGTTACTGCCCACCAACCCTGACAACTCCCCAAGGGTTTTATTTTTAAAAGTCTACTTCTTCCCTACAAGACAGAACTTCCAGAAAAGGAGCTGACTCCCATGAAGGGCAAGCAGAGCCAAAAGCAAGTACTATGCAGGTGAAAACTGCTTTCTAATCAAGATTTTACAAATATATTTCTTTTTTCTTTTTTTGAGACGGAGTCTCGCTTTGTCCCCCAGGCTGGAGTGCAGGGGCGCCATCTTGGCTCACTGCAACCTCCGCCTCCTGGGTTCAAGCAATTCTCTGTCTCAGCCTCCTGAGTAGCTGGGATTACAGGTGCCCGTCCCCATGCCCAGCTAATTTTTTAATAGAGACGGGTTTCACCATGTTGGCTAGGCTGGTCTTGAACTCCTGACCTTGTGATCTGCCCGCTTCGGCCTCCCAAGGTTCTGGGATTACAGGTGTGAACCACCGTGCCCGGCCGAGATTATACAAATATATTTCAAGGAATCGGAAGCTGTTATTCCCATGTGTTGCCTTCTCTAAAGAACATTAGCTGTGATTAAATATCTTTTCAGTGGAGAAATTTTTCACTGCTCCAAGTCAAAGCAGTATATACTTTTAACAAATGATTTTATCCTGAGCTATTTAATTATCCAAGACCATATTCCTTAGTGTATTTATTCTGGTCTGTTGGGTGGTACTGAGTATATGGGGACTATGCGTCAGCTGCTGAGGTGCTTTATTAGGACCTTCGTAAGTCACTATTTTAAGCTTTTTGGTTGAAAGCCATTGAGTTAAGAGAAATTTCATGACTTTAATAAAACTTACTTTCTGGACATTGAACGGAGAATCTTTCGACTTTTGCTCAAGTTTTCACTTGTGTTTACCAGCTGAGAAGAGAAAATAGTGATTATTTCCCTCTTTAAAAAGTATACTCTGTACAACTGAATATCCCTAGATTAACACTAGGCATTAAGGAATATATGTTGAAAAATTCCAAGAAATCAAGCCAATTTAAATGATGGCCTTCGAGTGTAAGTAGAAGAACCTGGAAAGGACAAGATATTTTAGTACTCATCAAGTAGGCTTAGGAATCATCTTCCTAGGTTGCTACTGGGGATGGACTTCTGAGACTGAGCTAATCTTCTATCGCGGCTACTCCAAAAGGGAAGGCTTCAAGTGTAGCCAGCAGACTGGACAGCCAGTGACTATAGAGCAACTAAAGATTTGAATTTCATCAGCCAAATTCCAGGACAGCCTCTTGAGTTGGCATTTGTTTTTGTAGGCTGGCCGGTTACTACTTTTGGGATCTGGTTATCTTTTTTCTTTACCCTCTTAAGAGACAGTTGCATTGAATTGTGAAAAGAACCTCCATGTAACTTTCAACTGCCTGCTACTAATCTGGACAGCTGGAGGATATTTCACCTCCAACAGATGGCTACCTGCCATCTGTTCCCATTCCCCAGTGGCCTTGGTAAGCTGACCTCTCAGCTCATTCCGTGGCTTTTATTTCTCTGAAACAGGGTCTCGCTCCGTCACTCAGGCTGGAGTGCAGTGCTGCAATCACAGCTCACTACAGCCTTGACCTCCCAGGCTCAAGCAATACCCCCACCTGTCCCAAAGTAAGGTGGGATCACAGGTGCATGCCACCATACCCTGCTACTTTTTTTGATTTTTAGTAGAGATGAGATCTCACTATGTTGCCCAGGCTGGTTTCAAACTCCTAGGCTCAAGCCATCCTCCCACCTCAGCCTCCCAAAGTGCTAAAATTACAGGTGTGAGCCTGGCCTCCTGGGCTTTTAAATTCAACCAATCTACCTGGTATGTTCAAAAACCAAAACCCACACAATCTGAAAGCAAGTTACATTCTCCATAGCTTTCCTTGAATGTAGTACTTTATTGTGAATTTCCACTGAAGAGGGCAGGCACTACTCTGACTTAATGGAGAATTGTAGCTACTAAGAAAATCTACTCAAATCTTCACACTGAGCTACTATTTTCCTGTCCAAATCTTGGCCACAGTATGTTTTTCAAATTGATTTGCCTTCTGCTATTAAGAATACAGCATTCAATTGGCAAATTGTACTAATTTAAAAATTCCAGCCGGGCACAGTGGCTCATGCCTGTAATCCTAGCGCTTTGGGAGGCCAAGGTGGAATGACTGCTCGAGCCCAGGAGTTCGAGAGCAACTGTGGCAACATAGTGAAACCCCGTTTTCACAAAAAATTAAAACAATTAGCCAGGCACAGTAGCACATGCCTGTAGTCCCAGCTACACATGAGGATCACTTGAGCCCAGGAGTTTGAAGCTACAGTAAGTTCTAATTGCACTGCTGCACTCCAGCCTGGGTGACAGAGCAAGACCCTGTCTCTAAAAAAACTAAAAAATTCCTACATAGGTTAACTCATTTATGGAAAGGAAAAAATAAATGAGTTATTTTTCTGAGGCTCTCAGAGTGACAGTAGACTAGAGGTCCCTGATCATTTGGTTTAAATATTTGTTTTCTTTCCACAATGATCCAGTTTACCTTACTGGATAATCCTTAGAGACTTTTTTTCCCTATTACTTTTTTTTTTTTTTTTACTTTTACTTAGATAACAGTAAAAGGTTACAGTCCAGGACTGAAACATAATTTATAAATCTATAAACTGTGGTACTATTTTACGAAATCTGGAAAATAGCCTTGGCTCTTAATGACAGGGTATAAGTAGATGATGTTTTCGTAAGAATAGCAGAATACTCTATTAGATGTGTGAAAAATTAAAATCTCAGATTGGAAGCTTTGAATCCTTAAGTGCCTTTTGACATATTATTTCTCTTGCCAAAGAGAGAATATAGCCACTTTATCCTTATTAATTCCTGTAATCTTGTAAGTGTAGAAATCAGGTTTCTTCCATCTTTTTTTCCCTTCACTGAAGCAAAAATTTCCAATGATGTCTAATTCTTAGGGGTAAAATTGCTTCTAAGGGAGATCTCTCGGCCAAGCAAACTAAAAATTGAGCAAAGCGGCCAGGCACAGTGGCTCATGCCTGTAATCCTAGCACTTTGGGAGGCCAGAGCGGATGGATCACCTGAGGTTAGGAGTTCGAGATCAGCCTGGCCAACATGGCGAAACCCCGTCTCTACTAAAAATACAAAAATTAGCTACGCGTGGTGGCACATGCCTGCAATCCCAGCTATTCAGGAGGCTGAGGCAAGAGAATCGCTTGAACCCAGGATGTGTAGGTTGCAGTGAGTGGAGATCACGCCACTGCACTCCAGTCTGGGTGACACAGTGAGACGCTATCTCAAAAATAAATAAATAATAAAAAAATTAATAAATAAAAATTGAGAAAAGCATAAGAACTTAAAAAAGACTATTCCCTGAATACAGAACTGCTGTAGCTTTTGGTCTTAATATGGTTTCCAGGTGCAGTGGCCCCCTAATTTCCCCATACTTGCCCCTTTCCCTGTCTGCCCAGACTTACTCTACTCTTGGTGCGTTCTAACTGGTCTCGTTGTTCCCCCAGCTCTTCTATGATTTCTGAGCCAATCTGGTCGGTCTCCGTGGCAATCCGATGAGAACGTTCAATACTTTGGGTGGCCCGGTTCAGGCTTTCAGTGCCTTGCAGAAGCATTGCCCTTTGAGACTGTAGCCGATTCTGAAAGGAGTATGGAAGAGAAATGTTAGACTTTTTCCATTATAAATTCATTGCCAGCATATTCCTCATGACCTTCCCCATGTTAGAAAGAATACAGTGAGCAATAATTTTCATTCCTTTTAAGACAGAACCAAAGAAGCTAATGATTCTTTTCAAGGTCACAGACTAAAGCAGAACCTGAAATGAATCAATAGATCACAATACCCCCAACTCCACTGTCTTTTACACTTACATGAGGCAAGGAAAGATGGATTAAAAATACTGGAGCACTTTCCCTGTGTTTGTGATGAATCTGAACTGGTTCATGTGTCTCCTGGACTATCAACTTCTGAAAGGTGGCAGCCCAGATGTGGGAGCTACCTGATTAATGCATACAGCCTGTAACTTCGATAGTGCTATGAGCAAACCAACTAAACTCCGCAGCCCTAGAAAAAGGTTAATTCACTGAAGATTCCCACTTGACTGGTACTGAGGACTGAAGGACCATGAACAAGCTATTCTGTTCTTTGTTCTAAGCCTCCAGCACCTGGTATTTCCAGGTGGTCTCCCATCCAAGTACTAACCAGGCCTGACTCGCTTAGCTTCTGAGATCAGGCAGGTTCGGGGTGGTATTGCCTAGATGACTACAATTCTTCTTTTCAGCATCTAAAGAAATTTTGTAGAAGTCTGAGACACTACCACATTCTGGAAAAAACGTATGTGGTTACCCTCTTGGTGAGCCCCAAAAAGAAC
>NW_012104787.1:2536764-2543355 GCF_000951045.1 Mandrillus leucophaeus
TCAGCCTCCCGAGTAGCTGGGATTACAGGCAGCTACCACCACGCCCAGCTAATTTTTGTGTTTTTAGTAGAGACAGGGTTTCACCAGGTTGGCCAGGCTGGTCTTGAACTCCTGACCTCAGGTGATCCACCGGCCTTGGCCTCCCAAAGTGCTAGGATTACAGACATAAGCCACCGTGCCCAACGCTCTGTAGCATTTTGACTTAATAAATGGCATACAGACCAGCAGATGAGGAAACCACTGAATGAGGTTCAAATAAAATCAGTTAGGTTAGCACAAAGGAAGAAGGAAAAAGGTTTTCAAAATAAAAGATGCAGATTTTCAACTGAGTAGGCTAAAAGATGACCAAGAAAAGATCAGATCACATAAATGAACTTCAGACAGATTTGGAACAATAATTTTACTGAAGGTATGGATACCTAAATTATGTTTTAATAATTTCTGAAACTCATAATTTTAAGGCAAAATTGTTTGGACTTCCTCCCCAACTTTGGCAACATGACTAAAGTCACTTTTACAACTCCCACTTTCACCAGCTCCACCTGCCTGCCTTTTTTTCCAGTCTCCCTTTAAGTGATCTTCTGTCAGCTTCTAGTCTGTAGTGATCCCTCGTGCATCCATTTGAAAATTTTAAATACTTCATTCTCAAGCGGTCTAGTTTTGGCATCAGCCATGTCAAGCCAATATCATTCTGAATGTCTCTTAAACTATAATCAGGATGCATCATGAAACAGGATTTGTTTAAAATTGGAGTATGAGCCTTTCTCCCTCTGTTCAGTCTGAACTGGTGGGCCCCTTTCTATTTCTCTGCCATGCTACTTGCCAGAGAATTTCTACTTTGTGTTGTGTTTGTGGAAGACAGATCAAATGCAGCACATTTAATCTTTCAGATGTTTTATTCCTTTAACAATCCAGCTGCTCTAGATGGTTTCAGAATACAGATGTTCAATTAGTCCAATTTTATAAATCAGAATCCTGAAAGCCAGACAGGCAGTCTGGCTCACTTTCCATTACCACAGAATAAAAAGATAGAAAGTTCCTTCTCGAGAAGCGTCCTGCATTGGTTACTGTATCTCAGTTGTTGGGCCATCTTGACATTAAGGTAAAGGAAAGCTTGGATTGATTGTGTAACAATATTCTCATAAATTAGAAACCTAAGTGAATTTTCCAGGCATACTTGAGAAAGTGATTCTAAAATTTATATGAAAGAATAAAAAAGATCAAAGAGAAAAGAAATTAGATCAATGGGTCAGAATACAGAATCCAGATAATAAGAATAGGTAACACTTATATACTACTACATACAAAGCACTGTTTTTTTTTTTTTATTGTAAGACTGTATTATATTAAGGATAAAAAGAAATCTAAATATGCATATGGTTCAAAAGGCCTGCATTAAATAGAGCAGATACCAAGGGGATAACAGGACCTGGATGCAAAAAAGAGGATAAGGGTGAAAAAAAAGAAACAAGAGTCTAGTGTACATTGATAACATGAAATACCCCAACAATATAGGCCCTTAAGGAAAAAAAAAAAAAAACAACAGCTAAAACTTACCATATGCTCATTCTCTAGAGCATATATGCCATATTTCATGTCTCCTCGGCCTCCAGGTGTGGCTGTCAAAGGTGTGCTTCTCACCTCCCGATGGAGTTTAGCAAGGTCCTTCCGGTAGTTTCGAAGCTTAGACATCATGGGGTTACGGAAAGACAGGGGTGCGTAACGTAGTTCCTCCTCCATCTCTGCCAGCTGGGAAGGCAGAAAGTAGTGAGTGGATAGCCTGGTTCTTCCCGCACTCATTTGGAAATATGCCTAGTTCAGACTAATCAAACTACTTATTTATTTGGACTACACCAAGCAAATAACCATATGCTCCATGAGGCAGGGACCATGTCTGGCATGTTCCTCTCATTCTGAATGCCTGGCGTACTGTCTAGCAAGCACAGAGCAGGCCTTCAAAATATATGAACTGAATGAATGAATGGAAAAACAGGAAGTACTTTATAGCTTACTACACATTTTTATATACATTCTCCATTTAATCCTCACAACAAGTCAATAAGGTAGGAAATGCTCCATTTCATATAAAAAACTTAAAGAAACCTGCTCAAGATTACACAAAAAGAAGGAGTCCGGGCCAGGCACAGTGGCTCACACCTGTAATCCCAGCACTTTGGGAAGCCGAGGCAGGAGGATCATTTGAGCACAGCCTGGGCAACATAGCAAGACCTCATTTCTATTAAAAAAAAAAAAAAATTAAACAGAAAAGGAGTCAGGGTTCAAAATCTTCAAATTCTCTCAGCTCTCTTCAATATACCAAGTTTTTAGCCTGGTATGACTGAACACTGCCATCAAAAAGTGCTTTGAAGTCTACTGTACTAAAAGTGATAGGGGTCTGGCATCAGGGTTCTTCCCTTCTCCTGCTCCTCTTTCTGAAAATCAATTAAGTTTGTCTAGAGACAACCAGGGGCCTACTCTAGAGCAGGGTGCTTTAGGGGAATCAGACTTCTATTTTTCTGGGATAAGTAAAATATAACACCTGGACATGTTCACAAGAGGCCCTAAATTATTTTCATCTGCCTGGAATGGTCAGACTAGGATTATTACTTTTGTTGAGTTTGGAGAAAACAAGTATCTGAGCATCAAACAAATCAGTAGTAGCTAGAAGATTTTTTTTTTTTTTTTTTTTTTTGAGATGGAGTCTCGCTCTGTAGCCCAGGCTGGAGTGCAGTGGCCGGACCTCAGCTCACTGCAAGCTCCGCCTCCTGGGTTCACGCCATTCTCCGGCCTCAGCCTCCCGAGTAGCTGGGACTACAGGCGCCCGCCACCTCGCCCGGCTAGTTTTTTGTATTTCTTAGTAGAGACGGGGTTTCACCGTGTTAGCCAGGATGGTCTCGATCTCCTGACCTCGTGATCCGCCCATCTCGGCCTCCCAAAGTGCTGGGATTACAGGCTTGAGCCACCGCGCCCGGCCGTAGCTAGAAGATTTTAAAAATGCTACCAAGATATTAACTGAAACAGGAGAATGGCTACAAACAGGCATCATGGATATGCCCAGCTGCATATAGGTATTAAGAAAAGCTCCTAGTACCCCCATTAGAAAGAAGATAGTTTCCACAGTCTGGTGGCCCAGTCTTTCTTAAAACAGATGCAAAACAGAGAAAAGGATGCAGATGTGCTTCCTTCTCAGAACTTCACTGTGATAACTGGGAAACTGAACAAGCAAGAAGGAAGTTCGCTGGCCAAAAGAGAATTTTTTTCTTTATCTGCTCTGGGGTAGCAAATACAGGGGCAATTATTTCTGCAGAGTACTAGCAGCGACCAGAATTTTGGCCCCAATCTTAATGGGTTTGCTGAAGCTAGAGTATAATGAGATGGAGTCAAAGAACTCTTGCTTCCATAGGGCTGGAGCGAAAAAAAAAAGAAAAGCCACAGGTGAAGAGAAGCAGTTATTAAACTGTTCAGTAAACTGAACCAACTTCTGACAAACTTTGGGTGCCAACTGAGACTCATGCATGTCTTGCCTGAGGTACCAAGTCCAGCTACTATGTTGTCTTTTAAGGCAGAAAGGGACATGGTTAGAATTACCTCTAAACTACATTTTCTGTGACAGTAAGTTTAACAAAGAACAGTAATTTTTTTTTTTTTTTGAGGCAGGGTCTTGCTCTGCCACCCAGACCGGAGTGCGGTGGTGCAATTGTGGCTAACCACATGCTTGACCTACCAGGCTGAAGTGATCCTCCCACCTCAGCCTCCTGAGTAGCTGGGTCCGGAGGCATGCACCACCACACCTCGGTAATTTTTTTTATGGTAGAGATGGGGGTCTCCCTAGGTTGCCCGAGCTGGTCTTGAACTTCTGGCCTCAAGTGATCCTCCCACCTTGGCATTTCAAAGTGTTGGAATTACAAGCGTAAGCCACCACACTGACCAGTAACCTATCTTAATGGCCAGCTCTTAAAAACAGATTTTAGGCTGGGCACAGTGGCTCATGCCTTGTAATCCCAGCACTCTGGGAGGCCGAGGCGGGCAGATCATGAGGTAGGAGATCAAGACCATCCTGGCTAACACGGTGAAACCCCGTCTCTACTAAAAATACAAAAAATCAGTAGGATGTGGTGGTGCCCGCGTGTAGTCCCAGCTATTCGGGAGGCAGAGGCAGGAGAACGGCGTGAACCCAGGAGGTGGAGCTTACAGTGAGCCGACATTGCCCACTGCACTACAGCCTGGGCGACAGAGCAAGACTCCGTCTCAAAAACACAAACAAGCAAAAGAAACAACAGATTTTAAAAGACTGCTTGGGTAAAAGTATGAGAATGCCCTCACTACTCACATCAGCAATATATTCCAAAGAGTCCTATTTCACGAGCGTCTTCAGGCTTTACCCATTTGTTTGTCAAACCCCCTCAACAACCATCCCCATCAACTGGCTTCATTTAGTAAGAAATAGTCAAAATCAAGGTCAATGGCCAGGAACAGTTAATCTGTGATCAGTTCATAGCATTACTTCTGGAAAAGACCAACACCAGGTAGAAGAAACAAAATTTGTTCCTTGTTCTCACCGTTTCATTTGCTTCCTGTTGCTTTTCATCAAAATCCCTGATCAACTTCTTCTTCTCTTCTAGAAAAGATAGATAAGTTTCAAATGCTTATTACTATTTCCACACATTTGTAAAGGCCATTCCCTCTGCTTAGAATAAGCTTCCTATGGTAGGGCGTGGTAGCTCATGCCTGTAATCCCAGCACTTTGGGAGGCCAAGGCAGGTGGATCATGAGGTCAGGAATTCAAGACCAGCCTGGCCAACCTGGTGAAACCCCGTCTCTACTAACCATACAAAAATTAGCCGGGCATGGTGGCAGGCACCTGTAATCCCAGCTACTTGGGAGACGGAGGTAGAGAAATGCTTGAACCCAGGAGGTGGAGGTTGCAGTGAGCCGAGATTGCGCCACTGCACTCCAGCCTGGGCGACAAAGCGAGACTCTGTCTCAAAAAAAAAAAAAAAAGAATGTTTATCAATAGTGACTCTCTGAAACCCCCTACCTTCACTCCCACAGTGAAGCACTTCTATGTTAACTCGTATCTACTACTTTTCTGCAAAACTAAAAATTCTATCCCCTCTGCTTGCTGGGAGACTGCCTGCCTGGTATGGTGCTTGTTTTTCTCTGGGTGTGGCACTGGTAATGACTCAAACAATGAGACGTTATTCATTCCCCTTTCAGCCTTTCCCATTCCATCCCTTTGGTTAACTGTATCTTTAATACCTAAAAATTACTAATCTCCCCTTTGAACAAAAATAGAACAGGCTTTAGCTTCAAAACAACAACATCTAACTAAAACAGTATTGTCTTCATTGTGTTTTCTGATCACTTATACTACAGGTTTTCCATCTAAAATATGATAGCAAGTTTCATTTTAAAATAACGTTGTTTTAAATAAATGTATTTTACATTAAATAAGTTGACACAAAGAAAATGTAAGTGACAAGGCCAGGCACAGTGGCTCACGCCTGTAATCCCAGCACTTTGGGAGGCTGAGGTGGGCAGATCATGAGGTCAGGAGATCAAGACCATCCTGGCTAACACAGTGAAACCCCATCTCTACTAAAAAATACAAGAAATTAGCCAGGTGTGGTGGTGGGCGCTTGTAGTCCCAGCTACTCGGGAGGCTGAGGCAGGAAAACGGCATGAAGCTGGGAGGCAGAGCTTGCAGTGAGCCAAGATTGTGCTACTGCACTCCAGCCTGGGCTACAAAGTGAGACTCCACCTCAAAAAAAAAAAAAAGAAAAGAAAATGTAAGTGACATAATAATGATACTTGGATGGCAAAAATTATGAAGGTGGTACCAGAATGCTGTCACCTGGTAAACATTTGTATGGGGCAAAGGCATACAAATGCCTTTCCTGGTTAGTCAGGGGGGTGAGGTTCTGGTGCCAGGTTCAGGCCTGACTCAGCATGTAAACTTGGATAATTTCCTTCATTTCTTTGGGACTGCACCTCCTCCTTCACTGACTATAAAATGAGGAAGTAGGTCATCCCTTCATATCTAACAAGCAAAAATTAACTCCGTTTATGAGGAGCTTGATTTTTTTAAAACAATTTATACATCCAAATGAATGTTCTCCCTGGAAATCTACACATAATCTACTTATCACCACAAAGTTACCATCGTTTACAATGTTTGTTTGTTTTTTTCAAGACAGAGTGGAGTGCAGTGAGGTGATCTCGGCTCACTGCAACCTCTGACTTTTTGAACTCGTCTTTTGGAAGTACCTTCATAGTCTGGGGATATAGTCTTTGTTTCTTTTTTAAATTGTGGCAAAATACACGTAACATAAAATTTGCCATTTTGACCATTTGTAAGTGTATAGCTTAGTGGCTAGGTACATTCACACCGTTGTGGAGCCATCACAACTAACTGTTCTCCAGAACTTGTTTATCATCTCAAACTGAAATTCCATACCCATTAAACACCTCCCCATTCCATGAATTTCACTACTCCAGGTACACTGTTAAGTGGAATCATACAGTATTTGTCCTTTGTGTTTAGCTTATTTCACTTAGCATAAAGTCAAGGTTCATCTATGCTGTAGCACG
>NW_012104787.1:2545295-2548834 GCF_000951045.1 Mandrillus leucophaeus
AAAAAGAAAAAGTAGGGGAAGGTTCACCACGGCAAATGGTATGACTCTTGACCATCTATGATGTAACTGAAATGAGCACCAAAGCAGCTATTACTATCCGTGAGGGGGCTGTGTTCTTAGCTACCAGTACTGAAATAATACCTTCAGTCAAAACCGGCTACTTCCACGGAGCAGTATTATATCACTTTGTAATAAGCTGTCCCAAAAGTGCTGAGCATCATCACTGCTCTGAGTCTGCACATCTCCAAATTCAGGCATGCTCACTCCTGATCCAAGCCAGACAGTAGGAAGCAGTACTGTACACATACGTACATTCCCTTCCTAGCTCGTTCCTTTCCTAGATTTTTCTACAACTGTGTTTAGTCATAAAGTCTCCTCCTTTATTCTTCCTTTGTTAATGGGTATGAAAATCTGCATTCTCAAGAGGCAAATTCTAGAATGACTCCAGGAAAGTAACTACATAAATGAAAGAGGGAGAAGAAGACCACAGAACCTCTCTCCTTTCACTAACTTCTGTGTGCTGGAATATTCCATTTCCTACCTGATTTCATAAAACACTTTCCTCTTATGAGTGCTCTATAACTTAACATACTTTTAAAGAACTTCACTACATTTATGAGATCCTTTCTGGACTTCTAAGATTTAAAACAAAACAAAACAGAAGCCTTTGAAATCATTTCTTGTGATAATAAAGCCAGGGAGGCAGATTATTCAAGAAGCTGATCTCTACCCAACTGAGAGGGATCGACAGCTGCTTTTCAAAAATTCTTCAGGCTCAGAATTATGAAACCAATGAATGCTAGAACTAGGATGTACCTCAGCGATCATCTAGTCTAACTTCCTGCCTTTACCGCTGAGGACACTAGACCCTGGAGAAATTGAGTGCCTCCCCAGTCGTCGGAACAGCAAATGTACGGCAGCACTAGTTCTGGAGTGCAAGTCTGCTGACTCCCAGTCCAAGGCTTTTCTGTACAGTAAACAACTGTATACGGTACACAACTGAGGGGCATTTTTGTGCGCCCAGGATATAGCCTTTAATAACTGGAAAAAATTTGCTTAAAAAACAAAACACCTCTTCCTCTTTTTAGGGAGTTAGAATTGATGTCACAATCAACTACAAACAGCAAGGTGGCATCCTGGGAAGAATGTGCACCATGAGCAAGAATGAACCACTTCAAATACCATTATCCCCCACCCCACAAGCCTGCCCAAATCAGTCACATGTGAGGGACTCTCTGGGACCAACTCTGTCTCCTTTGGGAAACTGGGTGGATGCTGACATGGAGTAAAATAGAAACAGACAGCTCTGAAAAACAGAACTACAGAAAGCCTACCTTAATGTCTGACCAAGGTGAGCAGCCTCTCTTCCTTATGGGGGTTTGAATTTCCAGTCCAATAATGCCTAATCTTGGCCCTTTAAAGTTGTGGAAATAACTTCAGTTTCACCAGCTCATAAAAACGTGGTTACTTTGCTTTTGGCGCCTCACTGTGGCAAAATGGAGGACTTACACCCTTTATTTCTATACCTTGACAGTTGACTAGATCCCACACCATGCAGGAGTTAAAAGCAACAGATTCCTCTCAACCAACCTGTTTTCTCATCTGCAAATAGGGACTATAAGACTACTGACATCATAAGGGTTGTTTGAAAGGGTTAAAAGAAATAATACACATAACATTCACTTAGCAAGTGCTAAATATAAGGGCTCAATAAATAGGAACCACCATTGTTTCTGAAAGTAAATACTTACGAAAACCTAAGAGCAAACACAAAATTCAGTAAAAAATATGAGGAGTTAGAATAGTTGAAATTCTACAGTCTATAAGTAATTAGTGTTTATCAGTCAGCTGACTACAGTACTCCATAGTGATTATTTTTTCTGGCTCCGAAAATAATAGGGTCTTGTGTTATACATACTGATCTAAATGATTTAAAATGGAAAACTTTGAATATTTTTACGATACCCATTAAGACATACGGAGAGACGTCTTCAGGTATGACAAAAACAAAACTAGAAACCATGACCACAGGCATTTAACATTATTGATTAGATTAAGAAATTATAGCACATTATAGTACTCCAAAGTAATTGGAGAGACCTCTTCAGAGATTGTAAAACCAAGACTAGAAATTATGGCCATATGTACTTAATGAGATATTAAATGGATTAATAATTATTGTATGTGGTAATGGACAGTCACTGCCACAAAAACTTCCTAAAATAGGACACATTGTCTCTAATATCCTTCAAAGGCAGAAAGTGAATGGAGACTGTACTTTGGAGAAATACTGTTTTTATTGTTTTAATAGGTAGAATATACCCATTTTTAAAGTAATGAAAATGTGGACAACAGTAGAATAGAAACAAATCACAATCATATATTAATATTTTCTTTCCAACAATTCACACTACTCACATATTCCATCATCCAACAGATACCTATGGAGCACGTAGTCTGTGCTAGGCATCTGGTTCTTAGGAAACACAGTGAAAAAAAGACATAATATTGAGCTTATATTCTAGCTCAGTGGCTTTCACACTTGGCCTTCATCAGAAACCCCCTGGAGGGCTGTGAAAACACACTGCTTGTTAAACGTTTCTGATTCAATAGGTCTGGGGTTGGGCCCAAGAATTTGCATTTCTAACAAGTTCCCAGATGATGCTGATGCTGCTGGTTCATGGACCACAATGAAACCACTGTCCTAGTGAAAGGAAGACAAACAATATACTGTAAATATCATAAATGTACTAAGTGTCTAATACGTCAGAAAATAAGTGCTCTGGAAAAAAAAAGAAAAAGGTAAGAGTAGTTGTATACAGGGCTGGTATTCTTAGTTTTCATTTAAATAACATGGCTAGTAGTTCTATTATCTATATTAGCAGTATTCTAAGGACTTTACATATATTAACTCATTTACTCCTCACAAAAACCCTGTGAAGTAGACACTAAGATTTATCCCCATTTTTCAGGGAAAACTAATTGGGTTAAAGTAACCTGTCCAAGGTCACACTGCTACTAAAAGGTGGATTTAAACTCAGGCAATCTGGCTCTTGAATTCTTGCTGTTAAATATTATACTATATGGCCTCTCAATTCACATATTTCTTCATAAATGTTTTATTATTAATTTTAGAGACAAAGTCTTGCTCTGTCACCTAGGCTAGAGTGCAATGATGTGATGACAGCTCACTAAAACTTCAAACTCCTAGACTCAAGTGATCCTCCTGCCTCAGCCTCCTGAGCAGCTGGGACTACAGGTGAGCAGCACCACACTCAGCTAATACATATATATATATTTTTGTAGAGATAGGTCTCACCATGTTGCCAAGGCTGGTCTCCAACTCTTGGCCTCATGCAATCCTCCTGCCTCAGCCTCCCAAAATATTGGGAATACAGGCATGAGCCACCACACCTGGCCCCCATGTTTTATTTTATTTATTTATTTTTATTTTTTATTATACTTTAAGTTCTAGGGTACATGTGCACAATGTGCAGGTTTGTTACATATGTATACATGTGCCATGTTGGTGTGCTGCA
>NW_012104787.1:2550404-2553210 GCF_000951045.1 Mandrillus leucophaeus
GAGACTGTCACCCAGACAGGAATGCAGTGGCTCGGTCTCGGTTCACTGCAACCTCCGCCTCCCAGGTTCAAGCAATTCTCTTGCCTCAGCCTCCCGAGCAGCTGGGGTTACAGGCGCCCACCACCATGCCCGGCTAATTTTTTTGTATTTTTAGTAAAGACAGGGTTTCACCATGTTAGCCAGGTTGATCTCAAACTCCTGACCTCAAGTGATCCATCCACCTCAGCCATTCCACTGCAAAAGAGAACAGATGAGCTGGGCTTATGAAGAAATGGCCTGTGGGTATTCAGTTGCTGTCCTGAGATTTTCTTAGATGATTTGTCTACTCTGATTTTCATCTTAAGACCTGACTTTTTTTTTGAGACTGTGCCTCACTCTGTTGCCCAGGCTGGACTGCAGTGGCATCATCTCAGCTCACTGCAACCTCCAACTCCCGGGTTCAAGTGATTCTCGTGCCTCAGCCTCCTGAGTGGTGGGATTACAGGAGTGCACCACCACACCCAGATAATTTTTCTATTTTTTTGGTAGAGAGGGGGTTCCACTATGTTGGCCAGTCTGGCCTCATGTGGTCCACCCACCTCTGCCTCCCAAAGTGCTGGGATAACAGGTGTGAGCTACTGCACCCGGTCAAGCCCTGACTTTTGAATCCAATTCTACATAAGATGTAATATCACTGTAATGCTTTATATGGATTTACATTTTGTTAACCACAACAGCATCTAATGTCAGTTGTATCTTTTTTTTTTTTTGAGACAGAGTTTCACTCAGGCTGGAGTGCAGTGGCATGATTACGGCTCACTGCAGCCTCGACCTCCCAGACTGAAGCAATCCTCCCACCTGCTCAAGCAATTCTCCTGCCTCATCCTCCCAAGTAACTGAGACTACAGGTGCAAGTCACCACACCCAGCTAATTTTTTTTAGATAGAGATGGGGCCTCACTATCTCATGGCAACCTCACAAGTTGCCAAAGCTGGTCTTGACTCCTGGACTCAGGCAATCCTCAACCTCAGCCTCCCAAAGTGTTGGGATTACAGGTGTGAGCCACCACACCTGTCCATGTATCCTACTTTTTAAGTGACCATAAATCATTTTAGATGCATATGTTCTATAATCTCAACTTGAGACCAAGTTCCTCTGAAACACATAAATTTATTTTGTCATTTTTACTGTGCCATAGATCCTAGAACTATAAACCTCCTTAGATGTGGCTACTGCCTGAAAGCGCAAATGACAACACACTCTTTACTATGTCTCATTCATTGTTGTGTGACACCCCCTTAATATACACAAGATACTCCAGACATTTTTCTCCATATTACTCACAAAACCCATGGCTCTGTTTGTTGTTCAAAAAGAAAAAGTAGGGGAAGGTTCACCACGGCAAATGGTATGACTCTTGACCATCTATGATGTAACTGAAATGAGCACCAAAGCAGCTATTACTATCCGTGAGGGGGCTGTGTTCTTAGCTACCAGTACTGAAATAATACCTTCAGTCAAAACCGGCTACTTCCACGGAGCAGTATTATATCACTTTGTAATAAGCTGTCCCAAAAGTGCTGAGCATCATCACTGCTCTGAGTCTGCACATCTCCAAATTCAGGCATGCTCACTCCTGATCCAAGCCAGACAGTAGGAAGCAGTACTGTACACATACGTACATTCCCTTCCTAGCTCGTTCCTTTCCTAGATTTTTCTACAACTGTGTTTAGTCATAAAGTCTCCTCCTTTATTCTTCCTTTGTTAATGGGTATGAAAATCTGCATTCTCAAGAGGCAAATTCTAGAATGACTCCAGGAAAGTAACTACATAAATGAAAGAGGGAGAAGAAGACCACAGAACCTCTCTCCTTTCACTAACTTCTGTGTGCTGGAATATTCCATTTCCTACCTGATTTCATAAAACACTTTCCTCTTATGAGTGCTCTATAACTTAACATACTTTTAAAGAACTTCACTACATTTATGAGATCCTTTCTGGACTTCTAAGATTTAAAACAAAACAAAACAGAAGCCTTTGAAATCATTTCTTGTGATAATAAAGCCAGGGAGGCAGATTATTCAAGAAGCTGATCTCTACCCAACTGAGAGGGATCGACAGCTGCTTTTCAAAAATTCTTCAGGCTCAGAATTATGAAACCAATGAATGCTAGAACTAGGATGTACCTCAGCGATCATCTAGTCTAACTTCCTGCCTTTACCGCTGAGGACACTAGACCCTGGAGAAATTGAGTGCCTCCCCAGTCGTCGGAACAGCAAATGTACGGCAGCACTAGTTCTGGAGTGCAAGTCTGCTGACTCCCAGTCCAAGGCTTTTCTGTACAGTAAACAACTGTATACGGTACACAACTGAGGGGCATTTTTGTGCGCCCAGGATATAGCCTTTAATAACTGGAAAAAATTTGCTTAAAAAACAAAACACCTCTTCCTCTTTTTAGGGAGTTAGAATTGATGTCACAATCAACTACAAACAGCAAGGTGGCATCCTGGGAAGAATGTGCACCATGAGCAAGAATGAACCACTTCAAATACCATTATCCCCCACCCCACAAGCCTGCCCAAATCAGTCACATGTGAGGGACTCTCTGGGACCAACTCTGTCTCCTTTGGGAAACTGGGTGGATGCTGACATGGAGTAAAATAGAAACAGACAGCTCTGAAAAACAGAACTACAGAAAGCCTACCTTAATGTCTGACCAAGGTGAGCAGCCTCTCTTCCTTATGGGGGTTTGAATTTCCAGTCCAATAATGCCTAATCTTGGCCCTTTAAAGTTGTGGAAATAACTTCAGTTTCACCAGCTCATAAA
>NW_012104787.1:2556260-2557667 GCF_000951045.1 Mandrillus leucophaeus
ATTTTTTATTATACTTTAAGTTCTAGGGTACATGTGCACAATGTGCAGGTTTGTTACATATGTATACATGTGCCATGTTGGTGTGCTGCACCCATGAAGAAATACTCTGTGAGGCTAGAATGGACATATATTATGTCATGATCTCTGTTCTCCAGGTACCTTTGATATTCTCATCCACAACCCAAACTCTGTTTCTCCTCTTATGTTTCTTATTTAAGTTCATCGTTCACCCAGTTGACCAAGTGAAAAAACGCAGACACCCTGGAATCTTTCTCCCTAATTTCTGCCTCAAAACCACCTCTTAGGCCGGGCACTGTAGCTCACACCTGTAACCCCAGCACTTTAAGACGCTGAGGTGGTTGGATCTTAATTAAGCCCAGGAACTTGACAACAGCCTGGACAACATGGGAGACCCTTACTAAAAATGCAAAAAATTAGCCAGGCCTAGGGGCATGCACCTGCGGCCCCAGCTACCCAGGAGGCTGAGGTGGGAGGATCACTTTAGCTTGGGAAGCCAAGGCTGCAGTGAGCAGTGATGGTGCCACTGCACTCCAGCCTGGATGACAGGAGACAGGAGTGAGACCCTGTGTCAAACAAATTCCTGTGTTACCAAGGCAACTGCCCAAAAGGCTCTTAACACAGTCCCCTATACCCAGATTCTTGTGCTCTCTCTCGTCCTCTGTCTAGCCATTAATGCCCTTCTTCTAAAAGAAAATCCACATCAATCAACTGCTTTAAGTCTTTTACTGACTTTCCATATCAAGTCCAAATGTCTCAATGTCACACTAAGATCCCCTCACAATCTGGCTGTTTCACCTGCCCCATCTACTACTACTTTCCCATATACATTCTAAGCTCCAGAGTTGGGGGTATTCCATTTTTTAACTCCTGTGTTGCCTCTTTGCATTTCCCCTGTTTAGCAAACTCTCATTCAACCCCTTATATTCAGTTTGAAGTTTTTTGAAGCTTCCCTCTCTTCCCCATGCTCAAGTCCAGCCGTTTTTATAGTCTCTGAGAACTTTATTTTAGGATTAATCACACACTTTGTTGTAAGTTTGTTTACTTTTTTTTTTTTGAGATGGAGTCTCGCTCTGTTGCCTGCAATCTCCACCTCCTGCGTTCAGTTGATTCTCCTGCCTCAGCCTCCTGAGTAGCTGGGACTACAGGCGCATGTCACCACACCTAGCTAATTTTTGTATTTTGAGTAGAGACAAGGTTTCACCATGTTTGCCAGGATGGTCTCTATCTCTTGACCTTGTGATGCACCCGCCTAGGCCTCCCAAAGTGATGGGATTACAGGCATGAGCCACTGTGCCCGGCCGTTTGTTTCTTTTTAAGGTAAGTACTCTGGAAGTCCTCAGGGCCCAGACAGTGGCTGATACATAATAATTCTCAGTGTTTATTGAA
>NW_012104787.1:2559432-2567104 GCF_000951045.1 Mandrillus leucophaeus
GGGTTCAAGCAATTCTCCTGCCTCAGCTTCCTGAGTAGCTGAGACTACAGGCAACTGACACCATGCCTGGCTAATTTTTGTATTTTTAGTAGAGATAGGGTTTCACTATGTTGGCCAGGCTGGTCTTGAACTCCTGACCTCAAGTGATCTGCCCGCCTCTGCTTCCCCAAGCACTGGAATTACAGGTGTGAGTCACCGTGCCCTGCCTGCAGTCAACTTTTCAATCACATAAATCAGATCCCACAATGCTTCTGCACAATATATTTTAACTGCATCCCATCATATTTAGAAAAAGGCACAAGTCTTTCACCATAGTCCACAAGGCCCTATGTGATCTGGCCCTGCCTACCTCTCTCCTTTGCTCACTTCATCCCAAACACATGGAACTTCCTGCTCTTCGTTGAACACACCAAGCTCATTTCCACTTAAGGGCATTTGCAGTGCTATTCCCTCCTTCTGACACTCACTTCTCCCAGATTTCTGGTTTACTCCCTCTCTTCATTCAAGTCTCAGTTCAAATGCCATCTCCTCAGAGAGGACTTTCACAACCGCCCTATTTAAAACTGAAGTCCCAAGGAAAGCGGATCGCTTGAGGTCAGGAGTTAGAGACCAACCTGGCCAACATGGTGAAACCCCGTCTCTACTAAAAATACAAAAAAAATTAGCCAGGGGTGGTGGCGCAACTGTAATCCCAGTTACTCCAGAGGCTGAGGCAGGAGAATTGCTTCAATCTGGGAAGTGGAGGTTGCAGTGAGCCGAGATCGTACCACTGCACTCCAGACTGGATGACAGAGTAAGACTCTGTCTCAAAAATAATGATAATAATAAAATAAAACTGAAGTCCCATCCCCTATTCCTTTACTCTGATTTATTGTCCTGTATTCTTTAACACTGCCGCTTAATAGTTATATATTGTTTATCACCTACCCACTAGAATGGGGACGTGCATGTCTTTTTCACTGTAATTTGCAATATTCACCAGCACCTAGAACAGTGCCTGGCACACAGCAGCCTCACAATAAATATGTATTAAATACATGCATTTCATTCTCACCAGAGTCATTCAATTCCTATGACCTTGAGTAATTCGTTGAGCAAACACTCAAGCTCTGACCCTTAAATAAAAGCAATAAAACAAAGTTTTGTCCTTGCCATCAAGTTCTATATATCCGGAGGCCAAGAACTATATATAGCGGGTCTTCCTATGGATCTAGGGCCGGAAAACTCTAGCTCCTCCAGACAAAACTTGTAGCAACCTGAACCATGAAATTAAGGGGTAAATAGTCTCAGCAGTAAAAACGTTCAAAACAAGACCACATCTAAACGCCACAATAAGGTTTTAAAGGCCAGCTCTCTACCCTCCAATAACAGGTATATACCAACACCCCAAATTATGACTCCTGTGGGTTTTTAACCCTTTTTCTGTGCTACAGATCCTCTGTCAGTCTGGTGAAAAGTAGACCTGTCTTGAGACTAGTGCTTCTAAATGCATAAAACAAACAAAAACAGCTACGAAAGAAACCCACGCTACATTACAGGACCGCAGATGTAAAAGCCCCTCTGCTCTGTTTGCCGCAGTGGAAAAAAACGAGAAAATGTGGAAGGCCATAGAAGGATCCCAGGGAACTGAACCCCGCGTCCCTGGGCGCGTCCCCAATTCACTCTCAGTGGCAGGGAGACCCGGGGCTGCGACCCAGCCAGCCCTAGGGGGCGTGTCTGAGGACGCGGAGGAAGGAGACGCGGGCCCGGGTGTGGGAGGAAGGTGGGGGAAAATTCCAAAGCGCGCGGGGCCGCGCCTCACCGGTCCCAGCAGTCCCCAGCAGCCGCTCGGGCACCCCTTGTAGGTCTTCATGGAGGCCGCGGAAGATCTCGTGCAGCTTCTCGAAATGCTCCGAGGAGGCGGCGGAGGCGGCCATGGCGCAGGACGCGCTCCAGCAGCGGCCACCCAGATTCGGGGCTCTGGGCCCTCTCCTAGCCCGGCGGTCAGCCGCCCAGTCCCGTGGCCATAACGGCGACCGCCGCACCACCGCTTCCCAGGACGAGGCTCTTCCGGGGCCGCAGAAGGGTCCTCCCGAGCCGGAACGCCCACCCTCTCTAGCCCGTGATTGCGGGAGCGCCGGCGCGAAGGCCTGACGGGAAGGCGGGAGACTGCGCAGCCTAGGCGACTCCTGAGGGAGCGAGCGGGGTGAATGGTAGTCGCAGAGCCCGAGAAGTGCCCGGGCCGGGGTGGGGAAAGGCCGCAGAGAAAGGGCCCTAGGGGACCTGCGGGACGGGCAGCTCGGCCGCCTTCCTCCCGGGCCCCGCCGGCCGGCCAGGGGCGGGCGCTGCAGTGCACGCCGGGGGATGTAGTTTGACTCGGAGAGCGTCTGGTGCCGAAGTCGCGCGTTGCCCGGGGTGCCAGGTTTAGCCCTCGAGGCGACAGCGGGCTTTGGCCCGATTTGATGTGTGTTTGCGTCTAGACGTCGTCCTCACTGTCATCGCGCTTTGCTTTGCCACCCTGACCCGAATTCCTCATTTCGCGTCTTGACCGAATGTTAGCTTTAGGCCCTGGAAAGATAGCCGGGCCGGGGGCTCTGCCTGCAGTCGGGAGGTGGAGCACTTTTCCTGGAAGGCCCAGCGGCTCCCCAAGCTTTCAGAAGTGGAACCCGGCCGGGCGAGTGGCTCGCGCCTGTAATCCCAGTACTTTGGGAGGCCGAGGTGGGAGAATTGCTTGAACCCAGTAGTTCGAGACCAGCCTGGTCACAATAGCCAGAGCACTACCGGAAATCCAAAATAGGAGCCGGGCAAGGTGGAGCGCTTTTGGCCCCAGCTACCCCGGAGGCTGAAGCAGGAGGATTACTTGAGTCCACAAGGTTGAGATTGCAGAGTTCCCACCACTGCACTCCAGCTTGGGAGACTTTGCTCCCAAGTGGAGGGTGACCTTGTCTCCAAACAAACCCAAAAAACAAAAATTCAAAAGTGGAACCGAGTTAGGATGACCTCGAAATACTCTAGCTGCTAGGCTGCCTCGTGCACTTGTTCACAACAGGTGTTTGTCAAGCGTAGGCATTGCGAGGGATCTGGGCATGTTGGTGAATAAAACATTTACTCTCTGCTCCGGGGGAATTTATAATCTGGTGTGGAAGGTGGGCCTGGCTTCATTAGGTCTCATCTGCCACTAAGTGTCACTTGTTAACAATTACAAGGCCCTTTCCTGCACTCCATGGGTATAAATGCCGATCTTCAGGTCGGGCATGGTGGCTCAAGCATCATCCCAGCACTTTGGGAGGCCGACGCGGGCGGATTACTTGAAGTCAGGAGTTCGAGACCAGCCTAGCCAACACGGTGAAACCCCCATCTCTGCTAAAATCACAAAAATTAGCCGAGCGTGGTGGTGGGCGCCTGTAATCCCAGCTACTCGGGAGGCTAAGGCAGGAGAATCACCTGAACCCGGGAGGTAGTGGTTGCAGTGAGCTGAGATCATGCCACTGCACTCCAGCCTGGGTGACAAAGCAAGATCCTATCTCAAAAAAATTAAAATAAATTCTTATTTTCACCGATTTCATGGTTTGCTCAAGGTGTCTTCTCAAATGTTTGCTTGGGAGCTCAATTTTAAACTGCCTACAAATATTAAAAGATGTATGAATGCTCAGGAGAAAATGCTTTGCTAATTTATATCTCCTGGGCCCTCATTTTTATTATCAAGTTCATTGGCTGTTGATTCAGCACACTTTGGTTGAGCTCTTAATATGCACTGAGCACAGACATGACCAAGTCTGAGGTAACTGTCAGTATTCTGTGTAAGTCCCACAACACAATGCTGGGACTTGTCACAGTACAGAAATAAGGGGCAGGTGCAAAAAAAAGATTAATAGCCTGGGGCCGGGCGCCATGGCTCACACCTGTACCCCAGCACTTTGGGAGGCCGAGGCGGGATGATTGATTGAGCTCAGAGTTTGAGGCCAGCCTGGGCAACAAAGCAAGACCCTATCTCTAATAAAAAAGAAAAGAAAAAAGAAAAAAAAATGGCCCGGGATGATCAAGAAATATGGGAAAAGTATCTGTGAAGAGTGTCAAAAAATGTTAAGTAGGAAATGGTGAATGAATAATCAGATTATCACACAACCTAAATTAATAGCATGTGGATTGAGATTGCACTGTAGCTAGACTCTGGGACAAATTATTCTTTAGAATGAGAAATCATTGCATAACCATAATAATGAACAGTGTTTTCTTCTTTTGACTGTAATTAAACTTCTAATTCTTAGTTTTTATCCTGGTAAATGAAAACAAAAAATAATCAAAAAATTTTTATTTGTCATTGACAGTTCAATATAAATTAAGTAAAACATTAATTAATTTATTCTGCACTATTATCAGAATTTTTCTAATTTTTCCATAAAATGACCATTTCTAAACATATAGCTTAATGGTCAAAACAAGTTCAATAAAATATTAATTTACAAATATCAGAAGTGAAGACTGTGGTCCTATAATTCTTTCCCCCACCAAAGTTAAAATATAATTGTCATTCCAGGAAATCAAAATCTTTTAGAATAGCACACTCTAAACAAGTGATGGGAACACTACTAATTCCTCAGACTTCCTCTGGCATTACTTTTGATAAAGAGTCTCCAGCCAGGCGCGGTGGCTCAAGCCTGTAATCCCAGCACTTTGGGAGGCCGAGATGGGCGGATCACGAGGTCAGGAGATCGAGACCATCCTGGCTAACATGGTGAAACCCTGTCTCTACTAAAAAATACAAAAAACTAGTCAGGCGAAGTGGCGGGCCCCTGTAGTCCCAGCTACTCGGGAGGCTGAGGCAGGAGAATGGCCTAAAGGCAGAGCTTGCAGTGAGCTGAGATCCGGCCACTGCACTCCAGCCTGGGCGACAGAGCGAGACTCTGTTTCAAAAAAAAAAAAAAAGTCTCCAAATAAAATACAGAATTTTGGCACATAGACATTTTAGTCTTGTCAAGACAATGTAAGGAAATGCCCCAAAAGATTATTAAATTGACCATAATTACCAATATCAGTCCCTAAGATAATTTTTCTGAATAAAAGAATTGGGTTTTTTCTTTTCGTTTTCAGGATTTTTTTTTTTTTTTTTTTGCTACACTGGTTTTTGTTAAGACCTCATCAGTCTTGGATGCTCACCCTCAATTCTTCCATAGCTATGTTAGTATATTTAATGTCTTTTGCTATTTTCTATTTTCTTAATCCTTAACTAGTCCCTTCATTTCATGCATTATCTTCCAGTATTCTCCTTCTTTATTTTTACTTCTTCCCTGCTACCCATGTGCTCTTGGTGGGTAGTTACATATACAGAATCTGCTTCCCTTTGCAGTGTTTCATTTGCATAAAGACTGGATGGCATTGGTTTGCTCCATCTCTGATTATTGTGGCTGTTCTGAACTTTGTGAAAATACTCCCTTAGCATACATAAACAAGAAGACACACAAAGATACACACAATGACGATGACCAAAAAGCCTTTCTTCTCATTTTCTAAGAGAAACTAAGGCACAAAAAAGGAGTCTTCCATGGGCCTGGGGTCACTAACTGGAGTCCAGTGGCCTGACTTTTCAGAGTGTTCCTTTCCTTATCTACTTCCTGGTTCAAGAAACAGGAAAATGACAGTTTGAACTTGATTATTTCTGTCTTCCTCTACATTTCTGCCATTCCCCAAACCTCACAAACTTCTTAGAAAAGGAAGCTGTTCTGTGGTTTAGACATGAGAAAGCATCTTAACAGCAGTGGCTTTAGGTTGTCAGAGATAAGACCATGCCATAATCCAGCTTCAGTTAAGAATCTCCTGAAAGAATCCAGAAGCTGGTGCATGACAGTTAAAGAGGTGAGGGTCAAGCCCTGCTCTTTTTTTTTTTTTTTCCTGAGACAAAGTCTTGCTCTGCTGCCCAGGCTGCAGTGCAATGAGGCAATCTCAGCTTACTTTACACCCTTCGGGTTTGAGCGATTCTCCTGCCTCAGCCTCCCGAGTAGCTGGGATTACAGGTGTGTGCCACCATGCCCGGCTAATTTTGTATTTTTAGCAGAGGTGGGGTTTCACCATGTTGGCCAGGCTGGTCTTGAACTACTGACCTCCGGTGATCCACCATGCCTGGTCAAGCCCTACTCCTGAGCTCATGGAGTTTAGCTGAGGTTGCAGTGTGGCCCTTTTGAAGTGAAGACTGGTTGGTTGGGAGAAACTGAATTGTGAATAGAAAAGCTAGTTCAAATTTGTATAAATCATCCCTGCTATAGTTTAGATTCTCCTAGGTAGTAGTTTCTTTCAGAAGGAAAATATGAGCTATGCAGGTCATATGAGGGTCTTCTTATCCTATTATGATATCTCTAGTAACTCTGGCAGTAACAGAAGCAAAGTAAATCTGGACATGATAGACATTTAGATGAATCTGGCAGTACACTGAGTTTTAACTGGACACCAAGCAGGCAAGGCTGGAAGGTTTTGCTCTCTTTGTGCTAAAGGTTTTGGAAACCTTGAAGGAGAATCATTTTGACAAGTACTGTGTAGTCTGCCGCAGTCTTCTCTTGGGTCCAACTGCCACTGCCTGTTAGTCCATTGGGAGGCCCAGCAGGTCACAGCTGACGTCCCACAGCCGCCTTGCTATTGTCTCATTACGAGCTTGGGCAGAGACCCATGTCACATGACAGTCACTGGAAGGTAAAGAGAGAGGTATGAAGCACAGTGTTAAGAATGAAGTCTGCCATCTGCCAGGGATAAGGAATATGACATAAAAACAACCAGGGATCACATGTTCTCCATGTACTTCACAGGGCCAGTGTTTGTCCTATCTCTTTATCCTCTAGTCCTTAGCCAGACAAAATGTAATTCCCATTTTAGATCTCCTCGCTAGACCACCTCTCGTCAGAATGCTTTGTTTGATATATAATGCATACATCTGGTCTTTATATTCCCCTATTTATATAATTTAATATCAGTGCCTGCCTGATACCCATGTATATCTATCTTCTTCAAGTAACTCCACAGGGCCCATTCTACAGGGCCTTGGACAATGTCATATGGCTGAGATCCTGCTATTCACAGTGGTCAGAGATGCTTGGAGTAGTTAAAAAAAAAAAAGCTGATTTCTGGACTACCTAAAGTTATACTGTTTGTAAACTCATATGAGAAGTAAAGCCAGCTTCAAAAACAACAAAAGGAAAACACGACAGCAGAAAAGAAATGGTAAAACCAAGGTACCAGGTGTCTGGGTCCGTTTTGTAGTGCTGTAACAGAATATGACAGACTGGGGAACTATAATGAGCTTACAGAAAGTGGCTTATGATTATGGAAGCTGAGACCAAGATCAAGGGGCTGGCATCTGATGAAGGCCTTCTTGCTGTGTCATAACAAGATGGAAGGCATCACATGGGCAAGAGAGGGAAAGGGACCCAAGTCATCCTTTAGTAAAGAACCACTCCCACAATAATGAACCCATTCCAGAGAGAATGGCATTAATCCATTCATGAGGTCTGCCCTTGTGACCTAATTTACCTCTTAAAGGCCCTGCCTCTCTACACTGTTGTATTGAGGCTTAAGTTTCCAACATATGAACCTTGAGGGACACATTCAAATCATAGCAAAGTGTTTCATATATATACCCTCTCTTCATTGCTGTAATTAATTCCAAGTTTGTTTTTCTTTTATTTTTTTTGGAGACAGAGTCTCACTC
>NW_012104787.1:2567154-2570561 GCF_000951045.1 Mandrillus leucophaeus
GTGTTAAGAATGAAGTCTGCCATCTGCCAGGGATAAGGAATATGACATAAAAACAACCAGGGATCACATGTTCTCCATGTACTTCACAGGGCCAGTGTTTGTCCTATCTCTTTATCCTCTAGTCCTTAGCCAGACAAAATGTAATTCCCATTTTAGATCTCCTCGCTAGACCACCTCTCATCAGAATGCTTTGTTTGATATATAATGCATACATCTGGTCTTTATATTCCCCTATTTATATAATTTAATATCAGTGCCTGCCTGATACCCATGTATATCTATCTTCTTCAAGTAACTCCACAGGGCCCATTCTACAGGGCCTTGGACAATGTCATATGGCTGAGATCCTGCTATTCACAGTGGTCAGAGATGCTTGGAGTAGTTAAAAAAAAAAAAGCTGATTTCTGGACTACCTAAAGTTATACTGTTTGTAAACTCATATGAGAAGTAAAGCCAGCTTCAAAAACAACAAAAGGAAAACACGACAGCAGAAAAGAAATGGTAAAACCAAGGTACCAGGTGTCTGGGTCCGTTTTGTAGTGCTGTAACAGAATATGACAGACTGGGGAACTATAATGAGCTTACAGAAAGTGGCTTATGATTATGGAAGCTGAGACCAAGATCAAGGGGCTGGCATCTGATGAAGGCCTTCTTGCTGTGTCATAACAAGATGGAAGGCATCACATGGGCAAGAGAGGGAAAGGGACCCAAGTCATCCTTTAGTAAAGAACCACTCCCACAATAATGAACCCATTCCAGAGAGAATGGCATTAATCCATTCATGAGGTCTGCCCTTGTGACCTAATTTACCTCTTAAAGGCCCTGCCTCTCTACACTGTTGTATTGAGGCTTAAGTTTCCAACATATGAACCTTGAGGGACACATTCAAATCATAGCAAAGTGTTTCATATATATACCCTCTCTTCATTGCTGTAATTAATTCCAAGTTTGTTTTTCTTTTATTTTTTTTGGAGACAGAGTCTCACTCTGTCACCCAGGCTGGAGTGCAGTGGTGCGATCTCAGCTCACTGCAACCTCTGCCTCCCAGGTCTGAGTGATTCTCCTGCCTTAGCCTCCGGAGTAGCCGGGATTATAGGCGCCTGCCACCATGACTGGCTAATTTTTGTATTTTTAGTAGAGACAGGGTTTTGCCATGTTGGCCAGCTTGTCTCAAACTCCTGACCTCAAGTGATCCGCCTTCCTCGGCCTCCCAAAGTGCTGGGATTACAGGTGTGAGCCACCGCGCCCGCCTGTAATTCTGATGCAGAAAATTTTCTTAAGGACAATTCTTACTCATTTTTGTATTCTCTGGATGTGGTATACATCTGGTAAGCATTCAATCAAAGTTTTAAAAAAATGATTGAGTGAAAGGATTACAATCTTTAAAGTCATGTAAGGAAGCAACTTTTAAAAGTATACTATTTCAAGAAAATTGCTTTCTCAGTATTCTAAGCACATTCTGAGGGTGAAAGAGTTGACAAGTCTGAATTAACTATATATGCAAACTCTTAACACTATGTCCAGTAAGACAGTGGGGTTCAAAGTGTGCACCACAAACCAGCAGCAGGAGCATCAACTGGGAGCTTGTTAGAAATTCTCCAGCCCTACTCCAGACATACTGAATGAGAACCTCTAGGGTTGTGGTTCAGGAATCTGTTTTCAACCAGTTCTCCAGATGATTCTTGAACACACTAAAGTTTGAGAAACACCATTTCAAAATATCATCATTTACAAAACAAGTCTTATTGGGACTTCTGTTTAAGAAGACTCACCAGTATGACCAGTACAACTTGCCATTTCTTAGTGAAAAGATCATCAGTGAGAACCACAAGGCTCTGTATCTCTCAGGAAATGACTCGGCCTTTGTAAGCCTCGGCATCCTCCACTGCACTGTGCCTTATACTCTTCATAAGGTTACAGTGAAGAGCAAAGAACACAGTTCACATGAAGGTTCCTTGTAGGTGATAAAAAGTAATCAAATACTACAGAAAGAGCTTTCTGGTTGTTTTTTTTAGACAGGGTCTCACTGTTGCCCAGGCTGGAGTGCAGTGGTGCGATTGCAGCTCACTACAACCTCCCGAGGCTCAGGTCATCCTCCTACCTCAGCCTCCCAAGTAGCCAGGACCACAAGGACACACCACCATGCCTGGCTAATTTTTGCATTTTTTATAAAGATGGGGTCTCATTATATTGCCTAGGCTGGTCTTGAACTCCTGGGCTCAAGCAATTTGTCCACCTCAGCCTCCCAAAGTGCTGGGATTACAAGCATGAGCCACCACGCCCAGCCAAGTAAGAGCTATTTAAGTGTGCCTATGGCATCGGCATGGTCACGGTATTGACATTTCCAGGGGGATTTTGCTAAGAATTAGTATAGGTAAAAGATAAACTAATTTCAAAACTTACTACAATCCTATAGTAATCAAGATAGTGTGACACTGGCATAAGAACAGACATACAAATGAATGGAACAGAATTAAAAGTGCAAACATAAACCCTTATATTTATGGTCAATTGATTTTTGACAAGCTTACTGTTACATCGAATTGTGTTCCCCCAAAATTAATATGTTGAAGCCCTAACCCACAATGTGACTGGATTTAGAGATAGGGCCTTTAAGGAGGTAACTAAGGTTAAACGGGGTCATCAGGGTGGGGCCCTAATCCCACAGGACTAGCGTCCTTATAAAAAGAGGAAGAGACACCAGGAGTGTGTGTACATAGAGGAAAGGCCATGTAAGGGCTCAGAGAGAAGGCATCCATTTGGAATTTGGAAGTCAGGAAGGCAGCCCTCACCAGAGACCAACCAGGCCAGCACCTTGATCTTGGACTTTCAGTCTCCAGAAGTGGGAGAAAATAAATTTATGTTGTTTAAGCCACTCAGTCTGTGGGATTCTGCTATGGCAGCCTAAGCAGACTAATACAGCTACCAAGACAATTCAGTGGGTAGAAAACTGTCTTTTCAACAAATGGTGCTAAGACACTGGATAGCCACATGCAAAAGAATGAAGGTTGATCCCTACCTCATATCACATACAAAAATTCGTTCAAGGCCGGGTGTGGTGGCTCACGCCTATAATCCCAGCACTTTGGGAGGCCGAGGCAGGTGGATCACTTGAGGTCAGCAGTTGGAGACCAGCCTGACCAACATGGCAAAACCCCATCTCTACTAAAAATACAAAAATTAGCCAGGCATGGTGGTGGGCCCTGTAGTCCCAGCTACTTGGGAGGCTGAGACAGGAGAATTGCTTGAACCCGGGAGGCAGAGGTTGCAGTGAGCAACCTGGGTGACAGAGCAAGACTCCGTCTCAAAAACAAAAAAAATAAAATAAAATAAAATAAAATAAAAATAGTTCAAAATAGATCACAGACCTATGTAATGCTACAACTATAAAACTATTAGAAGAAAAC
>NW_012104787.1:2573826-2577716 GCF_000951045.1 Mandrillus leucophaeus
AAATTACCCAGTCTGTGGTATTCTATTATAGTAACAGAAAACTGTCTTTACTAAAGACAGTAGTAAATCTTTGTGACCTTGGGTAAGGCAATGACTTCTTAGCTACGACTACACAAGTGACAAAAAATAGATAAACTAGACTTCATCAAAATTTACAAGTTTTACATTTCAAAAGACACCATTAAGAAAGTTAAAAGACAACCCACAGAATGAAAGAATATTTGCAAATTATATATCTGACAAGGAACTTGTATCTAGACTATTGAGAACTCTTGCAACTCAGCAATAAAAAGGCAATTATCAAACTTAAAAATGGGCAAAGGACTTGAATAGACATTTCCCCAACAAAGAAACAAATGAACCAAAAAGCGCATGAAAAAATATTCAACATCATTAGTAGGAAAATGAAATGAAAATAAAAGCAAGATATTCCTTCATACTCACTAGGATGGCTAAACTCAAAAGGAGAGACAATAACAAGTGTTGTTAAGGATGTGAAGAAATTAGAACACTCATACACTGCTGGTGGGAATGTAAAATGGGGCAGTCACTTTGGAAAAGTTTGGCAGTTCCTCAGCAGTTAAACACAGAGTTACCATATAACCCAGAAACTCCACTTCTATGTACCCAAGAGAAATGTCCACAAAAAAATTTCTACACAAATTGTCACAGCAGTATTCAAATAGCTAAAAGGTGCAAACCCAACGCCCATCACCTGATGAATGAATAAATAAGATGTGGCAAATCTATACAATGAAATGTTACGCAGCAATAAAAAGAAATGAGCTACTGACACATGCTTTGGCATGGGTGAACCTTGATAACATTAAGCTAAGTAAAAGAAGTCAGTCACAAAAGGCCACATATCATATGATTCCATTTATATGAAATGTCCAGTAAAGGCAAATTCTTAGAGACATAAAGCAGACTAGTGGTTGCAGGCAGAAAGAAGAGCCAGTGCAAAAATCTTAAGGCTTCAATCAAAACAGACTTTTATGATCATTTCTTGATGGTGGTCTACATCGCTGATGTTGGATCTTCAATTAAGAATCCATAGCAAAGGAAAGGTTCTTCAAAAGTCAGTTCAATAGTAAGTTATGGATTTAGAGCTGACTTTCTTTAAACCACTCGGTCAAAGCCAAGATAAAGGGTTATTATTATTATTTTTTTCTTAAAATCTCCAGGGAAGAAGAATCCAGTCATTCTTGGAAAATCAATCCAGTGTACTATATAAATCTATCTTCTTATACTTCAGAACCACATTTCCAACTATCTGCTATACATTTCTACTTGCATGCCTTATAGATAACACACACACACAACATGTACAGAGCCAGGTTTATTACACAGTGGACAACTGTTACTCTTTGGCTGAACATTCTACTTTCTTTTGGCAATAGCAACCTGATTTCCTTCTGCAGAATTACCTTTTCCCCTCAATATAGTTTGAAAAGAGCATTAATAAAGTCCCTGTCTGCCTCTAATCAAAAGAGTAAAAATGAAGGGATGGGAAGAAGGAGAGACAATGCTTCCCTAGAGAGTCGATGATAAGCAATAAAACCTAAAGACTAAAGACAGCTGGCATTCACTCACCCTAGCAGCAATGCCCTGGCTAGCTGACTGCCACTCTGACTCTTCTTAGCCTGGCTCTTCAGTCTTCCCTTTCAACCTAGGGGTCCCTCCTCTCTCTACTAATAGTTTAATAAATTTCCTTCTTGCTTAAGGTAGACAAAGTCCCTTTCCACTGCTTTGGAATCCAGGAACCAGAAGTTCCACACATTACTTTTCCATGTCTGCTGTCTTAGTTAATGTCATCATCAACCTCAGTCAGGCTTGAAATTGAGGTTAGCAAAGCCTCTCTCATCCCCTCATTTATTAATCATCCAGTGATAAAAATTCTGCTGCTTCAGGGCCTCTTTCACATTACCATTCCTTTCATCCCAACTTTCTGGAACTCTCTCTCTCACTAGGTTAATTATTCATTCATGAAACAAAGTCTCTAAAGCACAGACCAGATTATGTCTCTACTGAAACAACTCTGGGGCTCCTCCAGAAGGCTGGCATTATAGGCCTCTCATAATCTGTCTACCTTTCTTTCCAATCTTAAAGCTACTTTCAGCTACTTCCCTAAAATTTCAGGTCATTTCAACAATAACCTGAAGTAGAGGTAAAAACATGTTAAAATTTTGATCTTGTGTGAGCCTGGGATTTGCTTCAAAATAATATGGGAGAAGAAAAATATGGAAAGGGGTAGAGAATGGGGATAGGGCAGAATTGGTCATGGGTTAATGGTAGCTGAGTCTCCATTATATGCAGGTTCAGTGCACTATTTTATCTACCCCTGTGTTATACTCAAAATTCTCTACATTTAAATCATTTTAAATGTCTTTGCTTATTTGAGAGGGGAGTCCATAGGTAGTATTTCAATCCTGAAGACAATAGAGAAATACATATTCAAATTCTTTTTTTTTTTTTTTTGAGGCAGAGTTTTGCCCGACCTCAGGTGATCCGCCCACCTTGGCCTCCTAAAGTGCTGGGATTACAGGCATGAGCCACTGCGCCTGGCCTCAATTTTTTAAAAAATTCTTTTTAATGTAAAACAATAGAATTAGGAATCCAAAATAGAATAAAGATGACTGGACTGACATAACAAAGACAGGAAGAAAACAAACAATGTATAATTATCAGTATAAAAGATGGCATAAGTAAAATCAAATGTAGCAATTATTACAAAAAAAGGAGTCAGATTCCCCTATTAAAAGGTAAAAACTCTACAGTTAAAAGACAAAAGCTACATTAGACAATGTACTTTTAAAAAAGGGTATACCCAGACAAACCCAAATATCTCCTTTGAGCAATAAAATCTCATCTTCAGAAAGAGATAACATGCATACCTGAAATGATTCCCACTTAGAATCTCAAGACCTTCTGTTAAGGCACAGTGCAGGCTGGTCTGGGCTCCCTGCTGAGGAGTCTTGATGAAAAAGGAGAAAAGCCACCACATCCATCTCATGAAAGATGAGTGCCGAACCAGTTCAGATTGGACTGTGCCAGGGTGTACAGAATATGTCGTAACGCCAGAGCCTGGTTGGGGGTGCCAAGAAGAGAGAGGAAGACAGGACTTGATTTTGCAGAATGGCCCGAAACAGAAAAGGATGTAAATAAACATGTGACTTTCACATATGGACTCTTTTGCCCATGGTGACATCAGAAGTATTGCTCACAGTAATTTATACTTCTATCTCACAGATTTAAGAAGGCTGTAGACAGTGCTAAGGACCTCTGTGTATTTGTGACTGGAAACTTCCCTGTCAGGAATCAGCAAAGCCAAGACTCATCCTCTCAGCAGCACTTAACACTGTTGACCACCCCCTTCTTTTTTTCCCCTTCTTTTTTAGAGATGGGGTCTCCCTATGTTGACCAGTCTGGTCTTGAACTCCTGGCCTCAAACAATCTTCCCACCTTGGCTTCCCAAAGTATTAGGATCACAGGCATGAGCCACCATGCCCACCCCATCCCCTTCTTTTTTTTGAGACAGTCTCGCTCTGTTGCCCAGGCTGGAGTGCAGTGGCACGATCTTAGCTCTGCAACCTCTGCCTTCCAGTTTCGAGTGATTCTCCTGCCTCAGCCTCCAGAGTAGCTGGGACTACAGGCATGGGCCACCATGCCAGGCTAATTTTTGTATTTTTAGTGGAGACGGGATTTCATCATGTTGGCCAGGCTGGTCTCAAACTCCTGACTTTAAGTGATCTGCCCACCTCGGCCTCCCAAAATGCTGGGATTACAGGCGCCCATCCCCTTCTTAAAGTCTTCTTTTTCATTGGCTTCCATAAGCCTACACCACTTCTGGTTTTCCTAAACTTTCTGGCTGCTCTGTCTCAGTTTTCTGG
>NW_012104787.1:2577766-2592072 GCF_000951045.1 Mandrillus leucophaeus
TGGTAAGTGCTAAATGACATGCTATTTCAGGTCCCCAATCCTTTATTGAAAATGCTGGGGCCAGACATACTTCAATTTTTTTCTGATTGTAGAAAGGTAATATGAAATGTATACATACACTGCCTATTATCTAATCTCCCTAGTACAGGAAATGTTTTGCTGCCAAATGAGTTTTGGTGTAAAGCTTACAAAGAAACAGAATTTTTCAGGTCTTTGTGGACTGACAGCTGCAGACAGAGCCCTGTGGACGTGCATTATTCCCAACTGCCTACTCGACATCTCCCTAGATGACCCATAGTAATGCAGACTCAGAGGTCCCAGATTTCTACTTTTAAAGTCAAACCCGGTTCTTGCAGTGTTCCTGACATGCCCAATCAGGCAAAAGGGTTCTTGACGAATGCTCGCCTAAAGCATGCATCTCCAGTCAACAAGCTCTCCCACCCCAAATATCTCTCAGAAGCTTCTACTACCCTCCATCTCCACCATCTAGTCCAAACTACCCTCATTTCTCGCCTCTGCTGATGAAATCAACGGCTGCAACCCCTCTTGCCCCCATTTTGAAAAGGCTTTAATTTTAAAGGTTTCCCATTGCTCTTAGAATAAACATGAAAATCCTTATTGTGGCCTCTAAGGGTTTGGCCTCTACCTACCTCACCAGTCTCAGCTCAGATCTTTATTACTCTTGCTTTCTACAGCCTACCGATGGTAACCTTTCTCAAACTGAGCCTGGACTTTTGTACAACCTGTTCCTTCTGCCTGGAACGTTTCTCAGCCTCCACATTCTTATTTTTTTTCAGATGGAGTTTTGCTCTTGTTGCCCAGGCTAGAGTGCAATGGCGCGATCTCAGCTCACCGCAACCTCTGCCTCCCAGGTTCAAGAGATTCCCCTGCCTCAGCCTCCTGAGTAGCTGGGACTACAGGCATGGGCCACCATGCCAGGCTAATTTTTGTATTTTTAGTGGAGACGGGATTTCATCATGTTGGCCAGGCTGGTCTCAAACTCCTGACTTTAAGTGATCTGCCCACCTCGGCCTCCCAAAATGCTGGGATTACAGGCGCCCATCCCCTTCTTAAAGTCTTCTTTTTCATTGGCTTCCATAAGCCTACACCACTTCTGGTTTTCCTAAACTTTCTGGCTGCTCTGTCTCAGTTTTCTGGACCAGTTCATCATCTTCTATGCAAAAATTAAATGTTGGAGTTCTTGTGGCTCACCAGACTCACTCTCCATAATTCTACGGTGCTCACATTTTGTCCATAGTTCAAACTGCTCCTTTGAACTACAGACACATACTGGGAGTCAACACAGTGTGGTGGTTATGGGCATGGACTTTGTAGACAGACTGCCCAGTTTCAAATCCTGGCTCCACTCATTAGATATTGGGCAAGTTCCCTTTTGTGACTCATTTCTTCATCTCTAAAATGGGAATAATCATAATACCTACACCTCACAGGGTTGTTCTGAGGATGAAATGAGTTCGTATATGTTAAAGATCTTAGAAGAGTGCCTGATGCAGCTGGGTGTGGTGGCTCATGCCTATAAGCCTAGCATTTTGGGAGGCTAAGGCAGGTGTATTGCCTGAGCTCAGGAGTTATAGACCAGCCTGGGCAACACAGTGAAACCCAATCTCTACTAAAATACAAAAAATTAGCCGGGCGTGGTGGCGTGCACCTGTAATCCCAGCTACTCGGGAGGCTGAGGCAGGAGAATGACTTGAACCGAGGAGGCAGAGGTTGCAGTGAGCCGAGGTCATGCCACTGCCCCTCCAGCCTGGGTGACAGAGCGAGACTTCGTCGCAAAAAAAAAAAAAAAAAGTGCCTGATGCATGGTAAGTGCTAAATGACATGCTATTTCAGGTCCCCAATCCTTTATTGAAAATGCTGGGGCCAGACATACTTCAATTTTTTTCTGATTGTAGAAAGGTAATATGAAATGTATACATACACTGCCTATTATCTAATCTCCCTAGTACAGGAAATGTTTTGCTGCCAAATGAGTTTTGGTGTAAAGCTTACAAAGAAACAGAATTTTTCAGGTCTTTGTGGACTGACAGCTGCAGACAGAGCCCTGTGGACGTGCATTATTCCCAACTGCCTACTCGACATCTCCCTAGATGACCCATAGTAATGCAGACTCAGAGGTCCCAGATTTCTACTTTTAAAGTCAAACCCGGTTCTTGCAGTGTTCCTGACATGCCCAATCAGGCAAAAGGGTTCTTGACGAATGCTCGCCTAAAGCATGCATCTCCAGTCAACAAGCTCTCCCACCCCAAATATCTCTCAGAAGCTTCTACTACCCTCCATCTCCACCATCTAGTCCAAACTACCCTCATTTCTCGCCTCTGCTGATGAAATCAACGGCTGCAACCCCTCTTGCCCCCATTTTGAAAAGGCTTTAATTTTAAAGGTTTCCCATTGCTCTTAGAATAAACATGAAAATCCTTATTGTGGCCTCTAAGGGTTTGGCCTCTACCTACCTCACCAGTCTCAGCTCAGATCTTTATTACTCTTGCTTTCTACAGCCTACCGATGGTAACCTTTCTCAAACTGAGCCTGGACTTTTGTACAACCTGTTCCTTCTGCCTGGAACGTTTCTCAGCCTCCACATTCTTATTTTTTTTCAGATGGAGTTTTGCTCTTGTTGCCCAGGCTAGAGTGCAATGGCGCGATCTCAGCTCACCGCAACCTCTGCCTCCCAGGTTCAAGAGATTCCCCTGCCTCAGCCTCCTGAGTAGCTGGGACTACAGGCATGCGCCACCATGCCTGGCTAATTTTGTATTTTTAGTAGAGATGGAGTTCTCCATGTTGGTCAGGCTGCTCTTGAACTCCTGACCTCAGGTGATCTGCTGGGATTACAAGTGTGAGCCTCCGCGTCTGGCCCCCCCTCCTTTTTTTTTTTTTTTTTTTTTTGAGACAGAGTTTTACTCTTGCTGCCCAGGCTGGAGTGCAATGGCGTGATCTTGGCTCACTGCAAACTCTGTCCCAGGTTCAGGCAATTCTCCTGCCTCAGCCTCTCCAGTAGCTAGGATTACAGGTGCCTGCCACCATACCCGGCTAATCTTTGTATTTTTAGTAGAGACGGGGGTTTCACCAAGTTGGCCAGGCTCGTCTCAAACTCCTGAGCTCAGGTGATCCACCTGCCTCGGCCTCCCAAACTGCTAGGATTACAGGCATGAGCCATGGCGCCCGTCCTCAGCCTCCACATTCTATCAGTACCTCTAATCCCTTTAATTTCTAATCATCCTTTGGGGCTCAGCATGCAACTCACTTCTTCAGAAAAGTCTTCCCTGAACCCTCAGACTGAATAAGGTCCCCCCCAGGCCCCCACTAAAATCCATTATGAGTCCTGCTACTTCTCCTTTATAACATCTATCACAATTATAATTAAACAGCCACAACAAAAAGGAAACAATCCAGATGTTGTTAAAGAAATGCATAAATACACTAAGGCACATCTATACTACGAAATACAACACAGCCAATACAATGAATGGGGTAAATCCATATGTACTAAATGGAAAGATCTCCAAGATACTGTGTTGGAGTTTCAGTTCCTTGTGCATGATACATACATATGTAAATGCATTGGATAATTATTGGAAAGGGGCATACAAGCTATTGATAATGGTCACGTGAAGGGAGAAGAGCAGGGAAGAGGGGAATGAAGGGGGTTTTTCACCTTTAATTCTACATACTTCCATATGCTTTGAACTTTTTTTTTTTTTTGGTAGAGATGAGGTCTCACTATTTTGCCCAGGCTGATCTTGAACTCCTGGTCTCAAGTAATCCTCTGGTTTTGGCCTCCTAAAGTGCCTGAGATTAAAGGTGTGAGCCACTGTGCCTGGCCTTATTTGAACTTTTTACAATGAGAATTATTCATGCATTACTAGGCTGATTCTACATTTAACAGTTTGTATAAAGACTTGCTAATTGTCTTTCTCCCCCATTAGATGTAAACCAAACCAAAGAAGAGACTATACCTATCTTGTTCACCAACTCATCCCCTGTCCCCTAACCCAGTGCATGGAACAGCATGGGCACTGAATACATGTCTGCTGAATGGCTGAATGAATGAATCCTCTGTCAAACCAGGGTTCTTTTACTGCACCATAAAGATTTTCCTCACAACGTTGTGAATCCTCACAACGATCAGAGTTACCTCATTCACATATTGTGAATTCTCACCACTGGACCCATCTTTATACCTCCAGGTCACTGAGGCTTCCTGATCAACTTTTTGGATAGTTTTTGCCATCCAGTTACCCTCATCTATCATAAATTGATAAAAGATGTCATGCCCTGGGCACAGACTGGGCATAAGGACTGAGCTAACCACCAGCTTCCTTCCCATCTCACAGATGTTCATTTGGTAGGATGATCCTGTTCCAACCACAGAGCAACTGTGCCTGATTCCTTGAGCCTGCATTCTGCCGGCCTCAATTCTTAGCACAGTTTACCCTCGATTTCCCTTCTCTTTATTAGAAATCCAGAGTAGACGGTGCTAAGGACCTCTGTGTATTTGTTACTGGAAACTCCCCTTCTCAAGTATGTATTTCCCTCTTATTTGACCCTTTGCAAGGAAGACCCTCCTCCTCCATATTTCCAGTACCTGTTTTAGTCTACTGCCTTTATCTAGTGCCAGTTCAGGTCCTTCCCTCCTACTCAGTCTCACTATGAGTAAAAAATCTTGACTTGCTTATGAAGCCTGAATTAATTATGACAATAAATTGTGAAGTAGTCCCATTTACATATGAAGAAGGAAGTCCTAAAAGTTAAGTAATGGCCAGGTGTGGTGGCTCACACCTGTAATCCCAGCACTTTGGGAGACTGAGGTGGGTGGATCACCTGAGGTCAGGAGTTCAAGACTAGCCTGACCAACATGGTGAAACCCTGTCTCTACTAAAAATACAAAGATTAGCCAGGCGTGGTGGCACGCACCTATAGTCTCAGCTACTCAGGAGGCTGAGGCAGGAGAATCGCTTGAACCTGGGAGGCAGAGGTTGGCAGTGAGCCGAGATTGCGCCATTGCACTCCAGCATGGGTGACAGAGCAAGACTCCATCTCAAAAAAAAAAAAAAAAAACAAAACAAAAAAGGCCAGGCGTGGTGGCTCACATCTGTAATCCCAGCACTTTCGGAGGCTGAGGTGAGCAGATCACGAGGTCAGGAGATCAAGACCATCCTGGCTAACACAGTGAAACTCCATCTCTACTAAAAATACAAAATATTAGCCAGGCATGGTGGCGGGAGCCTGTAGTCCCAGCTGCTGGGGAGGCTGAGGCAGGAGAATGGCGTGAGCCTGGGAGGCAGAGCTTGCAGTAAGCCGAGATCGCTCCACTGCACTCTAGCCCAGGTGACAGAGCGAGACACCGTCTCAAAAAAAAAAAAAAAGTTAAGTAACTTGCTATAGATCACACAGCTAATAAGTGGTAAAGCCAGGTCTTCAGACTCAAAGTCAGAGTCTCACTGTCCCAGCTAGCCACCTTCAATATTCAGTTGTAGACTACTTACTAAAACTATACCCAATTATAGCCACGGAAGCAGGTCCTCTCCAAGTGATGGGCTCTGGAAACAGTTTCTGTTCCTGTGGCTTTTACCTGCCTCTCTCTGACTCATGTCTCCACATTCATTTCCTCCAGGCCCACCTTTTAGCCTCCGGGCCAGTTCCTGGGTGAATAGGATGTTGGCTAGCTTGCTGTGACAGTAGGCCAGGCCTGCATTGTAGAATTTCTCGCCCTGTAGGTTATGGAAGTGGATCCTTCCCAGGTGATGTGCGAGGGAAGACACATTTACTATCCGTGATGGCGCTGATTCCTTTAGTTTCTCTAGCAGCAGATGGGTCAGGAGGAAGTGACCTGTTGAGAAATACTAGAATTAATGAAGTTCAGGACCATGTGGGAATGACAGGAGTCGTGGTAAGCAGGCCTCAGCTATGGGAGGCAGATAATTCAGAAATAAGATCTTTCCCTCCAACTTTTCATTATCAACTAGAAAACAAGTTCAATGAAGGTTTAGGGAAATAACAACAGCCAAAGACATGAGGCATCCTTATATGAGCGAGATAGGTCTAGACTACGTGAATACGAAGTCCCAGCTCATTCCTACTTTGGTTAATCTCATTCTTAAGAGCTGGTCGGCTGGGTGCAGTGGCTCACGCCTGCAATCTCAGCACCTAAGGAGGCTGAGGCAGGAAGGTGCCTGAGGCGAGGAGTTTAAGACCAGCCTGGGCAACATAGCAAGACCCTGTCTCTACAAAAAAAGAGCAGATGACCTATACCTGATGATGGCCACAAGGATCACTACTAAGAAAGCAAGACAGTACCCTAAACCAATTAGGCTGTTAAAAAATGCGCCAAAGCAAACTGAATCTAAATCACAGATTAAAAAGTGGGCAGAACCTGGAGCAGCCCTCAGGTATTCCTCAGCTGTCAGGTAGGTTCAGTCACATCACAAGAAGGCTCAGTCTGACCCCTAAGTTTCCCAAAGAGAATTTTGGTTGTCTCTAGCTTTGTGATAAGGCCAGATTTCTTACCCAAGTGGTTGACTCCTATGTGCATCTCAAAGCCATCTGCTGTCTTCGAGTAGGGACACATCATCACTCCTGCATTGTTGATCAAAATGTGGAGGTGCTTTTCCTCTGCAGGGACAAGACAATGGAGCGCAGAAGTGGTTAGCCAAAGCTACTACATCTTAGAAAGCTGCCTCATGCTCAGGCTTTGAAAGTGAGGATGCAGGACTTCAATCTTCCCTCCATTTTCCCTTCATACTTATTTTCTATTGTTTTTCATTTTAAGACTAGTTGAATCCCACCTACTTTTACTATGGGGGAAAATTCCATTTTATACTACCAAATGACCTTCTCGATCTTTGTAGTTCGGGAGCTACTTACTCACTGCTTTTGGGAATTGTTTCATCCACCTCTCCCAATAAAAAGACTTCCCAAGCTGAATGGAAAGATTCCAAAGCAAGAGATAAAAGAATGTTCTCTATGTACCTCTGCCCTGGTATTCAGGTCCCCAAAGAAATAAATACTGGCCTCACCTCTTTATTGCATCTTCCAATTCTCTCTCATGGTTCATTTCCTCATGTGGTTTGTAATTTATGAGTTCACACCAGTGAAAGTTTTTTCCTTGGAGGCCTAGATCCCTGGGCTATGAGGGGATATGCCTATAGAGTGCTCTTGGATTTGCTTTTGATGACACACTACAGGTTTTTATGTTAATTTCCCATAGATTATTACACACACACACACACACACACACACACACACAAATCAAACCCATAAATATTCTCATATCATTTGGTGGTATGAATTCAGACCCCACAGATGATGCCAGCTTGGGGTTCTAATTTTTTGCCGATGACTCTTTATCCATCTATGTCCTAAAGAGATGTCATGTCCCTGAGCTGGTGGCCAGGGTTTTTATTAGCCTCTATACTATGGACCAGATGGCCCTTTGTGAATCTCAACCTTGTGTAGAACCTCAAACACAGCTCCAGCTCTCAAAGGCCTGTATAGGTATTTAGACCTCAGACCCTAAAAAGTCCATACTGAATGCTGAGACTCCCATGAGATTTCTGGCTTCACCTCTTGCTCACTGCTATGACGTTTTGAATTCCTTTTTTGTTTCTGCCTCTGGAAGATACCCCTTTGACATAAATCGTGTCCCAGTGACTATGAGTTCAGCTACAAAAGTTTTTGGCTATATTTTATCCACTACTTCTATGAGGGAGAGGGACCTTTTCCTTTTAGTTAAATCTGCCATGTTGATCTCAAGACCCACAACATAGACTCTCTAGTTCTACACTTACCGGCTAAGAAGCCCTTAGCAAAAGCTCGAATAGACTTAGTATCAGACAGGTCCAGTGTCCGCACCAACACCTGCTGGTTGCCTGTCGTGGTCTGGATCTCTTTGGCCACCAACTCCCCCTTTTCCACATCTCGGCAAGCTAAATATACTCGAGCTCCTGTCAGCCAACATATGAAAGAGAAACGGTCAGCTCTGTTTTTGAGCTGGCATTATAAATCTGATGTTATTTCCAATATTTTTTAAAAACACACATTTTTACCCTTTCTTCACAACAGAGGTATCTAATTAGCAAATAGGTAAAGAAAAATTAATAATACTCATTAAGGATCCATTATATGTAGAGCATAGTACTAGTTTCAGATCAGCAAATCAGTGGAACCCTTAGGTATTCTTGAATTCCAAAACTGGGAAGAAACAATGAGAATGAATCATCATTACTGTGAGGGGTAAAACAGCAGTAATAGGGAATTGAAAGCAGGTGAACTTGCCTCTCTGAGCCAGTTCTTTGGCTGTCTCCTTCCCGATACCTGTATTAGCTCCAGTGACCACAACTACTTTCCCAGGAAGCTGAACAGTTGATGTACACACCCCACTGGACAGCATTTTCCTGCAGACAGAGAAGGAGAGCTCATCAATTCTTCATTCTCCTGTCTCCTGTCTCAGCCAGTAGGTTCCTGCAACTCCCTGTGTCTTCTGGCTGAGGTTTGCTTTAGTTCTTTCCACTATTGTCCTTTTAAAGGTTTAAGGAAACTTGGAGGAAAGATGACAAAAGTTTTCTGCTTTTGCTCAAAGACAAAAGTGATTCTATTACAAGGGCAAAGCTTACAGCTGTTCCCTGCAGCACAAGAACTGGATGAATATCTGATTAGCCAGGCACCTTTGGTTTGAGCTCTCCCTAAGGCACTTGTGACTTGGGAAATCACAAGATTCAGCCCAGATGAAGAAATAACTAGTTTCTGTAGGTCAATCTGTCCACAACTGGCATTTTATGGCCTTGAGAAATGGCTAATCCGATACAAAAAGTTAAAACTATGAAAGCTTGTGACTCTGGTACAAAATAAACAAGAAAAAAAAACACCCACACATGCACACACACACTTAAAGAGAAGATTATGTATGTACAAAGGGGAGCTGGGATTCAAGTCTTGCTTTGTCTAATCAGAGTCCTTGTTTCTTTCTTTTTCTTTTTTTTTTTTTGAGACAGAGTTTTGCTCTTGTTGCCCAGGCTGGGCAATGGCATGATCTTGGCTCACTGCAATCTCCACCTCCCAGGTTCAAGATTCTCATGCCTCACCCCCGCTCCCCGGCCCCCAGGCGCCACCACACGCAGCTAATTTTTGTATTTTTAGTAGAGACGGGGTTTCACCATGCTGGCCAGGCTGGTCTCGAACTTCTGACCTCAGGTGATCCGCCCGCCTCGGCCTCCCAAAGTGCTGAGCCCAGCCTAGAGTCCTTGCTTCTAAGCACTGTACTATACTGCCTTTTCCAAATGAACGAATGCACAAACATGGATTGGCGGTTCTCAGACTGGCCTGTTCTCTTCTTGGCAATGTTGGGACTCTGGTTAAAACAATCTGTTGACCAGGAGATGCATTCTTAAAGGGCATTTTGGAGGGCGAGGCGGGCGGATCACGAGGTCAGGAGATCGAGACCATCCTGGCTAACACGGTGAAACTCAGTCTCTACTTTAAAAAAAAAAAAAAGTACAAAAAAATTAGCTGGGCGTGGCGGCATGCGCCTGTAGTCCCAGCTGCTGGGGAGGCTGAGGCAGGAGAATGGCTTGAACCCAGGAGGAGGAGCTTGCAGTGAGCCAAGACCGCGCCACTGCACTCCAGCCTGGGTGACAGAGCAAGACTCCGTCTCAAAAACAAAGAGCATCTCAGCCTTTTTCATTGAAGTTGGAATTGCAAGGTACATACTCTTAGCCATTGAAGCTACCTGCTTAGTGCAAAATGCCACAGGGAGGCAGATTAATTCATGGTCCCCACAATCCATCACCTCCCTCCTCAGAGAACAAGCCTCCAGGCTGTTTCCCACATCCCCTTACTGTAGTTCCAGGAGTGACAACTTAGTAGGACCTGTACTTAGCTCTTTCTTCTCCTTAACCAGCAGGAATGAAAGAGACAACTATAAAAGTCCAGCTCTGGCCCGATTCCCATAACCCTGCTGAGTTGGGAATACAGCTCCTGGAGTATAATTTTTTTTTTTTTTTTTTTTCCCAGAAAAATCCCACTGGGGTATGAGCACTATTTTCAGTTCTGGTTCAACTTTTCATTGAGATTCTATATGGATAAGAAGATCTTGTAGTGAAAAAAAGATAAAAAGCAGTGATTTCATCTGCGTGTGAGCAACCACGTGTGCCTAGAGGTGGGAGAACTGAGTGTTCAGAAGGGAGAAAATATATAACTGTAAGAGGGGCGCCAGAGAGGGAAGAGAAAATAAAAATAAAAGAAGGAAAGTAGGTGACCGTGGTAAGAAATGGCTGTGATCTGGCCTGCCTTCAAGTTCCACTGGGACGAAGACCGCCCCACCTGGGGAAGGAGTGCGTCTATTCAGTAACTGGTCCGTCACCACTGGTGACTTACTTAGAACCAATAAGCAGGCTGCCGGTATTACAGCCCGCTGCTGATTGACTGGGGCACTTGGCCAGCCTTGGGCTGATTGATCTATCACCTGGTCAATACCTTTCCACCATTCTCCCAGCCCTCACCGCCGCAGTACCCTAGCTCCTAACTCAGATTCCCCGTGCTCCTACTTGCAAGGCAGGGTAAGAGCTCATAACCAAACCCTCTTCCTTTTCACTCTTCTCCTTTACAAAATCCGCCCACAGAACGAGCGATTCTAACAGCAACGAGAGAGCAAGCATGGGGCCGCAGATGTTACGATTGCTATCAGTTTCAGAGGGCGAAATGTGGAATCGCTCCTTTGTACCTCGAAGGCTGGTTCAAGGCGTGGGAATTAAGGGGAAAACAGCGTGGGGCCATATCCCATTGAAGGGTCCGAAACTCAAGAGTTTGAGGTAGCCTTACCCTCGGGATTCCCTGGAGCCAGAATCAGGGGGTGCTTAGACAAAAGAAAAACGGGCCAGGGAAAAGCAGGGTGCCCCGGAGTGCCGCCCCTTTTCACCGCCTGGGCTCTCGGGTCTCCTCCTGGCATCCAGGACAGCTGGACCTCGCCACCAACCCACCGAACTCTGGGCCCCGCCATCTTGGAGCCCCCCCAGGGGCGTTTTCCAAGAAAGCTTTGGTGGGGATTCTATGTTTCCCTGCCGCCCCCAACAAGAATTCGCAAGAGAAGGCAATACATTTGCACAGACCTGATTTGGGGCGCAGCCATATACAGAAGGAAGGGCAGAAGGAGGAGCAACAGCAGGAGCAGGAGCTCAACCATCTCTGCCGGCTGCAGCGGCACCAGAACAGGATGCCCCAGCCGCGCTCGCCGACTGTGGTTTCTCTTTCTAGACACGCCCCAATTCAAATTGCGACAGCCCGGGGAGCAGACCTTCTGGGAAATGTAGTCCAGAGCTTGGCAGCCTCAGGCGGGCTACGGGAGAGCGCTGCGGCCGATGCTGGCAGAAATTGAATTACACATCGCTAATCCCCAACCATCTAGGACCCAGGGCCTGTGGGATCATTCACCCGGCTCTCCCTTATGGCCACCCGCGGTGTTTGTGAAATCTCTGCAGTCCTCTATCTCCCCACACCCAAGTCCAGTCCCTGGTTCAGTTTTCCCCAATCTTGGTTAGGCAGTTACCGCACTGTTTCTCCTGGAGATCAGATGTGGACGTCTGGGAAATGAAAGGCGGATTAGACAGGAGAGGAGTGGTCGGATTCTGACAGTTGGGAAGGTGGGGGAATGTAAACGCTTCCTCCTCGAGGATTCCTTTTTCCGGTGGAGAGGAAGCAATAAGTCCTTGAAGACATTCCCAGGAGAATCACTTTATTGTGTCTTCATTGGCACAGTTGTTTTTGCCAACTCGTGAAAGTATTTAATCCTGTCTTGAATTAAGACCATGAATATGTTCTCTGTGAATAAATAGGTTCCCTGTTTAACTGTTTCTTTCATCTGAGGCCTATTTCCTCGGGGTGAATGTGGAGGGTGTTTTAACCCATCAATATCTGTCTGTGATTCCTTAATTGTACCCAGTAATATTTTCTGGTCCTTTTGCATAATTTCCGTTTGGTTAAAAGACACATGTTCCAATGAACTAATATATTTTATAGCAAATTGGAGAGAAGAGGGTTTCCTTCACACAATAGTAATTCTTACCAATTTAACATTTGATTAGCAATCATCACATTTTGTCACACATTCTCATTACCTAATATTTGTATTGGGTTTTATAACTTTATAAAAGCCTTTCATTTGTTTTGTTCCTTATTCATTCATTCTTGCAATTGACAAACATTTATGGCATTCCTATTGTGTACTAGGCACTGTGCTGAGGTCCAGCAGGGAGCCAGGAACACAAAATCTCTGCTTGCCCAGAGTTCATGGACTGTCAGGGCAGACCTTAAATAGGTGATCACTATATATAAATCGTGGTGAGGGTTATGAGGGGAATTAGAGAAAGCTCTGGGAGCTTCTAGCAGGGAGAGGAGCTCTAGATCAGGAGAGGCGTATTTGAGGAAATAACATTTGAGCGGAGGCCAGAGGAAAGTTAGTGGGCAAGCAACAGAGACAAGAGTGTGCTGTGCAGAGGAAAGAACCCACCTGAGGGCTCACAGAGAGAGCAGGGTGCACTAGAGCAACAGAAAACCGTCTAGGGAGAAGGGAGAGTGCCAGAAATGGCAATAATAGCCAGTGCTTACATGGTGTTTATTATGGCCAGGCCCTGTCCCAATGCTTTATATATATTAACTGTCTTAATTCCCATAACAATTCTATGAGGTAGGTACTATAATTTTCCCTTTTTACGAACAAGAAAACTGAGGCACAGTGAGGTTATGCAAGCTAGCCTAGGTCAAAGAGGCAGAGCTGGGATTCAAACTGAAGCAGGTAGTGTTCCATGAGAGGGCCCTGTATGCAAAGTGGTCCCCAAATGCCAGAGGAGCCAAGACACCAAAGGATGAGGCAGACAAATCCAGTTTCTTCATAAGGGTGTTTTACTGGGGGAATTTACAGACAGAAGTGTGGTCTTGGGTGGCAGATTTCTGTACACCTAAGTTCCACACTCAGAGTTTATATACTGTAGGGAAAGAGTCAAACTGCTCTGTGCAAGACAATTAAAGGTAGCCCTCCAGAACAGGCAAGAATGCTACAGTGTAATAGATAATAAGCTGTGCAGTAACATCAAGGTTGACATGTTCTTACACTAGGGACAGTAAATAAAGTAGGAATCAGGAGATATTCACAGGACTGGGGCTAATCAGAAGTCAACATTGCAGATTAGCATCCCAGATGCAGTCACTTTTGTCCCCCAAGTTGTATGCAGGGTCTATTGTGCCCTTAACTATTGAGCTATTCTGCCAAAAGATGAAGCTGGAAATTTCTCCCCATACTTATGTGTATTTGCATAGGCATATAAAATTTGCATATAATTTCAGCTAAGTTATAGACACATTGGAGCCATTAATGGAACCCAGATTAAAAACCATTGATGATCTTTACTAAAAAATTAGCCGGGGATGGTGGTACGCATCTGTAGTCCCAGCTCTTTCGGAGGCTGAGGTGGGAGGATTGTTTGAGCCAGGAGTTGGAGGCTGCAGTGAGCTAGAATTGTGCCACTGCACTCCAGCCTGGGTGGCAGAGCAAAAACCTGTCTAAAAGCAGAGGAGAGCCTTGAGGAACTCTAACATTATGAAATGGGTAGAGGGAGGGGAGCTCAAAAATTGACTGAGAAAACAGCCAGAGAGGTTGGAGATGTATCAGACAGGGTTCAATCAGAAGAGAGAAACTACATAATAATTTGAAGAGGGAAAGTTTAACATAAAAAAATTATTAACCATAATGGGATTGGAATAATGAGGGACTGGATAGTATAGGTGTTGTTATACTTCTCCTGAAAAGAAAAATAAATATTTTATGCTCTGAGGAGGATTTGCAGCTACTCAACCCTGCTGTTGTAAATGCGAAAGCAGCCATAGATAATATTTGAACAAATGTGTTCAAATGTTATTGTGTTTACTGTTCAAATGTTACTCTGTTCCAATGACACTCTATTTACAAAAACAAACAGTAGGCTGGATTTGGTCTGTGGGTCATGGTTTGCCAACCTGTGTGCTAGTGAGAAGAAAAGAGAACTCTTAAAAAGATAAAAAGGGCCAGGCACGGTGGCTCACGCGTGTAACCCCAGCACTTTGGGAGGCCTAGGTGGATGGATCACTTGAGGTCAGGAGTTTGAGACCAGCCTGCCCAACATGGTGAAACCCCATCTCTACTGAAAATACAAAAAAATTAGCTGGGCATGGTGGCAGACACCTGTAATCCCAGCTACTTGGGAGGCTGAGGCAGGAGAATCGCTTGAACCTGGGAGGCGGAGGTTTCAGTGAGCTGAGAT
>NW_012104787.1:2592182-2601082 GCF_000951045.1 Mandrillus leucophaeus
AAAAAAAAAAAAACCACAGAAGGCTGGATGTGGTGGCTCATCCCTGTAATCCCAATACTAGAAGGCCAAGGCGGGAGGATCACTTGAGCCCAGAAGTTCGAGACCACCCTGGGCAACCTAATGAGACCCTGTCTCTACCAAAAATTTAAAAAATAAATAAATTAACAAAAAAAGTTTAAAAAAAATAGGCAGTGTCCTGGTGTGTGCCTTTGATCCCAGCTACTCCGGAAGCTCAGGTGGGAGGATTTCTTGAGCACACCAGGTTGAGGCTGCAGTGAGCTGTGATCGTGCCACTGCACTCCTGCCTGGAAGACAGAGCAAGACCCTATCTCAAAAAAAAAGAAAAAAAACGAAAGAGAGAGAGAGAAAGAAAGTTATGTGTATGTAAAAAATCTTCACCTTTTTAAAGCTTTTTTTTTTTTAAAGTAATCAAAAAACAGTAAGTCACAGGAATTACCTTGATAAAACATTTAGAAAAATTTTAGGCTAGTTACTAAAAAGCAAAGAAAAAACTTTCGTAATATGATTGTTTTGCTTTATTGGAACTCTATTTAGATAACCTGGAAGACAAACTCAATGAAAAGAATACTTGGATTTAGGCTGGGCACAGTGACTCATGCCTGTAATCCCAGCACTTTGGGAGGCTGAGGTAAGCAGATCGTGAGATCAAGAGATCGAGACTATCTTGGCCAACATGGTGAAACCCTGTCTCTACTAAAAGTACAAAAAGCTGGGCTGGTGGCACGCACCTGTAGTCCTAGCTACTTGGGAGGCTGAGGCAGGAGAATCGCTTGAACCCGGGAGGTGGAGGTCGCAGTGAGCTGAGATGGTGCCACTGTACTCCAGCCTGAAGACAGAGCAAGAAAAAAAAAGAATACTTGGATTTAATTAAAATACAGGAAGAGTGTGTCCAGGGTTATGAACATACACTATATTTTTGAGGAAAGTAAACAAGGAAACTTGTATCTTAAGCAAGACAATAAATATATCTTAGTAACAGCATCAAAAGTCCCCTGGTTATAGGGAATCATTTAGATGTATTGAGAAAAGCCAAGACTACAGAATCAAGTTATATCAGAGGAAAATGGTTTTGTTCCAGACCTGGGAGGCAGAGGTTGCAGTGAGCCGAGATCATGCCACTGCACTCCAGCCTGGGTGACAAAAGCAAAATTTCATCTCAAAAAAAAAGAAAAAAGAAAAACCCAAAGATTACAGAAGTTGGCAAAAAGTTTGAAGGAGAGGACTATCATTTCAACCAAGAAAAAGATGTATATTTTTAGGGGTATAAAGAACGAACAACAATGACTCATGACTTGGGAATCATGTGCAGCGAGGTATAGCACAAGTAGAATTTTTTGACATATAAATTTGAGAAGTTTTAGAAAAGAAATAGGTTGTAGAATATAAAATCAAAACCTCTTATAATTCACTAGGAACAAATTTATACTTTAAGACAGTGTTATTTTAACGTAGAGGACCAAAATCTCAATCTTTAGAAACACTTATAACTTCTTTTTGATTATAGCCAACTTAATCACATACAAATTTTTAAAAATGTTAAAGAACTTTATTATTATTATTTTATTATTATTATTATTATTATTATTATTATTATTATTTGAGACGGAGTCTCTGTTGCCCAGGCTGGAGTGCAGTGGTACTATCTTGGCTCACTGCAACCTCCACCTTCTGGATTGAAGCGATTCTCCTGCCTCAGCCTCCTGAGTAGCTGGGACTACGGGCATGTGCCACTACGCCCGGCTACTTTTTGTGTTTTTAGTAGAGATGAGGTTTCACCATTTTGGCCATGCTGTTCTTGAACTCCTGACCTTGTGATCTGCCTGTCTCGGCCTCCCAAAGTGCTGGGATTACAGGCATGAGCCACTGCGCCAGGACTATTATGATTTCTATAGACTATTTATGATGTGTTTGAACTTTTGTCTTGTCCTACACTTTCTCTTTTATAATTAACCAGTCATTTTGCTTTAGGAAAATAATTTACCATGTAATAAATTATTATCATGCAGTGGCATGATCAGCTCATCATAACCTCAACTCCTGGGCACAAGTAATCCTCCCTCCTCAGCTTCCTGAGTGGCTAGGACTACAGGCAAGTGCCACCAGGCCAGACTAATTTTCAAATTTTTTGTAGAGACAGTGTCTCACTATGTTGCTTAGGCTGGTTTTGAACTCCTGGTCTCAAATGATCCACTGCCTTGGCCTCCCAAAGCATTAGGATAACAGGCATGAACAACTGTGCCCAGCTTTTAAAAAAATTTAATATATATATATTTTTCAATGGAGATGAGATCTCATTATGTTGCCCAGGCTGGTCTCAAACTCCTGAGCTCAAGTGATTCTCCCACCTTAGCCTCCCAAAGTGCTAGGATTACACATGTGAGCCACCATGCCTGGCCTGTGCTCAGTTTTTAAAGTTTTTTTCTATTAACCATTTTCATAGCCTGTGAATGTCAGATATTCACCTAAGCAAGAACTTTAAAGTTAAATATATGGGTATTTTGTGGATAACTTAGAAGGTTTAGCTGTATTTCTTAAACCAACAATATTAAATTAGTCTTACTTATCAAAAATCACACAAAGATTATTTTGGTTTGGCTGGGTTCATAGTTTCATACCTTTGTGCCAAATCCTGGCACTGTAAAATATTTAATAAGATAAGTATAAATCCGATCACAAATCTAGGCAAATATGTATGTTGACAATTTTGAAGACATTTTAATATTTATTTTACTAATAATTTTAAAGCCAGTTTATTTATTAAAGAATTACTTAAGTCATGTGAACTTGGAAAACCTTTGGGTTTACTAATTTATGAGTGCTCATTTATTTATAAGTCAATTGGGTATCATGTAGATACAACATATAACATACTACATGTATCTATGTAAACACATCTAAACACACATATATATATGCAAAATAGAAATCCTATACCTTTATTTTTTTATTTGTTTTTTGAAACAGGGTCTCACTCTGTTGCCCAAGGTAGAGAGCAGTGGTGTGACCATGGCTCACTGCAGCCTTGACTTCCCAGGCTCAAGTGATCCTCCCACCTCAGCCTCCTGAGTGCCTGGGACTACACATGCATGCCACCAAGCCCAGCTAACTTAAAAATTATTTTTTGTAGAGTCAGAGTCTCACTGTATTGCCAGGGCTGGTCTTGAGCTCCTGGGCCCAAGTGATCCTCCTACCTTGGCCTCCCAAAGTGCTGGGACTGCTGGCATGAGTCACCTCACCTGGCCCTTATAGCTTGCATTTTAGAATTTTATTCATGAGATAGTAATACAAACTCACCAGTTTATAAAAGACGGTTGGATCTGAAGTATTTCTGGAAAAAATTGGGACCTGTTAGTCCACATGGCTAAATTTTATTTGTCCCAATAGGTAATCTAATGAAGGCTGTGAGCCAAAGTTTTTGGGTAGTTTGATGGCAGTTTTATTTTAAAAATCTTTTATCCTTTTATTCAGTTTCAAATACGTTTAGAGTTAGATTTTTAATATTAACATTTTAGCTTGAACTGGCTGAATTGTATAAGAAAAACAAAATTTCTAAGTCTTCTTAAGTTAGTAATACTACAAACAGTGAGCTTTATCTCAACACAAGTAGGAAAGTCAGTAGTTTCAAAGTAGGCAGAAAAAATATATAGAGGTAGACAGAGAACTTAGAAGATCCTACATGTTAGCTGTATAGTTCTGGGTGGACCACTTGAGTTCTAATCTGTATATTATTTTAAGATGTGCACAACAATGGGCCATAATATGTATCTAGCTGGAGTCTCAGAACACCCAGTATGTCTTTTTTTATTTTTCTGAGTCAGAGTCTCACCCTGTTGCCCAGGCTGGAGTGCAGTGACATGATCGCAGCTCATTGCAACCTCTCCCTCCTGGTCTCAAGTGATCCTCCCACCTGAGCCTCCCTAATAGCTGGGACTACAGGTGCATACCACCGTGCCTGGCTAATTTTTGCATTTTTTTGGGTAGAGATGGGGTTTTGCCATGTTGCCCAGGCTGGTCTCGAACTCCTAGACTCAAGCGTTCTTCCCACCTCGGCGTCCCAAAGTGCTGGGATTACAGGCGTGAGCCACCGTGCTTGGCCTGGCATGTCTTAATGTTTGAGAATCTCATTTTTTAAATATTAATCTCTTGGTTTAGAAAAAAAATGTTGGATTTGTATTTTTATGATCTCAGTAGCTCTATTCTCATTCTGCGGTTGTTTTGGTTGTTCCCCTTGTTTTAAATTTAAATATATTTCTGCCTTTTGAGGGAAGGAAACATGTGTATTGTGAAATTCTAAAAATCTCTGCCTAAGAAGTGTATGGGAGCCAGGAGAACAAACAGAAAGCGCTGAGTTCAGATCACAGGGGTTGAAGGAGGAGGAGCAGCTGGAGGCAAGAAGGAAAAAGCCTCCTAAATCATTAAAATTTACAAATCATTTCACATATCTTTTTTACCTCTTGAATTGAGGCATTTTTAAAATAATTTTTTTAGAAGTTTGTAGGTGTTATTGGAAGTAAATCTTCCATTCAATTTGTCTGGATCTAAAACCAACTTTTTTTCAATTGTGTGTGCAAACAAATTATCTTAGGCATTTTCAGAACAGCTCCATTTTGGCTACTGCTGCTTATAACCATCCTGGATTAGGTGGACCTACTACTTATCTAGGCACTCACAAGTGGAAAGATGGTAAGTATTATACATAAAACTCAGCAGGTGTCTTAGAGGGCACTTCCCATCTAAGCTGTGTGTGAGACAAGTTATGGAGTGGAGTAAGAGTGCCCTCATGAGGGCACTGGAGAGGAATGAGACTGGAAGAGGAAAAAGCTAAGGAAAGATCTCACCCCAAATCACCAGGGAAACAATTTACAGAGCTTCTATTTTACCCTGCCCTAGAATTTAACAAAAACCCTTATCTTGAATTCATAGCAGCAGCTCTTGTTCTGAGACAGTCATTGTACCACGTAGCCAAGGAGGAAACCACCTTTAATAAACCAGAACTTCAACTAAGACAGGAACTTCATTGATTTCAGGAGGAAGTCATCTGTAGCACTCAGCAGGGGCGTCGAAGTCCAGCAACACAATGCATTTTGTGCTGGCACATGCACGAAGGTTGGAAGCAGGTCTAGGTAGTCCAGGGAGGTCACTCTGAAATCCTGTCAGTTATGCCATTTTGTTGATGGAAATTAAGGCTGCTGAGGCAGAAATAAATTGATAAAGGTTTATTGGAAGCCAAATGTGAGGATCAATGTGGGAAGACACACTAATAAAGCTGGGTGTATTCCAAAGTTTGTTGTTACAAGTTGGAATGATTTTATAAGAAAGTTTAGGGAAGGGAGGGGGACTCTTCATACTGGAGTTGCCCTTTTTCATTGAAGGGCACAATACAGAGGTTACAATCATTGGCTACAGATGACAACATACAAGTTCAAATGTCCATGTTTAAGACAATCAGTAACACTTCATGATTCAGAAACAAATAAGTGTCCTTTTCAGTGTCCATAGGTTACATATTAATGTGTACATCAACAGTTTGAGGAACTCTTAATAAGATTTGAGAGACTCATCATAAGATTCTTTACTCAGAAATGGGATGTAAGCCATGAATCATAAGACTTGCCCCAGGTGGGCTAATTTGGAAAACTGCCAAACGTGACCTGCAGGTTATCACAGTCAAATGCAATGTGGGGTCCTGAATTCAATCTTGGACCAGAAATAGGACATTAGTGAGAAAACTGGTGAAATTAGAATAAAGCCATTAGTTTAGTTAGTGGTGTTGTACCAATGTTAATTTCCTGGTTTTGATCATTGTTCTAAGGTTATTTAAAATGTTGACATTTGGGGAAGCTGAGTGAAAAGTATGCGGGAATTTTTTGTATTATTTTTGCAGCTTTTTGTAATATTTCAAAATAAGATGTTTTAAAAAACACATTTGATCAGCCATGATAGAGGAAAGGCTGAATTATCTTTTTATCTTTTTTATTTTCACTACAGAAAATTATATTTAAAAAATAATTTTTATAGGAAGAGGCCCTCAAAAACTGTGCAGCCAAAAATATAAGAAAAAATATCATTAAGTGTGTCAAGCAGTTAATTAATAAAGATATAGCCAGGTGCAGTGGCATGTGCCTATAGTTCCAGTAACTTGGGAGGATGAGGTGGAAGGATCCCTTTAGCCTAGACGCTCTGGGCTTGTAGTGTGTTGTGCCGCCAATCAGCTGTTCACATTAAGTTCAGTATCAATATAGTGACCTCCTGGGAGCAGGGGACCACAAGGTTACCTAAGGAAGAGAGAACTGGCCCAGGTCAGAAACAGAGCAAGTCAAAATACAGGTGCTCATCAGTTGCAAGATAGTGCCTATGAACAACCACTGCACTCCAGCCTGGGCAACATAGCAATACATGTCTCTAATTTTAAAAATAAAATAAAAATATGATGTCATTTTCTGAATTTTGTGATATTTGTAGTGTGAACCCAGAAAATTTGTGACAGGTCTCAGTTAATTTACAAAGTTTATTTTGCCAAGGTTGAGGATGTGCCCCCATGACACAACCTTCAGAGGTCCTGACAACATATGTCCAAGGTGGTCAGAGCACAGTTTGGTTTTATACATTCTAGGGAGACATGAGACATCAATCAACATATGTAAAATGAACATCGGTTTGGTCTGGAAAGGCGGGACAACTCGAAGCGGGGAGGGGGCTTCCAGGTCGCAGGAAGGTGAGACACAAACAGCTGCATTCTTTTGAGTTTCTGTTTAGCCTTTTCAAAGGAGGCAATCAGATACGCATTTATCTCAGTGAGCAGAGGGAGGGCTTTGAACAGAATGCGAAGCAGGTTTGCCCTAAACAGTTCCTAGCTTGAATTTCCCTTTAGCTTAGTGATTTTGGGGGCCCAAGATCTTTTCCTTTTCCTTTTACATTTTCTCCATCCTTTAAAAAAATTTTCTGGAGAAAGCATTTTAGAAGAAAATGAGTCTCTGGTCCCAGCTTTTGTCTGATCTCTCATGGTTAGGATGTTTTTTTCCTAGACAGGTAGGTTCTAAGTTATTAGGAAAGCTCACTTTTAGAAGGTTGTGAAGTCTCATGTCCTATGAAGAGAAATTAGGGGGAGGAAGGGATAAAAACAACAGTAAACAAAAGAAAAATCCTGGAAAATTGATATAGGCCATTACTCTGTAGTCCATACATCAGTAGTCAGGTATGAAAGTGGTTTATGTATGTAAATAGATTGCTGTTATTTTCTTCTGAAGTTTAAGTTGTCTAGCTTCAGTTTACAGAGCTTTACAAAAGCACAACTTAGTTGTTAGTGACTCCAAAATAGGAAAAATGGGGAAAAAAGAAGGAAAAAAATTGAAAACATTATTTTGAAGACTAGTAGCCAAGAGAAATTAGAATTCAGTCCAAACTGTAGAAAACAATAAAAATTGCAAAACATTAGGCAAGACTAAAATCTAACGATAGGTGTACTATACTTTTTGAAACAATTTTTTCTCTCTCTAGTTTCCCATCTTTACTAAAGACAAATTATGGTATGTCTTTTTTGCTTTATTATACTTGGCCTAATTATTTGTATACAGTGAAGCAAGAATATATATATACACATATATATATATACTTTTTTTTTTTTTTTTTGAGATGGAGTCTCACTCTGATGCCCAGGCTGGACTGCAGTGGCGTGATATCGTCTCACTGCAACTTCTGCCTCCTGAGTTCAAGTGATTCTCCTGCCTCAGACTCCCAAGTAGCTGGGATTACAGGTATGTGCTTTCACACCCAGCTAATTTTTGTATTTTTAGTACAGATGGGATTTCGCCATGTTGGCCAGGCTGGTAAGAATAATTATTTTTTACATAGGCTTTTAAATTTGGCTTTGATGAAACTGTGTTCTGTAGAAAGAATCTCAGATAAGACTTCTTTAAAACTGAGCCCAGCCCTTGATTTGTGCCATCAAATACCTATGAATTGAGTTAACCTCTCCTCTTGAGGTTCCAAGGTAAACTTGGGGCTCCTGGGCCTTTCAGAAAATGACATTCTTTACCTACCACAGGTCAGGAACCCTGTACAGGGGCTGTGTAGATAAAGGTGAAGAGGCCAGTTTTTCCAAGGGGCTATCTTGGCTCCCTAAGTCAAGTTTGATTCCAAGGGAAATCATACCATTCCAGTCAAAGTCTTAATAAAATAACCATTTTCTCCAATTTTGTCCTGTTACAAATGAAAACAAATTCTTACTGCACTTATGTAAATAACTGTATTGTTATAAGTAAAAATACAAATAGTTTCCAAATTCTGGGGAAATTATGCAGAGAGAAACAAATATGCTCCAAGTTTTGTTCATGGGAGTATACTTTACTCAATTGCTAAAAGCTGTAAATAGCTTAAAAGAAAAGTTTTCTTGACTCTGAAAAACAAAGCATCAGCAACGTTTTAAGCAAAAAGTTAAAAAGATTACTTTAGTCTTCTATCAGTTTAGTTTACACAGTTAACTCCTGTTCTGCTTGATATTTTTGAACACTTCAGCTCTCCATGAGAGTCCTGAAAGTTTTTTCCTCTATTCTAAGGTCACAATCTCCAGAGTTATCAGAAACCTGCATTTAAGAACACCTGTTAGAGTTCTATAGCTGATTATAAAACCACCTTCTAATGAGGACCAAAACAAGACAGTTGTCTGTGGATGATGAAAGGTTTTAGGGCAGCAATAAAGAAACAATTGACAAGGAAATTTGTTATCTCTGTGGCATATGATAATTTAACATGACAATTATAATTATTACTGATAATGTACACTAAGTCATATCAGAATTATAGGAGTTTCCCATGATTTTGGAACACATACCAGTAACATATTTATATAAATACAGCCCAAAGAAAACCAAACACCATTT
>NW_012104787.1:2601182-2768517 GCF_000951045.1 Mandrillus leucophaeus
TGAGGTGTAATCTCATTCCGTCACCAGGCTGGAGTGCAGTGGTGCAATCTTGGCTCACAGCAACCTCTTCCCCTCAGGTTCAAGTGATTCTACTGCCTCATCCTCACAAGGAGCTGGGCCTACAGGCACACGCCACCACACCCAGCTAATTTTTGTATTTTTAGTAAAGGCTGGGTTTCACCATGTTGGCCAGGATGGTCTCAATCTTTTGACCTTGTGATCCCCCGGCTTTGGCCTCCCAAAGTGCTGGGATTACAGGCGTGAGCCACTGTGCCAGGTCCAACAATATCTTAAAGGATTAATTAGGTCAGAAAAAGACATAATTTATCATTTGAGTTTGGAAAGTTTGTCAAATATCAAAAATTTAAAACACTTGAAATAACAAAATAGAATTAATAGGCAATTGTGAAATAAGTTATTCACTTAACCAAAGTGATAACTCAAGGATTTCCAAAAAAAAAGGTGAAAACCTTCATTCTTTGAGAGAGGAGACTTAATTTTCCAAACAATAAGCCATAATAAGAACAGCATGAAGTCAATTAAATTCATTTTTCAAAATTTTATAATCTATAACATTTTAATCTTGACCATAAGATATAACTTTCATAAGCCTTTCATAACCTTTATAACCTTTAGGAGTTGGTTAATGCTTCAAGAAAACCTTGTTAATGTGACACAGAGGCCCATATGCTGGTCTTGCATCAGTATGCCTTTGACATTAATGACTAACATGTAGAGAAACATAACTTATTTTATCTCTTAAAATTGGCCCTCACAATCTCACATGCCCATCTCTTCCATGATAGTCCCTGGGCGTTGAGGAGTTTAATAGCTTTAATTTCTGGCCCTGTGTTTCAGGAATGCAGTTTATTTTGATTGGCATCTTCTACCAGGCCTGAAGATGGGGCTTTAATGGCTGTCAGTGTTTAAAAAATTAGCAGGATTTGGGGTCCTTTTTAGGCCAAGGTGTCAAAGCCCTGTAACTCAGTGTCACAAGTGCTTTAAAAGAGCATAAAGAGTATGAAAGGAAAATACCTTGGGCCCCAAAATCACTAAGGAAATCTCAAGCTGGAAACTGCTTAGGGCAAACCTGCCTTCCATTCTGTTCAAAGTCACTCCTCTGCTCACTGAGATAGATACATGTCTGATTTGCCTCCTTTGGAAAGGCTAATCAGAAACTCAAAAGAATGTAACCGTTTGTTTATCACCTATTTATGACCTGGATGCTCCCTCCCCACTTTGAGTCTTCCTGCCTTTGTTTTAAGTTGTTCCACCTTTCCAGAGTGAACCAATGTACTTCTTACATATATTGATAGATGTCTCATGTCTCCCTAAATGTATAAAACCAAGTGGTGCCCTGACTACTTTGGGCACATGTCATCAGGACTTCCTGAGGCTGTGTCATAGGCGTGTCCTCAACCTTGGCAAAATAAACTTTCTAAATTAACTGAGACCTGTCTGAGATTTTCTGGGTTCACAAGAGAGATACACGGATGTAATAAACTTAACTTTAAAAAAGTTTTAATATTTTTTCTAAGCAAACCAAACTTAATATGACAACTTGATCATATAAAAGTTTTTGGTTTTGTTTGTTTTATAAATCCTCTTATGGTGACTTACATAGACCGTTTGTGACATGCTTGGACTTTCCAGTTTGTCCTGAACATCCCACCTTCTTAAATAACCAGTCATTTTACTCTAGGACTAAACTTACCATACAATATTCTTTTTCATATGAAATTATTTCTCTTTAAACTTTCTTACCAAAAAAAAAAACCTCTTTATTTTTATAACTTTCTTTACATTTCTTTTATTTCCTGGTTCCTTTTACCTTGTTTTATACATGGTCTTTAAATAAGCTTTGAATTAGACAAAAATTCTTCACTTTTTTTAAACGACACACTTTTTTTTAGAAAGAATGTTTTCCTACAAATATATTTTTATTGGAAAATATCCAAATAATGAAATACCTATTATTTAATTTAACTTTAGATTCTAAATTATGATGAATGTGTCTACAAGTATTTATTCTATTACATTTACCTAATTATTTTAATTGTTTACCTAGATTATTTATGAAAATTGTGATAGTCATCATTTAAAGTTATGGAACCACCATTGAAAAATTATAACTGAGACAGTGAAAAAGATTTAACTTAACTGACCCCATCCTGCTTTTAACTTTCAAGCTGTCCTTGTTCATTCCTGGGCATAGGCCAAATAAACTTTGGGAGGAACTTAGTTTATAGTTTAGCTTTGAAACAAAGATGATAACAAACCTTACTTCCTGTGGACTAGACCGCCTAAAGCCACAAAATTAAAGTTATGGTAATCTTACTAAATTTAAGATGTAGCTATTTTTATTAAACCAATATCAATGTCTTATTTATTAAAGATTACACAAGCAGAGATAATTCTGTTTTGGTCTGGGTTTATAGTTTTCTAATCCCTATGCCAAATTTTGACATCTTATAGTATTTGGCAGGGATAAGTATGAAATTGCTTGATTAATAAATGCAAACAAAAATGTATGCTGGCAATTCTTAAGACATTTCTAATATTACTTTACCAATAATTTTAAAGCTAGCTTATTTATTACATATTTTACTTAAGTTATATAAACTTGAAAAAGCTTTTGACTAGTCTTCCTTTTTCTGATAAAGTATTTGATTATTTAAGTGCTTTTATTTTTCTTTAAGCCAGCTAATTAGAGCTCTTTTATACATTTTCAGTAGTGAAACATCATGTACACAACACATAAATGCATTGACATATTAGTCATGCCAATAGAAGTATATCTTATAGATTCATAAAGACATTTTCTCTTTCCTGTCTTAGACTTTCAGATTCTTGATAACCTGTTTCACAACCCTAGGCAGCTGTCAGCTAAATAGCCTTAAATTTTCATATTAAAGGAAACAACTCAGGTGAAAAATCAAATAGCAAAATATACACCATTAGGTACAAAGAGAAAAAGTCTGATGGTGCTAGAGGGATATTAAAAATGGATGTCAAATCAAACATAAAAATATAGAAAACTATCATAAGATTATGTGCAGAGATAAATTTTATTTAGATAAGGACTACCTATCTTTTTTTTTTCTTTTTTTGAGATGGAGTTTTGCTCTTGTTGCCCAGGCTGGAGTGCAATGCTGCGATCTAGGCTCACTGCAACCTCCTTCTCCCAGGTTCAAGTGATTGTCATGCCTCAGCCTCCTGAGTAGCTGGGATTACAGACATGTGCCACCATGCCCAACTAATTTTTGTATTTTTAGTAGAGACAGGGTTTCATCATGTTGCCCAGGCTGGTCTTGAACTCCTAACCTCATGTGATCCACACACTTTGGCCTCCCAAAGTGCTGGGATTACAGGCATGAACTACCGCACCCGGCCTGGGTCTACCTGTCTTTTAACTGGATCTCTGAGCTCTGGGAGGAGCCCACACTGAATCCTGGGTCTCCAAAAAGGGAGAATTATTTTGAGGTTAAATCATATGATGCTTTTGTAGTGCACTTAAAATGTTTTTTTTTGTTTGTTTGTTTTGTTTTTGTTTTTTAATAAAGACATTTCTAAGTGTCTAAACTACAGTCTTTCTTAAAAATTCCAGAGCGCCCTCTGTTGCAATGACTATTAATGAAGAAAACAGAATTCAGTCAACTGAGAAGAAAAAAACTTTTGCAAAAAACAAACAAACAAACAAACAAAAAAAGGACAAAATCCTGGGAGAGAAAAGAAAACAAAAACAAAAACATGAAGGCTTTTTAAATACAAACACATCTTGGATGTTAACTTTTAATTAAGCTGACTTTTAACCATTGAGCTCCTTTTAAAAAATCTTTTAAAATCTCATTACTATATTTCATCTAGGAAAAATTGCTGCTATTTCAGAAGTACCAAGTATCAAACCAGAAAGGGTTTGATTTAGGAACCAAACCTAGGCTGTTGTGTGGTAGGGAAAAAAAGAAGGCAGAACTTTAGCTATTGAACTTCAGGGTGGGGTGACAGCATTGCTTTCAGTTGGCCTGGCTAGCAAAAAGGTGGCCTTGTTATGTAAATAAAGCCCCTTTAGTAGTCAAAATAAAAAATGTTCCCTTCTTTCTCTTTTTTTTTTTTTTTTTTTTTCTTTTGCTGGCCATTTTTCTCCGATACCACACCACCTTTTTTTGTGTGTGAGAATTTAACCACTTCAGAGGCCTTATTCCCCATAATTTGGAACTTTCCTTTGGATTTGATCGAGTTGGGTAGAGTTGATCAAACCCAAGGGGAAAAAGACTGAAACAACAACAAAAACAGAAACAAACAACAAAAACCCGTTAAGCAAAACAAAAGATCGCACAACTTATATGATTACTGAGTGCTCTAATGGTAAGGAGAAATTAAGACCAGCTGGTTGTTAACTTTAGCCAAGACAAAACACCAATTCAGCTACTTACCTAGAGGTGGGTCTCAGGCTGAAGATGGCTGTCTATCATCCTAGAAGCAGGAAAAAAAAAAAAAAAACCTCCTCTTCGTTATTGGAAGTGAGCTCAAACTCCATGAAGGGGTTACCTGCCTTCCATCGTCATGGAAGCAGAAAAACTTGCCTTTCTTGTTGAAAGCAAGTAAAACTCCAAAAAAAAGAGGAGTTGTACAGCAAAATAAACTTTAGATCTTGACCAAATTTTGGGACATCAGGGATTCTCTGGAGGGAATATTCCCAGACCTCAGCAAATTGTCCTGTTGGTTTGAGACATAAAGTTAGCTTGTGCTGGTACCAGGCACCCACAGGACATTTGTCAAAGGTCAGGGGCATCTCCATTCAGAATCCCTTTGTGGTTACCTAAATGTAAACCCAGAAAATTTGAGAAAGGTTTCAGTTAATTTGGAAAGTTTATTTTGCCAAGGGTGAGGGTGCGTACCCAAGATACAGCCTCGGGAGGTCCTGACAACGTGTGTCCAAGGTGGTCAGAGCACAGTCTGGTTTTATACATTCTAGGGAGACATGAGACATCAATCAATATATGTAAAATGAACATCGGTTTGGTCCGGAAAGCCGGGACAACTCAAAGCAGAGAGGGGGCTTCCAAGTCACAGGTAGGTGAGAGAAAATCAGCTGCATTATTTTGAGTTTCTGTTTAGCCTTTTCAAAGAGGCAATCAGATATGCATTTATCTTAGTGAGCAGAGGGATGACTTTGAATAGAATGCGAAGCAGGTTTGCCCTAAACAGTTCCTGGCTTGAATTTTCCCTTTAGTTTGGTGATTTGGGGAGCCCAAATGTTTTCCTTTCACAGTAGCAACTATTAGATTTTTAAAAATCATAATTTCCTATTTACTTTTCTCTTGTAATTAACCTCTTGCTTTACTTTGAAACAGGGTCTCGCTCCATCTCCCAGGCTGGAGTGCAGTGGTGTGATCACAGCTCTCTGCAGTCTCCACCTTTAGAGCTCAACCTCTCCTCCTGCCTCAGCCTCTCAAGTAGCAGGGACTGTAGGAGTGCACACCATGCCCAGTTAATTTTTTTTTCCACTTTTTTTAGTAGAGACGAGATCTGATTATGTTGCTCTTGGTCTCAAACTCTTTGCCTCAATCAGTCCTCCTGCCTCAGTCTCCCAAAATGCTGGGATTATAGGTGTGAGCCTCTGTGCCCAGCCTTGTTTTATTTTTGTACCTAATATTTATTCATAGTTTTATATTCTTTTTATTAAAAAGAGCTCCCTAGCCTTTCAAAAGGAACTGCCATCTTCGGTAATTCTCCAAAACAACAAACACTCAGGGAAAGAGGAGAGACACCAATATATGGTCTCTAGGCCTTTTAGAAAACATGGAGTTGTTCCTTTGGCCACATCCATGCAAATCTACAAGAAAGGTTATGTTGTAGACATCAAGGGAATGGGAACTGTTCAAAAATGCCCCACACATGTTACCATGGCATTGGGGACTGAAATAGGATGTAAAGTTGAAAAGAAGCTAAGGGATTTTTGAAATTAAATGTTAGGGAATTTTTTTTAAATAAAAGAGGACCAATAAGCCCAGGCCTTACACCTACACTGTGGTGAGGTGGTCAGGATGGCAGGGGCAAAGCTGTGCAAAGCTTCTGCCAACTCAAGGCATTCACTGAATGCCCCACACATGTTACCAAGGCAAAACTGGAAGAGCCTATCAACAGTGTTCCCCAGCATGCTGTTGGCATTGTTGGACACAAACAAGTTAAAGGCAAGATTCTTGCTGAGAGAATTAATGTTTTATTGAGCATATTAAGCAGTCTAAGAGCCAAGATAGCTTCCTGAAACTGTTGTAACCAAGCGAGTTATAGAGAAACGTCACACTCTGAGACGAATTCAGGAGTCCTTTATTAGCTGGCGACGGAGAGACGGCTAGTGCTCAAAATTCTCTCAGCCCCGAAGAAGGGGCTAGATTTTCTTTTATACTTTGGTTTAGAAAGGGGAGGGGGGGAGTCTAGTTAAAACAATCTTACAGAAGTAAAGTGGGCAAAAAGTTAAAAGGATAAGTGGTTACAGGTAAGCAAACAGTTCCAGGTGCAGTGGCTTTAAATCTATCACAAGGTGATAGACGTGGGGCTTTGGTTGCTATCAACCGGACACAAATGCGGGGGCTTAGGGTACTATCAACCAGGCGAATTCCTGGGAACTGCAGATATAGCTTGCCACAGTATCTTATCAGTTAATTGCATTCTTGGATGTGCTGGGAGTCAGCTCGCACAAATTAAGTCCTAGAGGAAGAAGGGTGGGCAAGGGGCTGCGAGTGAAGGAGCCAAGATGCAGTCTGTCTGGCTCTCTTAGTTAAGGGAGAGTCAATTCAGGTCAAAACAAGGTAAGGTATCACAAAACATGTAAAGGAAAAGGATCAGAAAAAGAAGGAAGCAAAAGAGAAAAGTACCTGAAGCGCCAGCCTTCTCCACTTTGTGAAGCTCACTTTGTGAGAACCAATGGAAAGAAGCCTAAGTTGCTGGGACCTGTTCCCTGCGACTTCATAGCATAATAGCTGTAAAAACAAAAAAAACAAAAGAACAACAAAAGAAAAGAGCCCCCTAAATCGGATAGACTTCAGGCCCTACAATATCCAGATCTACTTCTGATGATGTTTTATTTCATAAGCTGGGCAGTAAGTCATGGTGAGTATTCTTTAAATGATTCTCTATATTATTTGGTTTACTCCAAACACAAACTAGTAAAACATTTTGTCTAAGAGGCTTTGTTTTCTTTATCTGTCCTAGTCCTGATGTTGGATGCCTATGACTTCACTGATTGCTGTAAGCCCTTGAGTTGGCAGAAGCTTTGCACAGCTTTGCTTCTGCCATCCTAAGCACCTCACCACAGTGCAGGTGTAAGGCCTGGGCTTATCGGCCCTATTTTATTTAAAAAAATTTCCCAACGTTTAATTGCAAAAGTCCCTTAGCTTCATTTCTACTTTATTTCAGTTCCCAATGCCAGTTTGTTCTTTTTCTAAGTATCTTCTGAAGGAGTGACTCACCATTCACTTCTATTGGAATCCAAATTTTGCAATATTCACAAAGTTGCAAATAATTAAAATAGGATATCTTAGAATCTCATAACCAGGGAGAGATTACTGTAAACTCAACCATATTCACCACTATTTATTGCGTATCTGCTTCATGCAAACCTTGGTTCCATGTGCTGGGGGAACACAAATGTAGACCTTATTTCTGTCCCTGAGCTGGTGAGATAAGAAGTTGCCTAGAGGCCAGGCGCAATGGCTCACGCCTGTAATCCCAGCACTTAGGGAGGCCAGGCAGGCAGATCATGAGGTCAGGAGATCGAGACCATCCTGGCTAACACAGTGAAACCTCGTCTCTACTAAAAATATTTAAAAAATTAGCCGGGTAAGGTGGCAGGTGCCTGTAGTCCCAGCTGCTCTGGAGACTGAGGCAGGAGAATGGCGTGAACTCGGGAGGCAGAGCTTGCAGTGAGCCGAGATCACGCCACAGCACTCTAGCCTGGGCAACAGAGCGAGACTCCGTCTCAAAAGAAAAAAAAAAAAGGAAAAAAGAAGTTGCCTAACTAAGTTATAAGTCAAACCATTGTGACTGCTGTACAGAAAAGGCAAATACAGTGTATGGGAGCAAGAAAAGTGGATGATTGATCAGGATGGGTGAAAGCTGCAGAGAGGAGACATTTAAGTTGGACCTTAAACACAATAAAAGATTTCTTCACCTGAAAACAAATTCCATTTATGTTAGAAAGTTTTTAAAAAAGTGAATACGGCAATTTATAACAAATTTTCATTTTGAAATGTTGTGCTTCTTGATTTTCCATGACAGGGAGCGTGTGCATACACATGTGTTTGTGTGTGTGTCTGCATGTGTACTTCCATTACATTTTAATCTGAACATTTTCAAACATGTATAATAGTTTCAAGAATTTTACAGGCTGAGCGTGGTGGCTCACACTTGTAATCTCAGCACTTTGGGAGGCCGAGGCCAGCATATCACTTGAGGCCAGGAATTCGAGACCAGCCTGGTTAACATGGTGAAACTCCATCTCTACTGAAAATACAAAAAGTAGCCAGGTACAGTGGTGGGCACCTGTGGGTCCAGCTATTCAGGAGGCTGAGGCAGGAGAATTGCTTGAGCCCGGGAGGCGGAGTTTGCAGCGAGCAGATATCACACCACTCTGCACTCCAGCCTGGCGACAGAGTGAGACTCCATCTCAAAAATCAAAAAAAAAAAAAAAAAAAAAGAATTTTACAATAAACATCCATATATCCATTATCCAGATTCTACATTAACATTTTACTATACCAGTTTTATCACATATATAAAACAAATATAGTGAAACACCTGCTTTACTTCCTTCTATCAATCTATTTTATTACTGTACTTCAAAGTAAATTACAGACATCAGTACCCTTCCCCTTTAAAAACTTCAGTATGTATATATATTATTCATTAACTAGAGTTCAATATGTATTTAGCTTTTTTTCCTTTGGATGTAAAATTTATATACAGTGAGCTGCACAAGTCTTCGGTATATATTTGCTGTTTTGACAAAGGCATAGACTCATGTAACCCAAACGCCTGTTGAGAGATAGAACATTTCCATCGTCTCAGAAAGCCACTCAGTGGAGGTGTGTTTTTGAAGTCTATGTGGACGCAGATCCCAGGCATTGTAGACTAATGGAGTGATTAGAGGTAAACAGAATTAAGCTGGGAGAAGGTAAAGTTTCGAAGGACAAAAGGATTAGTAGATGGCCAGCATCCCAGGCCCTGAGAGGATATTAATAACTTGCTGTGGACAGTAAGCAGGTTAGCTTGGCTATAGCTGAGTGAAAGGCATGGGATACTAAGTAAAACGTTACTGTGCTCTAATCCTTTTCAATACTACATACAACAGGGTTATCCTGTAGGCTTACATTCTGGAGGGCAGTGGTTCCCAAATGGGGGTGATTTTGCCCCATAGTGGACAGTTGGCAATGCCTGGAGACATTTTTGATTGTCACAAGGGGATAGTAGTGCTCCAGGCATCTTAGTGGGTAAAGGCCAGGGATGCTGCTAAACATCCTCCTTTACACAGAACAGCCACTCACGGGAAAGAATTATCAGGCTCAAAATGTCAATAGACTGGGCATGGTGGTTCCTTCCTGTAATCCCAGCACTTTGAGAGACCAAGGTGGAAGGATCACATGAGCCCAAGAGTTCAAGACCAGCATGGGCATCATAGTGAGACCGTGTCTCTCTATATATAATTTTTTAATATCAATAGTGCGTGCTGTGAGTTAAGAGTAAGGGTTGCTGATCCATAGGGGGAAAAATCAATGAAAGTTACATACTAGCAGCAAAAATTATTTTTCTTTGAGAAAGACAGTGTGTTTATTTCAGCTTTTAAAATCAAGAAAAAGGAACAATAAGCCATTATTATTGGTTTAAAAATATACAGAAAAAAGTGCTTCCATTTTGGTTTGCTGTTTAGGGTCAGGGCATGGGAAGAGGCAGCAAGTTCCTCATGGCTGGAAATGGAAATAACTGCGGTGCTGTACAAGCTCCTTAGGGAAGTCAGGCAGGGGTTGCAGTAGAAAGATAGAATCTGTCATCTTCCACCTGTCTCATCTGGCTTCCAAAATATGTGATTTGAAAAATAGGGAAGAGGAGAAGGAGGAAAGAAGGAAGAGAAAGAGAGGCTTACAGTTTGCCCTCTCACTCTAGTTTGTAAAAGGCTCCATTCTTAGCAGAGTATCCATGACAGGGATAACCAGGAGACCAGTACAGTATGAGCTGCTAGATGATTTATGACCAAAGGTCAAATCAGCAAGCAGCTTCCCAGCTCTGCTTCATAGCATGTGATCTCCACACATCCCTGCCTCAGTGTCAGCCCTGGGAGGATGGCTGATCTGGGAACTTGACCTGTGATTCACTCATGGTGAGACTAGAGGAGGATCCTTCTCAAAGGTGTTGTAAGTGATGAGTGCTTTGTCATCACTGAATTTCAGGCCCATTCCTGCACCGGTTCCTCTGGTGTTTTCATCTCTTTCTCTCTGTGACTTATATCTATATCTGTCTCAGATTGAAAATCCCTGAAGAGCAGGTATCCTATTGGTCCCTGGCTTTTTTGATGTTGATTACAATGAAGTGGGTGATGATTATGGCTTTGCTTATGTGACAAAGCGTGTTTAAGAATGTCTCAATACCAGTTTGAGAAATAGCTTTATTTGTGATACTGCAGTGATTAATTTAACAAAGATAAACATGTCAGTTGTTGCAAAGTGATATGGTTTTTGAGAGAAATTAAGGCCATTGGGGCAGAGATAAATTGATAAAAGTTTATTGGAAGCCAAATGTGAGAATCTATCCAGCAAGATGCACCAACAAAGTTGGGCATGTTCCAACATCTTTTACAAGTTGAAATGCTTTTGTAAGACCGTTTAGGAGAAGGAAGGGGGACTCCTCATATCGGAGTTATCCTTTTCCATTGGAGGGTACAATACAGAGGTTACAATCATTGCCTATGGATGACAGCGTACAGGCTAAAATGTTTTATGCACAAGACAATCAGTAAAAGCAAATCAGCAGAGCTTTATGATTTAGTCCTTTTGAAAAGAACACAAAACAGTGTCCTTTTCAATGTCAGTATTAATCAGTAACCTGATAATTAATCAATACATAGTTTGAGGAACTCGCGATAGAATTTGAGTGACTCACAATAAAATTCTTACTCAGAGACAGGATGTAAGCCATCAGTCTTAAGACCTTTTCCAAGCAGTTCATTTGGAAGCCTGTGAAATGTGTCCTGTAAGTTGTCAGGGTGTTTTTGCTGAAAACATTATTTGTTTTTTCTTTTTTTTTTTTTTTTTTAGAGACAAGGTCTTGCTCTGTTGCCCAGGCTGGAGTGTAGTGGCATGATCATGGCTCACTGCAGCCTCAACCTTCTGGGCTCAAGTGATCCTTCTGCCTCAGCCTCCCAAGTAGCTGGGACCACAGTCTGTGCCACCAGGCCAGCTAATTTTCAGTTTTCTTTTTTGTAGAGATGGTGATCTCACTATGTTGCCCAGGCTGGTCTTGAACTTCTGGTCTCACATGATCCTCCTGCCTCGGTCTCCCAAAGTGCAGGAATTACAGATGTAAGCCACAGTGCCCAACCAAAATGTAATGTTTATTTACATAAATTATTTATTTATTCTGTTTCTTAATTATTTATTCTTTTTATATAGCTGTATACTATCTATTATGTGGCTTTACTATTGATGGACATTTAGGAGGTTTCCAAACTTTTGCTATTATATACAATGCTATAATGGTAACCTTATAAATACATGGTAGTAGAATGTTTAGGTGAATAAGTGCATGCACAGCTTTACTAGACATTACAATACTTCTCTCTACGGAGACTGTAACAACGGACTCTCCCACGAGCAATGCATCCGCATTATTTCTTCACATGCTTGCCAGTAGATCATACTACAATCTTTTTGACCTTTGGCAATCTGAAAAGTGAAAAGTGGCTCCAAGTGTAATTTTAATTTGCATCTCTCATATGAGCGAGGGTGAAGAGACACTTGTATTTCCTTTTTTGTAAACTGCTCTTTCAATTGGGTTGTTATTCCTTTTCTTATTGAGTTGTAGGAGTTCTTTATCTACTAAACCAATTAGTCTCTTGTCTTCAAAGCCTGTTATCAATATTTCCCCCCAGTTTCTCATTTATCTTGCCTTGTGTATGATGGTTTCTGTCATGCTCATTTTTTAAATTTTAGTTTTTGATTTCCTGTCTTACTAGAAAGGTCTTACTACCCTAAAAATGTGTCCAGTGGTTCTTCTTAATACTTCAGTGGTTTCATTTTTCATATTTATGTCTTTGAGCTATTAGAATTTTGGAAGGATCAAGTTTGCTTTTTCCCAACTGGATACCTAGGTGCTACTAAATCCCCATGTGTATTTGGGTCTATTTCTTGCCTTTCCATTCTGTTCTATTGATGTGTCTGTCTATTCACATACCTGGACTTAATAGTATGGTTTAACATTTTGGTACAACTTATCAATGATCTGATGGTGGTCTTTAGATGATAATATTTAACATTTTATTTTAGCAAAGTGTTTGTGTATTTTTGTAATTCTAGATGCCTTATGGTGCTTCTAATATCTTCTCTCCAGAGGACTGCATGCTGTTCTTAAGGACTCTCTGCTTCCTGGACAAGCTAAAGATAAGGTGAGTATCATCTTCATAAATGCAAGGATCTTAGATTTGAGTCCAGAAGTGTCTGCTGGGAATGATCTGATCACTCCTTGTTCTGTTGGTCAGGTCCATGGGTTTCCCCAGGGGCAGAAACTGTGTCTTCCTAGTATGTTGCACAATTCCTGGTGCAGAGAAACACTCAGTAAGTGTGTGTTGAGGATGAATTGACGAATAAGGACATGAACACCTGCCTGCCACAGAAGTCTTCTTTCATGCATGGGTATTCCTGAAGGCTCCTCTGGCTTCACAGGAAGGGAAAGAACTGGGAAATTATTCCTGGGGTCCTGTCCCAGCTCTTTGCCTATTCTCCTGTCCAAGAGAGGAACATAGAGTGAGGAAGGGCAATGAATCCCATTTACCCTCCTCCCATCTCACACACATCCAGAGGCATGATCCTAGCTCACTTCAACCTTGACCTCTGAGCTCAAGTGATCCTCCTTACTCACTCTCCCAAGTAACTAGGATTACAGGCAATCACCACCACGCCCAGCTAATTTTTTGTAGAGACAGGGTCTCACCATGTTGCCTAAGCTGGGGCTTGAACTCCTGGCCTCAAGTGATCCCCCTACCTTGAGCTCTCTACCAGCATTTTCTTGTATTTCCCCTCATCAATAGCATTCAACTGAAACATCACCCACGTTCATCATCGCTCCCTTTTCTACACCATGGCCTTGAGTAAAGCAAGGGAGATAGGAATCAGAACAGCTAAGCATAACTGCTGACTCTTATACACTGTTTAGCATATGCTAGTTTCATTTTCCACCAATGTAATAATTGAACACTTAAAACAAGTGGGGAGAGATATATATATATCATATGTGGTTTTATATATATGTAAACTATATATATATAAACTATATATATGTAAACTATATATATGTAAACTATGTATATGTATAATCATGCCCATTGTAGAAGTGAGAAAACTGAGTTAACAGAGAGGTTTAGTAACTTGCCCAGGGCCATGGAGCTTTTAAATAGATTCAGCGCTAGAGTCCGTGCACTTAAACACCACACCCTTTCCTTGTAATATGCATGTGCGTGTGTTAACTTCATTGAAGTATACTATAAATTGCAGAAAACTGCACAAGTCGAAAGCATATGACTCAGCAGATTTTCACAAAGTGAGCACACCTGTCTACTATCACCCGGATGAAGTAACAGAACACTCTCAACCCTCCAGGGGTTCCAGTCATCTCCCTCCCAGTCACTGCCCCCTCCTCCCTAAGGTTAATCGCTCTTCTGACTTCTCTCGCCATTCTTCTGGGAGTTTCCTTCCTGTCCTATTTTAATCCACCGGTATTTTAAGCATCATGGGGTTTGTGGCTAAAGTTAGAAATATTCTATATAGTCCATCATACAGTAGGGGTGGCAGTGGTTGGGAGACCACATTTCCTAGAGAAGAGAAACAATTCAGGATGGGGGATTTAGGGGGTACTTGCTTTAGTTTCCCCACATTCTCTTTGCCAGTAAACCTAAGTAAGCTTCTAACCTTGCCTCCGTCCCCTCCCTGCCAGGACTACATCTCCCAGCAGGCTGTGCTCTGACAGCTCTCGGATTTAAATAGGATTCTGGGCTCTGCTCAGAGTCAGGCTGCTGCTGAGCACCCAGGACGGAGAGGAGCAGAGAAGCAGCAGAAGCAGCCAAGAGCTGGAGCCAGATCAGGAGCCTGAGCCAGAGCTGGGGTTGAAGCTGGAGCAGCAGCAAAAGCAACAGCAGCTACAGAAGTTGGAAGGATGCTGGTCACCTTGGGACTGCTCACCTCTTTCTTCTCGTTCCTGTATGTGGTAGCTCCATCCATCAGGTTTGTCTTAATTCAGCAACTCAAATAATCGTTTACAAAGACCTGCACTGGAAGCCGGTTCTCAGCTGCTGAAAGAAGAGAAAGGGAAGGAGGCTGACGGAGAGAAAGTCAGAGCAGGAAAAGCAGAAAGGAAGGGGGTGCTGTGGCTACCATGGTGGAAAACCAGAAGGAAGCATCTGCAGCTGGGTAGAGGTGGGGCTGAGTTCTGGCCCCACCTGAGCTCTGGGGAGAGTTCTACTGCCAGCGGAAGGCTGCGTGGATGACTCTGTCAAGTAGCTCAACAGACACCTTAGGTGGGAGTCCTTGCTTTTTCATTTTATTCCTTTGGGTGTCTCTGAAGAATTCAGAGACTCTGTCCCTATTCAAGGTGGCCCTGCTGGCTTGTCATGCTGTTAAGTACCAGGTAGTTTGGGAAAGAAACGAACTCTCTTCCCTTTAAGACTACCCTCAATTAATGTTTTGGGATGACTCTTTTGCTGTGGGATTTCTAGAGGTGTCAAATAAATGTGCATTCTAAGTGGAGAATTTTTTAATTTCTTCTTTTTTATTTTTGCTCTGTCACCCCAGGGTGGAGTGCATTGGTGTGATCATAGCTCACTGCAGCCTTGAACTCTTGGGCTCAAGCAATCCTCCTGCCTCAGCCTCCGAGTAGCTGGGAATATAGGCATGTGCCACTACACCCAGCTACTTTTTAAATTTTTTGTGGAGATGGGGGTCTCACTATGTTGCCTAGGCTGCTCTCAAACTCCTGGGCTCAAGCGACCCTCCCCCACGTTGGCCTTCCAAGATGTTGGGATTACAGGCATGAGCCACTGGGCTCAGCCTAAAAAATTTCTGATGATAAAGGAGGTTAAATGGACCTACCAAGGACAGTGTGATTCTAGGTTCTCCATAGAGATCTGGGTTCAAGTCCCACTTCTGCCACCACTATGTGACATGAACCTCTCTGAGCCTCAGTTTTCTCTACTGTAATGTGGAAATAATACTGGAGACATTAAGAGGATTAAAATAAATTACATATGGAAAGTGCCTAGCCTAGTAATTGGCAGTCAGATGTTGTGCAGGAAATGTTAGTTCTGCTACTCTGTATTCTGTTTTGGGACCTGTTAAGTTAATTTCGTGTAAAAGAGTGCTTTCTGCCCAGAGGTCTGAAAAAAGGAGATTTTATTTCTGTTTGCCATTGGCCAGAATGAAATCTCTAATACAATGGCTGAAAGCCTTGGAAATGCCCCACTCCCTAAAACTGGAGAGGCAGCCTAAGATCAGTATCCGTGTATGCCATCCCCCAGAGTGCTAAGAACAGTACCTGTGTGTCACCCACCACAGAGTGCTGTTCATCAGTTACTCATGATAATGGTTACTGAATATTGACTCTGCTAATGTTTATCATGCGTATGTTTTGAATGTAGCTTAGAGGCGAAAGCTTTCCTCTGGAACCTCTAGAGGTAAGAGCTAGATGTATTTATTATCTAACAGGGAAAATCTCCATTGGCCCTGACTCGAGCATTTACTCTGTTTGCTAATATGATTGTTTGTGGCTTCTGGGCAGGTGACCTTCCCACCTGCAGTGATGAACAGGCGACTACCTTGCCCCATGGAAAAATGTTGTGCCATGAAGATTAGCTTTTATGAGTCTCCTGACTGCAACTTAAAGATATCCTTCTTTGAGACTGGATAGCTTATTTATTTATTTATTTATTTATTTATTTATTTTTTAACGTATCTTAGTGTGAGCTAGTGAAGGATGGTACGTGACGCTCTTGTTTCCCTTGCCGATAGGAAGTTCTTTGCTGGTGGAGTGTGTAGAACAAATGTGCAGCTTCCTGGGAAGGTAGTGGTGATCACTGGCGCCAACACAGGCATTGGCAAGGAGACGGCTAGAGAGCTTGCTAGCCGAGGTAAGTGTTTCCCCTTTAGTCTCCAAAGGGTCATGCCTCCCACCCTTCTTTCCACTGGGGCCTCTGTCCATATTTCTTTATGTTTCCTCCTAGGCTTGGGGGCTCTGACTAGAAATTCAAGAAACCTAGGATTCAAGTCCAACTGTGACACCAACTTACACTGTGGCCTTCAATAAACTGCTTCTTCCCTACTCCTTCTCTATTAAATAAAATAAGGAAAACAATGATGTCTGTGTATAGCCAAGTCAGTTATTCTAAAAGGAGATACTAAGCGACATTAAATATCAGAATGTAAAACCTGGGAACCAGGTTCCCAGCCCGGGATTAAACTGACAGCAAGAAGACTGAATTACTGTGAAAAGCCCAAAGTGGCAATACGGCCACTCTACCATTGAGGGAGGGCTGGGAGAATGAATGCTCTGTCCACCGGTCCTACTGTACCTCTTTTATAGCCTAGGATATGAACATACTGCTCTCTTTTTGTCTTGGACCCAGGAGCCCGAGTCTATATTGCCTGCAGAGATGTACTGAAGGGGGAGTCTGCTGCCAGTGAAATCCGAGTGGATACAAAGAACTCCCAGGTGCTGGTGCGGAAATTGGACCTATCAGACACCAAATCTATCCGAGCCTTTGCTGAGGCCTTTCTGGCAGGTGAGGATCTGATGGGTAACTAGAAAAGCAGGAAATCGGGCATGGGAGTGGCTGCTCCATCCTGGACCGTCTATGGTCTTTACATCAGAACCATGATCCACGCCACTAGACAGGTTCTGCCACATGAACCAGCAGGACAGGGAATTGGCAAGAGCATGGTGGGTAGACAGACTGGGCAGGATCCTTATCGTCTTTTTGCCTCAGCAGTGGGAATGTTGGAGGTGTCAGTTCCCTGTCTGGGCTTGCACCTTGGCATCAAGGTGTGGCCACAATGCCACTCTCTTCTTTCATCCTGAGAATCAACCTTCTGTGGCCATAGGCATGAGATGAAGTTGTGCTGCTGGCAAGTTCTTCTGGATCTTGGAAAATGACCAACTTCTACCAAGGACTATGAAATGCATGAGGGACATCCTGGGACCATGTCTGGCTTGTGTTACCACTGGATTCCTAGTGCCCAGCAGAGTGCACCTGGTCCAGAGTTGGTAGTTAGTACACATTTGCTGAATAAATGAATGAACAATGTCCAGGAAGATAATAGTAACTAAAATTACTCATTAGAAACCCAGTGACAATGCTTATTGGATGTCACTGAGATAGATCCAAATGAAGGATAGTTATTGACTGCTGAGGCAATACCTTGTTTTAAAAGGAAGGGGCAGAGCAAGTGACTCCTATCAAAATCTTACTCCAACAAAGACAACTAATGAACAAAGGGAAGGGGCAATTATGCAGGTCTGTGACAGGCAGCCAGGGGATTCCTTGCTAACCACAGGATCTCCTTGGTTGTGCCCTATAGAGGAAAAGCAGCTCCATATCCTGATCAACAATGCGGGAGTAATGATGTGTCCATATTCCAAGACAGCTGATGGCTTTGAAACCCACCTGGGAGTCAACCACCTGGGTAAGTATCTTTGGGTGACTAAAAAATGAGGTACACCCACTATCTTTTCTTTAGGAAGATGACCCTGTGTAAACGTGGAGAATGTCCAGGGGCCTTCATAGAGCCTAGGAATTCCAATAGACTGGACCCATTGGCTTGTTGTTCGCTGTACCTCTCCTGATCAGTCTAAAAAAGTGAGATCCTCCTACCCATACCATTAAGAAGCCCCAAATTTCAGGAAATACCAGGGAGAAGAATGTCATTCTTGGATGGGGCAGTGGCAGTACAAGACTTGCCAGGCAGGGCCAGGCCTGTGGGTATGCAGGAATCTGGGCTTGGCTGGAGGGGTCACATCTACATGAGGGCCAACCAAGCCATAGGTTGGTCCATGGAGGTAGGCAATCCTTGAGAACTTGAGGTACAAGGCAGGCTGGGGTTCAGCGTTCAAGGCGAAGACTTTAGGGAGGAGAGCATGGAATGTGTTTTCTGATCCTAAGCAGATGTTATCTTCCCTGACTATTCTATCCCTCTGTCTATACACAAGTGTACCTGAGTCCCTAGTTATGCGATCATGGACAGAGTGGGAGTAGGAAGCCAGCAGGTGGGTCAAGGGCAGAGGTACAAAGTAATATAGATTAAGTATGATTGCCTTACTTGTAGTCCAGCTCTGGCTCTTGCTTTGAGGAATCCACAAACTCAGACCAAATTGACCATTAGAGTTACTCATGGCATCAAAATTGGTTCACACCCAGAACATAGTGAGCTAACACTGAAGTCCTCTCGGCTCCCACATGCTGAGCCTGAGCTGCCGTTCCACCTTCAACTGGCTCTCCTCACAGGCCACTTCCTCCTCACCTACCTGCTCCTGGAGCGGCTAAAGGTGTCTGCCCCTGCACGGGTGGTTAACGTGTCCTCGGTGGTTCACCACATTGGCAAGATTCGCTTCCACGACCTCCAGAGCGAGAAGCGCTACAGCAGGGGTTTTGCCTATTGCCACAGCAAGCTGGCCAATATACTTTTTACTCGTGAGCTGGCGAAGAGGCTCCAAGGTAAGTCTGGAGAAAGGATCAGGTTTAAAATAGCAAAAACGGTCCTCAGACCAGATTAGAGGTCCACAAAAACTTGGGAAGTCAGGCTGTCAAACATGCACGTGTCAGTAATAGCTCTGTGCACTAAGGAGAATGAGGTTATGAATGAAGTAAAAACAGAGTCCTTGCCCCCAGGGAGCTTAAAATCAAACAGGGGTTAAGAACCTCATAAAGTTACCTTGTATTTATGTCGTATCTTATCTCTGATCTCATTTGATTTTCACAATAGCTTTTTGCAACAGGCAGAGGCTTTTTGTTTGTTTTGTTTTGTTTTGTTTTGAGACTTGAGTTTCGCTCTTATTTCCCAGGCTGGAGTGCAGTAGTGCGATCTTGGCTCACTGCGACCTCTGCCTCCTGGGTTCGAGTGATTCTCCTGCATCAGCCTCTTGCGTAAGCTGGGATTACAGGCACGCAATACCACACCTGGCTAATTTTGTATTTTTAGTAGAGACGAGCTTTCACCGTGTTGTCCAGCCTCTTGAGTAAGCTGGGATTACAGGCACGCAATACCATGCCTGCCTAATTTTGTATTTTTAGTAGAGATGAGCTTTCACCGTGTTGTCCAGGTTGGTCTCAAACTCCTGATCTCAGGTGATCTGGTGGCAGAGGCCTTTTGTAACAGGTTTATAGAGCAGAACTGAGGTCCAAGGAAATGGCCAGCTAAAGAGTATATGGCAGGTGAGGGCGTCAGAACTGAAATGTGGGTGCTCGGCTTTAAACCTAGGGTGCTTCCTTCTGGGTGCCATTTGCTGAGGTCCACATGGTGATCTGAGCTACAGAGCTGCCACTGCCTGGACTCAGGGAGTTAGCGCTGGATTTCAGACCCCTGGGTCCAAGCTCTTGCTCTACCACATGCTATAGCCCCATGTGGATGTGGATGTGGATGTGGATGTGCCCCTTTAACCTCTGCTGACTTCATCTTCTCAGCTGTAAAATCAGGTCAGGCCGGTTCTTACTCCTTAATGATTCTGTGCCCCTCTGGAGCATTGGGTGAGCTGCTGGCTCTGACATCTGCGGATCTAGGGGATCATTTGTTACAGTGAATAAACCAGAGTTTGGGAACAATGATCTTTACTTCCAGAGTGCCTATAGAACAAGAAGACGGTAATCATAAAAATAAACAATAACAATTACAATAATAATTGAGAGGTTTATGTGTGCCATGCACTACACATCTTAACTTAATACTTCCAACTTTCCTGTGAGGTGGGTGCTATTATTTTCCCCCACTCTAAATACAAAAAGACAGGCACTGACGGATTAAGAAATTTGCCCAAGGAAGATTCCTAGCTGAGTCAGTATTCAAATGCAGACAGTCCATTCCATGTTTTTAACTTTACATCAGAGTTCAGATCTTGGCCCTGTACCCTGCCAGGTATAACCTTAGGCAATTTACTTAAACTTTCTGTGACTTAGTTTTCTTTGCTGTAAATGGGCATCATAATATTGTGAAATGTTCTATTTCACAAGCCTCTTTAAGAATTAAATGAAATAATACATTTAAAACATGTTGTATAGCCCTGGCACATAATTGGTACTGAAAAATAGTGATGGCACCAGGGATATCTTGGGGGGGTGTTAACCCCCATAATCTGCATCACCATCCCTCAACCTATACCTCATAAAATGTGCTTGGCAGGCAAATGCAGCTCAAAATAAAGTCCTATCCACCACTTTCCAATCAGACTGCTACCCCTAAATTCCTCCTGTAGAAATGATAAAGATACCACTGTCAATAATTGATACTTCTCACTACATGTTGTCATGTTTATTACTAGTACTAAAGCCACAGTATAAAAATAACATTGAAATAGAAGGATCTTGAACCAGGCACTCCTTTTGGAACATAGAAGGCTGAGAAGGCTATAGATCTTTCTGAAAGAGATCAATTCATTCCTGTTCAAATTCCACCTGGCCAGGAGTGGTACCTGCTGAATCCTGGGGTTATGTTTCCTGAGTCCCTCTTTCTCACTTGTGTATTTTGCTGCAGGAGATAAGCTGTTTTGCTGGGCTCAGAGTGTGTCCCTGATCTAATTGTGCCCTCTTTGTCCTAGGCACCGGGGTCACCACCTACGCAGTGCACCCAGGTGTTGTCCGCTCAGAGCTGGTCCGGCACTCCTCCCTGCTCTGCCTGCTCTGGCGGCTCTTCTCCCCCTTTGTCAAGACGGCGCGGGAAGGGGCGCAGACCAGCCTGCATTGCGCCCTAGCTGAGGGCCTGGAGCCCCTGAGTGGCAAGTACTTCAGGTGTGTGAAGGCAGTGCGGTTCTCTCCACCACCTGTGCGCATGGGCAGTGTAGGACTCACTGGGCTGTGCATCCTAGGCAGCTAAGTTTGTTCCCGATGATGCAATCCAGGTTTGGGTTAGGACTGCAAACAGAATGCTGTTGCTTTGTTAAGGAAACTTACATTACAAACTTATGTGTTGGGAAGAGTTGCTTTTCTGGCTGTATTTTATACCTGTGTGCCACTTTTCCATGTAAACTTTGCAGCTTTCTGAAAGCTTTTAAAGAAGACTGTTGCTGTTGGTTATGCCATGGAGAGAATGTTAGCAGGCCCTCTGGATCCTTTTTCTCCTTCTTTAAGCTTTTGGCTCACTTGATTCATGAATTTTTTAATATCAATTAGTGCAAAGTGCTGGGGAATGTCCTCTCTCTTCGGTGTGAACTCTGTCCCTCAGTGCTGCCAAGATTGGCACTATCTGTTGAAATATAGACGTAGAAATTTTAGTGCTGAATCTTATCATGAACTCAATGAGCAACTAGAGTCTGGGAATAAAGGGAAGCCCAGGGTGAAATCTCTTTCTGATTCCATGACAGAATCCAGCCCTGTCTGCTCTGTTGTCCCTCTTTGTTCAAGGCTTTTCATCAGTGCAGTATTTATTCTGTGAAGCATTGGAAATAATCTTAGTGTCTGATGAGAGGGGAATGGATAAGTGATAATAGCTAATGTTGCTTGAGTTTTTATAATGTGTTTGGTACTCAGTTCTGAGTGTGTAATGTGTATTAATTCATATAATCATCACAACCCTGCGAGGCAGGTAACATTACCCCAAGTTTTCACATGAAACTGAGGCACAAGATAATTAAGAAACGTGCTTAAGGTCATATAGCTTGTAAGTGGTAGATCTGGGATTTACACCCTGGCAATCTGGCTCTAGAGCTGTGCCATTCAATGTGGTAGCCACTAGCCACATGTTGCTATTGAGCACTGGAAATATGGCTAGTCCAGATTGAAATGCAGTATAATATCAGATTTTTGAAGACATACAGGTTGAGCATCCCAAATCTGAAAATTCGGAGTCTGGAATATTTCAGTAAGCATTTCCTTTGAGTTGTATGTTGGTGCTAAAAATGTTTTGGATTTCAGAGTATTTCAGGTTTTAGATTTTTGGGGTTTGAGATGCTCAGCTGGTAAGTACAATGCAAATATTTCATAATTCAAATAAATGTAAAATCCTAAATACTTCTGATCCAAGCATTTTTTTTTTTTTTTTTTTGAGATGGATTTTCACTCTTGTCACCCAGGCTGGAGGGCAATACATGATCTTGGCTTACTGCAACTTCTGCCTCATGGGTTCAAGCAATTCTCCTGCCTCAGCCTCCTGAGTAGCTGGGATTACGGTGCCCACCACCATGTGGGCTAATTTTTGTATTTTTAGTCAAGATAGGGTTTCACCATGTTGGCCAGGCTGGTCTTGAACTCCTGACCTCAGGTGATGCACCTGCCTTGACCTCCTAAAGTGCTGGGATTACAGGTGTGAGCCACCGTGCCTAGCCCCAAGCATTTCTTATAAGGGATGCTCAACCTATAGTATAAAAAAGAAGTGTAAATTATCTCATTTTACATTTTTAAATGAGATAAAAGATATCTCATTTTTTATATTGATTGCATGCTAAAATGATTTTGCTATTTTGGGGTTAAATAAAGTGTTTATTTAAAACTCAATAAATTAATGTATAATTAAAGGTTACTAAATAAATTTCACCAATTTCTTTTTACATTTTAAATATAGCTGCTAGAAAATTCAAAATGACATATGTGGCTCACATTTGTGTTTCTCATCATATTTCTTTTTTTTGAGACACAGTCTGACTCTGTTGCCCAGGTTAGAGTGCAATGGCATGATCTTGACTCACAGCAACATCCACCTCCTGGGTTCGAGGGATCCTCCTGCCTCAGCCTCCCAAGTAGCTGGGATTACAGGTGTACACCACCACACCCAGCTAGTTTTTGTATTTCTAGTCAATATGGAATTTTGCCATGTTGACCTGGCTGGTCTCGAACTCCTGACCTCAAGTGATCCGCCCACCTCAGCCTCCCAAAGTGCTGGGATTACAGGCGTGAGCCACTGTGCCCGGCCTTGCCATCATGTTTCTATTGGACAGTTGCTACTCTAGAGTCTGAGTGTTTAACATTGCTGCCTTAAATATGTGATAAAATACACAGTCATTAAGTATCATATTTTTATATAATATGTAATTAATAGAAAAATGTTAGTGATATAATGTTGTAAGGAAAAAAACTGGAATACAAAACTATATGATTATTTATACATAGAGAACAGTCTGGAGGGACACCCAGCCACTGGGCAGTAGTGGTTACTTCCAGGGAGTTTTAGGGAGAGCCAAGCAGAGTATGAAAGATGATTTTTATCTTTTTATGCTAGGTGTTTTTTTATTATTTAAACATTTTGCCAGGTGCAGTGGCTCATGCATGTAATCCCAGCACTTTGGGAGGCTGAGGTAGGTGGATTACTTGAGGTCAGGAGTTAGAGACCAGCCTGGCCAACATGGTGAAACCCCATCTCTACTAAACATACAAAAAATTAGCTGGTCGTGGTGGTGTATGCCTGTAATCCCAGCCACTCAGGAGGCTGAGGCAGGAGAATCACTTGAACCTGGGAGGCAGAGGCTGCAGTAAGCTGAGCTCGCTCTACTGCACTCCAGCCTGGGCAACAGAATGAGACTCTGTCTCAAAAAAAAAAAAAAAAATTTTAAGGCTGGGTGCGGCAGCTCACGCCTGTAGTCCCAGTAGTTTGGGAGGCCAAGGAAGGAGGATTGCTTGAGCTCAGGAATTCCATACCAGCCTGGGCAACAAAGTGAGACCCCCATCTCTACTAAAAATCAAAAAATTAGCCCAGCATTGTGGTGCATGCCTGTAGTCGCAGCTACTCGGGAGGCTGAGGTTGGAGGATGGCTTGAGCCTGGGAGGTCAGGGCTGCAGTGAAGAGTGATAGTACCACTGGACTCCAGCCTGGGTGACAAAGTGAGACCCTATCTCAAAAAAAAAAAAAAAAAATCCTCCTCAAACTAGACACAGTATGATCCCGGTTTTATGTGAGACAGAGAGAGAGAGAGACTACATCTCTATTTATATCCAAACAAAGAAAAAAGACTGTACAGAAAGCAACTGAATGAGAGACTTTTCTTTTTTTTGACAGAGTTTTGCTCTTGTTGCCCAGGCTGAAGTGCAGTAGCATGATCTCCGCTCACTGCAACCTCTGCCTCCTGGGTGCAAGCCATTCTCCTACTTCAGCCTCCTGGGTAGCTGGGATTACAGGCACCCACCATCACACACAGCTAATTGTTTTTTGCATCTTTAGTAGAGGCAGGGTTTCACCATATTGGCCGGGCTGGTCTTGAACTCCTGACCTCAGGTGATCCGCCCACCTCAACCTCCCAAAGTACTGGGATTACAGGTGTGAGCCACCGTGCCCAGCCATGATAGGCTTTTCTTCTTTTATCAGCACTGCATGTTCCAACTGTTTTACAGGGCTTTTATAATTAGAAAAAAGGAACATTAAAAACATTAAAAACAAAATGATGAGAACTGTGTTCTCTTTCCACCCCCTATCCCTCTGGTCCTCGGGCCCCCTGCTCATTCCAAAGCAAATCTGGAGGGCTTGGTCTGGGATTCATGATGCAAGTGGGCCTGTCAGCAGAATTCAAGGGGCCTGTGAACTTGGATGGGAAAATAACTTCATCTTTAGTTTAACCTCCAGTTGAGATTTGGCATTTTCTTCAATTATGAATGTAGGCACTGAACTGTAGTAGTAGTAGTGATACCTGTGACTTTGTCAATAGAATTATAAATATTTTCATATCACATTACAGTTGTTGCAGGTATCCTAGAATGTCACTTCTGCTTGCCACTACTTTGAAATCTTTTGATAATTAGACCTGGTACTAGATCTTGTTATAGAATACATTAATAAATAAGCCTGTGTATTACTATATCACAAATTTGTTTTTAACATATTCTTAGAGTGCATTTTATATAATTAGTTTCTTTGAGTCTGGCATATATTGTATTTTATACATTTAGAAACATTCGGAGAAAGGGACCATAAAGATTTCCAGACTGCTAATTCTCATTCCTGGAATTTACTGTCTTCCTCTGCCCTCCAGTGACTGCAAGAGGACCTGGGTGTCTCCAAGGGCCCGAAATAACAAAACAGCTGAGCGCCTATGGAATGTCAGCTGTGAGCTTCTAGGAATCCGGTGGGAGTAGCTAGTGGAAGAGCCGCAGCTTTATCAGGCCCAATCTATGCTATAATGAATGGGGACCAAGGAGAAGGCCAACCCTAAAGGATTGTCCTCTTGGCTGGCTGGTGCTGCGAATCCTGCCTGCTCTGATCCTCTTGACCCTTCTGAGAATGTTTGCACTCTTCACACTCTTGTGAGACTGGCTTATGGCATGAGATGTGGATACCTACAGAGCATTCTTCTCTAAGACCTGGAGAGTCAGCAACCCTCTGGGGGCAGCAGGACTGGGTAGATCCCCGGCTGGGCATGTGGGTGGCAGAAGAGCCTGAGAAATTGGGTCAATTCCTTCATCAGCACCAGATGCTCAGCTGAGGCAAGAAGAGCATCATCACTGCCTATTTCCAGGGGCTATACACTCCAACTTTTGGTTGACCTCTTTCTTTTTAAAACTATTTGCCACCACCCTGGAGTCTGGACCAACACACAAAGATCCTGGCTAACCCTGGTCAAGTAGATTCCTTCCTCTCACCTGGACCTTCCCATTTCAATCATGCAGATGGTTTCTTTTTGTAAAGTGTTCCCTTTACCTTTCAAATTTTAGAGAAAATAAAGACTGCATTCATCTTATTGTCTTATTTATTTTCTCAGGGCAGCAAGGAAGAGAAATGGAACAAAGCAGGGAAACCAGCCTGCTAGTTTAGTGAGTAGAATTTCACCCTACCCAGCCACCCATACCTTCTTAGACTATGGCATCTGGGGGCAAAATAAGATGGTCCAGTTGAGTCGTTTGTCAATTTTCTTCCAGCGGTAACATTTTATTATCTAAAAGAGAAGAATGTCTTCAATTATAGATATGCCGAGCTCCACCACAGATTAAGGCCAGATGTAGGACTTCATTTGATCCACAGATACAGGAAAACCAAGCCTTGATAATCTCTTGTCCTAAATTCATAGATTCTCCCACTTCCGGTCTCTCTGCCGTCCTTTGCTGTGGCCCAGGTGACCTGCTTCTTGCCTCAAGGGTTGACGGTCACCATGAATAGGCAGAGAGATGTGCCTAATCTTTCAGCTGATCAACAAAATAAGTCATGCTTATTGGCTCCATTTTTAAGGCATCCAAAGGGCATCAGGTGACAAAAATGTTCTTTTCTTCACTAGCAAGTGGACTTTTAAAAACTTTTATTATGGAAATTCTCAAATAGACAAAAGTAGAGCAAAGAGTATAAGGAATTCTCACGTACTCATCATCCAGCATCAACATTATTAACATTTTATCAATCTTGTTTCTGACATTTTTTGGGGGAGGTGGGCATGGATATTTTAAAGCACATTGCAAGTATCATATTATTCACTCATAAATACTTTGGTATGTGTTTCTAATAAGAACCTTTGCTTTTTACAAAACCAAATACCATTATCACTCCTAACAACATTAATACTTCTTGAATATCATTTAATACTTGGAGTTCATGTTTCCCCATTTGTCTAACAAATCAGGGAAAGAGAATGGTTCTTCTGAAAGGAGAGGAAGCTTTTCTTTTCATAAGCCCTAGCAAATCTCCTTGTGGCTCATTAGCATGAAGTGAATCCTGGGCTCCCTTCTGAACCAATCACTGAGGCTGGGAATGGTCTATGGTAATTGACTTAAGCCAATCACTACCCCCACCTAGAGCTGGGGTCTATCCCTCTCACCTCACCCAGTGGGGAAGAATATAGCTAATGTAAAGCACTTTTAGTAATTAGTTTAGAATTCCTCACAAGAATCTTTTGGGATAGGTTTCATTAACTCCATTTTACAGATGGGGCCAACGAGGCACAGAGAAATTAAATAGCTTCTCAAAGTTCACACACCTGCTAAGTCATAGAGTAGAGCCAGGTAGCCTGACTCCAGATCCTGCACTCTTAACAGCCATTCCCTACTGCTTCCCATGGTGGAGGAAGTTGCAAATCACTGCAAGGAAAACTCCAAGACCATGAATAGGCCAAGGGAGGAAATAATACTGGGGAAGCAACCTTATATGTTTACTACAGGGACCTATGACCTGTGCCTTATACACTGCTGGGTCCACTGGAAAGCTTGGAAAAGAATGAAGGGAAGATGGAGGAGGGGAAAAGCAAGGAAAAGGCAATGCAAGGGTGGGAGACAGAGCATGCAGGGCGTTGATGATGATGATCCTGGATATCTTCCCTGGGCTGAACAAACAGAAAACCAGGAGCATGGAGTATGAAAGGCAAGCATGCCGGGCTGCTCTCTGTGTAGCAAACAAACCATGGGTGTGAGAGCAAGGATTCACACATGTGTGCCAGGTGTTCATCCCAGATCTAAGAGCTAATCATTGTAAACAGTGATGCAAGGGGGCAGGCCTGGATTGGGGCCCTTTATGCATATCAGAGGAGGTTGGCTGTAGGCAGAAGGAACCAAGTCATGTATGGGCTGCAAGGTGCTGACCCCAGCTGCCACATCTGGAGCATCATGCTGGTATTGGTATTGGTGACACAGGGTTCTTGAGCAAACCGGCTCACAAGGCTGAGTTCCTCCATTTCCATACATTCAAACGTAGCCATTTTTATTTCACTAGAATCTTCTTTCTGTAAGACATCCTTTTTTTCTGAGAGAACAGAATAACACCTTGAAAAGAGTGTTCCTTAGTATAGACGGAGTCCTTATATTATGTGTGTTTGGAATCTTTTGGGCTATTCTATTTTATAAACTTTTCAAGCTTGCCACACTACTGGCTAGTATGATTGGCTTAATTAAGGTCATCCTATTCTTGGTTTGTGTCAAATATTTGAAACCTGAACATTTGAGAAATCTCTTCGGATATTCTCTAAGATACTCAGTAACCTTGAGGCCAATTGCTGAGGGTGAGGGACTAGTAGCCTAAATCTGGGCTACAAGAACTGGGGAATAGCAAGGAGCAGGCCTAGGCCTAGAACTCAGGGCAAAGACAGCAGCTGGAATGTAGGATGCTCAGAGTCTGTAGCTGCTGGGAGGAATCCATCTGAGTTAGGCAGACAGACAAAAGCAGTTTCAGTGAGAATCTGGCACCCAAAGGGAAAGGATTTTACACCCCCATAGCCTAATGGCCTTAGGAAATTTGAGTGATGACGGAGACACTCTTCCCCTTGACTTTTAGGAAAGGAGTGCGATTCTCTGTGTTATCCCCATCTCCTTCCTTCCTGAAGGAGGCTCCACTTGCAGAATGCATCATTTCCTGCCATCCTTAGCAAGGATCACAGCTTGGCCAGCTCACAGTGGTACAGGGCTGGGAGTGGATACTCCTGACCACAATGCTGTACTGCCTCTCATTTAAAGGCATTTTGTTAAATATCTGGCTAGAGAAAATATTTAAAATCTGAAAGTTTCCATCATTTCCCAAATTATTAGATGCACTTACAACCAACAGCAAGTGACACCAAATATTGGGAAGCTGAGCAGCAAAGAATGCAAAAGAAAACAGAGGTAGGCACGGGTATTGATTCGGCATGTGGTTGGCATTTTCAGAATATTAAGTGATAGTTGTTCCCCTTGTTCAGATTCCAGACTCCATCATTTCTAGTGTTCGGGTGCTCCTATAAGACACAGCCTCCCTCAGCACTACTTCTTCAGAATCACCTCGTTCTCAGGCTACGTCTCACCTTTCTGTAGTGTCTTGCCAAACACCAAAAAGACCGTCTAGTCTGCTCAGCCTGGGCAAGGAACATGTGCCAGTCTTGGCCTCTTGTCATGTTTCCAGAAAAGACTTGCCCCAAGTTAACATCTGAGCAAGTGAAAGGCCTTGACTCTGCACAAACCATGCTGGGGATTGGTGGCTAAGACACAGTTCGACCTTCCCATCTTGGCTCCCTGAATTCCCCTGCAACCATCCGGGCTGCTTTTCTGCTATTGACTTGTGCTTGGATATGGATATGGCTTCCTGCCTTGACAGAGTGCCCCTTAACGTACAGGAAACAAGATCCCAGATGAGAAGGGCTCAGGGATTTCAGTTGTTCCAGACTTCCCTCCCAGATGCTTCTCTAACTGCCCCAGTTCCACTGCCTTCGCTATTCCTGGCTTCTTTTAGCCTCAAACCCTTAGCTAATGTAGACTGGGGTGGAAAATCTTTTTTCTTTGGCTTGGCCGAGACTGTCCTAATACCCTAAAAATAATACTTCAATGGGAAACTAAAGGAAAAGGAAATCAAAGAAACATATGAAACTCAAGAAGCAAACAGTTTCAGAGCACCGATTTCCTAGGTGGTGACTAGCTGCCACAGATTACCTTGGTTGGCACTTGGCCCTTGTCCAACTCAACTTCGTATACAATGTTGCCATGCATCCCAAGCCCAGGAGGATATACCTTGTGTATTTAGTCTCTTTTAGTTCTGAGATGGACACTCACTTTGAGCAAGCTTAAGTCCCAAACTATGGAATATTTTGCTCTTAAACTCAAGGAAGGGTTGAAACTGGAAAGTGGGAATGGGCAGAGATGTATCTCAGAAATAACTAGAACTCAAGCGCCAAGCAACACCAGACTCCTCTCCCTCTATCGTTGAAGAGTTCCTGCAGCCATTTCTTATTTTTAGAATTAAAAAAATTCCAGGTTTGGCTTGGGTCAAATGCTCACTGTGAAGCATTCAACTGTAGTTGGGTATTGGGTATTGAAAAGCCTCTTCTACAGCTATGATATTCTCATATGTGTTATTTTGATATCGCTATCATATTCTCATATTGTAGAAGAGGCATTTCAAATCAGTCAGAAAAACAGACAATGTCATAAGTGGTGCTGGACAAATAACTATCCAAATGAAACATAAAGTTTGATTCTTTGCATCACACCATTCATACAAATGAGTAGTATGTGGATTAAAAGGCAAAAGAAGTTGTGAAAGTATTGGAAAAAATTATAGGAGAATACCTTTATGTCCTTGGAAGAGGGATAGCATTCTTAAGACAGGAAAAGCAAAAAGCATATGGGAAAAGAGGAATACATCTAAAAAACATACCACAAATAAAGTTCAAAGTCAAGTGATATTGGTGAACATATTTGAAATGGTTTTAGGGTAGATATTCCAGGGAAAATGGACTTTGAGATACAGACATTTGCACACAGCAAATTTATTAGGTGGACTCTTGGGATTGGCATCTATAGGGGAGTGAGAGAAGTGGGACAGGGCAGAGGGTGAAGTGGAACTGCGACGCAGTCACACTAAAGGATTAGGCGATGCTGTTCCACAGGGAGCTCTGGAGCTCAGCTGTCTTGAATTGAGGAAAGGAGGTTGGTCTTTAAACACCTGCAGTGACCAGTAATTGGGTGTAGGCAGCTTTCAGGGAGGGGGCATGACCTGGGTGAGAGCAAGTTCTAGATAAAAACTCAGCTGAGAGTTGGCAGCTGTGTACATTTCCAGCATCTGGGAGAATGAGTGCTTCATTTCTTCTTCTTTTCTTTTCTTTTTTTTTTGGTAGAGATACAGTCTCTTTCTGTTGCCCATGCTGGCCTTGAATTCCTGGGCTCAAGCAATCTTCCTGTCTTGGCCTCTCAAAGTGCTGGGATTACAAGCATGAGCCACTAGGCCTAGCTGTGTGCTTCATTTCTAAAGGGAATATATCAGTCCATTCTCACACTGCTATAAAGATCCTACCTGAGACTGGGTAGTTTATAAAGAAAAGAGGTTTAATTGACTCATACTTCCACATGGCCGGGGAGGCCTCAGGAGACTTACAATCATGGTGGAAGGTGAAAGGGAAGCAAGGCACATCTTCATAAGGTGGCAGGAGAGAGAGAGAGTGCAGGGGAAACTGCCACTTTTAAGATCATCAGGTCTCATGAGAACTCCCTCACTATCACGGGAAGAGAATGGGGGAAACCACCCCCATGATTCAATCACTTCCCACCAGGTCCCTCCCTCAACACATGGGGATTACAATTTCAGATGAGATTTGGGTGGGGACACAGAACCAAACCGTAGGAGGGAATCCGGGTGGTGTACCACAGCATCTGCTGCAGATGTATATGTATATAAGACTGATCTTATATTTATATAGATAATATGTATCACACAAAAGAGTAGTACCCATGTTTTTATTCATTTTTCCGTAGACTCGGGGTCTCGCTTTATTGCCCAGGCTGATCTCGAACTCCTGGACTCAAGTGATCCTCCCACCTTGGCCTCCCAAAGTGCTGGGATTACAGGTGTGAGCCACCACTCTCAGTCAGTTATCATCTAAAGAACTTCTACTTCTCAGTAAGAACAAGACACAGAACCCAACAGAGAACTTTGCAAAAGTTATAAATAGGACATTTTCAGAAGAAATGCAAATGGCCAATATACCTAAGTCAAGATATTTAACCTGACTAGTGATCAGAGAACTACAAATTAAAACAAGATGCCATTGTACCATTTTAAACCATGAGATTGTCAAAAATTTGAAAGTTTAGCAAATATTGGCAAAAATATAGAAAAATAGATATTCTTATACACTGCTGTTATGAGTGGAAGAAATGGTGAAGCCATTTCTATCAGCAATTCAGCTTCTTAATATCTGCAGTAACATTAGCCTATGTATGTAAAGAGGAGGCATTGCTCATATTAGCAAAAAAATGGAAATGGCCTAAAAGTCTATCAGTTGGGGAAAACTAATCTCTGGTATGATTATACAATCTGACATGATTAATGATTACATACTAATATACTTATATATACTAATATACTTATAAATATATACTTATAAAAATATACTTATAATATACATTGTATTTATATACATATATATTTATATATTATATACATTAGTATATAATAAACAATTATATACTAATCTCTGTATGATTATACAATGAAATAATTATTTTGGAGTAATTATTCCAAAAATCATTATATTTAAAAAATAATTATACACGTATATACTTGGCTAAATCACACTGAATTTCAGAATGATGTGTTCTGTGTAGTAAGACTTATATTTTGAAATTACACACATATAATATATATTTTCTATGAGTACATATATAGGTATGTAAAAGCACGGAAAAAGATCTAAAACAATATATAATGAATGTGTAAGAGAGGTTATCCTGGGGAAGGATTAATGGGAAATGATTTTTCTATTTTTTAAAAGCAGAATATTCTTATATCTTACTTGAAAATTAAACATTAATAACTTCAGCAGACACTGTTAGTTGTCACCCAATAGTCATTCCCTACTCTGGCTTTGTTCCAGTGTCTACCTCTGCTTTCTGTGAATGATTAACCGATCGCAGTTGTTCTCAACTCTGGCTGTGTATTTTTAAATATTTAAGATGCCAAAGCCCAGGCCTCACCACAGAGATCCATATTTCATTGTTCTCACCTTGGGAAAATGTTTTTGAAAGCGACCCAGGTGATTCTGATGGGCTGTCGGGACTGTGAGCCACTGGCCCAAAGCAACCGTGCGGATCACATTCCCTTGCAAGTGATGGTGATGGAAAAGTCATGTGGTTCAACCATGGCCGGTGGGATGTGGAAGGAGCCTCTTCAGTAGCTTCTAGGAAAGGCTTCCTCATTGATTAAAACATGAGGCACAGGAAGAAATTTTCTGTCTCCTGTTAGATGTTGTCATGGCTAAATGTGTCATGGCTAAATCATTCACAAGATGATTAAAACCATCATCTTGAGTCCGTGAGTGAAGCTGGCTGGCCTCAAAACTAGCTCACATGCTGAGGGTGGTGAAAGGAAAGAGAGAGAGAATCTGGGTTGCTGATGACGTGGTAGTGAGTCACTGAATTAACCAAGACTGGAGCTGTGTTCCCTTGGGACTTCTTGTTACACAACATAATAAATTGACCTTATTAAGTCTGTGTCCTACTGATACTATCATATTATGTTGAACCCTATAAAGTTGTTGACATTCTATGATTTTTAACCTATTTTTTAATTTTTTTTTTTTACTTTTTTTTTCTTACCATCACTGCTAGTCCAAGGCAGATATCTTCCTGACCTACTTTTATCACCTTCAATTTCCTCATCTGCCAAGTGAATGTTTGACAACTTTTTCGTTGCATTTTGCTCCACCCCCAAGATCTGTCATCTTCCATTGATTTCTGCATGTGACAGATATCCATGGAGGTAACTGACCTAATATCCTAGCACAGAGAATCCTAATAGTCCTGGCACACCCTCACAGGTGTTCACCCAAGTTTTCATCTATATGTACAATCTATTTTATCTACATATGGGTATATAATCTATATTAGCCAAAATGATCAGCTAAGAAAATCACAGGAGATGAGGTACAGCTTGCTCCGATCGGAGATTAACTGCTGTAACAAACAATGTTAACTTTAGTGGTACAATATAATAAAAGTTTATTTCTCGCTCATGTCACATTCCAATGCAGGGATGAGGGTGGGAGGGTGGTTCTGCTCCCCATGGCCAAGAAAAAAATCAATGGTTCCATTGTGCCCCAGGGCCTCAGTGTTCTCTATTGGATCCCCTGTAGCCAGCTGCCAGATGATGCAAAAGAGAGCATCCAGCTATATCCAGCTATTCCATTTCTGGGTCAGGGATGTACAGTAATAAGAGCCCATAAAAATTGTTTTTCCTGTTTTCATCTTAATAAAATCACTATGCTGTTATAGTCATCTAATAATTTATGTTCCAATGACAGCAGTTACTTAAAGGATTAAATGAATATAACTGTATTGAAAGTATACACAATTTAATATATTCTCATAAAAATGGAAATCAAAGAAATGCAAAAATAAAAATTATTTAAAAAATGTTTTAGGTTATTTTTCTTTTAAAATATTTAAATTATCTATTAAAATTAAAAGACAAATTACAGTATTGAGTATCAACATTTTAAATTCAAATTATTTAAATAATGCTGAATATTTTTATTTTTTGAAAATTTAGTTAATTCTATGATTTTTGTAAAATAGAACAATTTACAATTCTGAAGTTCATTGTCCATTTAGTTGCTAATGTAAACAATGGATATCATACTTCATGCATGTTTCCTTTATACCTATATGCCTACCAATTCAAAAGTTATGTGGGCCAGGCGCAGTGGCTCATGTCTGTAATCCCAGCACTTTGGGAGGCCAAGGCGGGTGGATCATGAGATCAGGAGTTCGAGACCAGCCTGGCCAAGATGGTGAAACCTCATGTCTACTAAAAATACAAAAATTAGCAGGGCACGGTGGCAGGCACCTGTAATCCCAGCTACTCAGGAGGCTGAGGCAGGAGATTCATTCGAACCCAGGGGGACGGAAGTTGCAGTGAGCCAAGATGGCACCACTGCATTCCAGCCGGGGTGACAGAGTAAGACTCCATCTCAAAAAAAAAAAAAAAAAAAAAGTAATATGAATTGTTTAATATTGCTAATTTTTAAAGAGTCCATAGACAAGTGTTGCAAATACACATTGGAATATGAAGAAGGACAAAAATCTAGACCCTTCGACTACTGAAATGACACCCGTTTTAATGCAAGTATTTATTATACTCATGCTGGGGAAGAATTTGGCAAGTTAATGAATTTGTCTTTTCTCTTCCCCAACTGCTTCCTTTATTCCGAGCCTCCCTATGCTCAGAAGCAGAAGCACAATCTGCACACATTCAAAGCCTTTGGGTGCAGTTAAGGGTTTCCCTGGCCCCTAAACAGTGTGAATCGTGAGAGTAAATGTTTAGGGTATCAGGTTATGTCAGCACAGAGTTCCAGAGCCTCATGTGTTTGTAAATACACTTATTATTTTCTTGTGCATTCTGGTGAAACATAAGGCTTTCAAAGTGGCTGGTGAAGGGAAGGAGCCCTTCTTGCCTGGGTCTAAGGGCAATACTATTCATGTAGTTCATATTCATGTAGTCCTGACATGTCCAGTGGGGGCCCAACCATAGGAATTCCCAGAGAAGAGGGCCCTTTGATGTGCCAGATAGAAATATGGTAGATGCCAGACCCTAACTAGCATCTACCATAGAGGTTTAATGTCAGTCTGGCCTAAAAGATCAAGTATTTATTGAACATATGAGAATTTTGCCTTATAAAGTATCTGAGAAAGTATGATTAAACAGTAAATAACTCACCTCAAATAACAACATGGTACTGAAGGAAGACCAAGTGAATGGTGTGATAACTGTGATATACATGGGTTGCCCAAAGCACTACTATTTGAAAACGTGATGAATATTCACTCAGATTCAGTTCTCTGACCTTCTCCTAATCACTGACTCCTAATCACCGACTTCTACTCTTCTTCAGTCCTCAATTCCCATGACAAAGACTACACCTGCACATCTTGCCATCACATGAACTCTCTGCTCTCTAGATAACTTTTAACATCCCACTCTAGCCACAACCTCCTACTCCTCCAACTTTCTTCCTGGCTGATTCACTTGCCCCATTATCACTCCTGTCTAGTGAAGGCCAAGCACCCATGGAGTGGTCCATCTCTCTGATTTCTATATACCAAGAGTACGGCTGGAGAAAATCACTCAGTCTCACAGATTGGAGCTACCGTGAATCACTGGTCACCAACATCAACTGGGGTTTCCATTATGCTAAGTGAAATAAACCACACACAAAAGGACAAATACTGTGTGATTCCACTTGCCTGAGCACCTAGAGTAGTCAAATTCACTGACAAAAAGTATAGTAGAGGTTACAAGGGGCTGTGAGGAGGGGTAAATGGGGAATTAGTGTTCAATGGGTGCAGAGTTTCAGTTGGAGGATGAAAAAGTTCTGGAGATGGATGGTGGTGATAGTTGCACAACAATGTAAATGTACTCAATGCCACTGAAGTGTACACTTAAAAGTGGTTAAAATGGTAAATTTTATGTTATGTATATTTTAGCACAATAAAAAACATCAAGTCTTTCAAGGATCCTAGGCTCTGTATCTGCTTAGCCTCTCCATACCTCAATATTATAGAGAAGTCCTTTGATTCTTCTAGAATTATTATTTGTTCATATGGAGTTGGTAGAAGGTGCAACTCTAGGATGAATGTTTAAGACGAAGAGGCTTCTGCAACAATCAGGGGAGGAGGTGATAAGGACCTGAACTACAGTGATGAAGTAGAAGGGTCAGGTTCTTCTGGCTGGAAAGGTAGGATGATAGGATTTGACTTTGGATATAGCTTGGACACAGCTTGATGCATGGCAGGTACTTAAATGTTTTCAAATGAGGAGGTGGGGGAAGACACAGTCAACACAGAGTTCCTTCCTTCCTCCCTTCTTTCCTCCCTCCCTCCCTCCCTCCCTCCGTCCCTTCCTTCCTTCCTTCCTTCCTTGTCTTTCTCTCTTTCTCTCTCTCTTTTTCTTTCTTTCTTTCTCTTTCTTTCCTTCCTTCCTTCCTTTCTTCTTTCCTTTTTTCTTTTTCTTTCTCTCTCTCTTTCTTTTCTTTCTTCTTTCATTCTTTCCTTCCTTCCTTCCTTCCTTCCTTCCGTCCTTTCTTTTCTTTCTTTCTTTCTTTCTTTCTTTCTTTCTTTCTTTCTTTCTTTCTTTCTTTCTTTCTCTCTCTCTCTCTCGTTCTCTCTCTCTCTCTCTCGTTCTCTCTCTCTCTCTTTTTCTTTCAGGGTCTTACTCTGTTTCCCATGCTGGAATGCAGTGGCACAATCTTGGATCATGGCAGCCTCTAACTCCTGGGCTCAAGTGATCCTCCCACCTCAGCCTCCCCAGTAGCTGGAACTACAAGTGCCCACCACTATGCCTGGCTAATTTTCTTATTTTTTGTAGTGAGGGTCTCGTTATGTTGGCCAGGCTGGTCTTGAACTCCTGGGCTCAAGTGATTCCTCCACCTCAGCCTTCCAAAGTGTTGGGTTACAGGCATGAGACATTGCACCTGGCTGGCACAGAGGTTTCTAACCAGGCAGCATACACAATAGTAATAATAACATTCTGTAATACTATATATTCACAGCTGGATGTGGTGGCTCATACCTGTAATCCCAGCACCTTGGGAGGCCAAGGTGGGCAGACTGCTTGAGCTCAGGAGTTTGAGACCAGCCTGAGCAACGTGACAAATAAACCCTGTCTCTATAAAAAAATACAAAAATTAGCCTGGCCTGGTGGTGCACACTTGTAGCCTCAGCTACTCAACAGGCTGAGGTGGGAGGATGGCTTGAGCCCAGGAGGCAGAGGTTGCAGTGAACTGTGATCACACCATGGCACTCCAGCCTGAGTGACAGAGCCAGACCCTGTCTCAGTAAAATAAAATAAAATAAAATAATAAAATAAAATAAAATAAAATAAAACAAAACTATGTATTCACTGAAGAAGGAAGTTCAGGTTTGTGGGTAGAATTGAATCCATTCCATTTTGGACATGCTGTTAATTTTAGGTGCAGGTCAGCCTTGTGGTGAGTTCCAGGAGGTAGTCAAAAGGCAGATCTTGTGTGGGAAAGAGTTAAGGGCGGCAGTCAACACGACTGCTGAAGCTATGGGATTGTATGGGAGAATATGAGTGTCAAGAAGGAGTGGCTAGAACCTTGAGGAATTTGTCTTTAAGTGGGATGAAGAGAAAGCATAGGTTGAGAAGCGAATAATCTGTACAGGAGAAGGCACTCGATGCAGGACTGAGGGAAGAGGTTTGACAATGGTAGACTGGGGGGTAGGGTAGAGGAGGTGCTGAAGGAAGGGCTCCAGGCAGAAATAACAACATGCAGAATTAGTGAGCAGGAAAGCATTCCACCAAAGAAGCCATTCAGTAACCAGATATTGAATGAATTTGTTGTGGAAGAACTGAAAATTTCAGGGATAGGTCAGTTAACATTGTCAATGTGGAAGAAGAGAGGAAGGCCAGGAAAAGGCTGTTTCCTCTGGGGTTACTGTGACTATCAATATTTGGTGGCTTGGGTATTAAAAGAATCTAATAGCCTTTGATCTACTTTGCTTAAGCTCCAGCCAAAGATATCTGGTAACCTTGGAGTGTCTCAGGTTTCTAAACATAGTGGTCATCTATCCTCGGTTTAGAGTGGGTGTTCCAATTTTCTCTGTTGTGACATATCTTTGTGCTATGTACACTACCAAGTGGTTTTCAGGTCTACTTAAATCATTACTGTTGTTTGTTTTCAGAGCTGTTTTTTTAATTTTTAAATTTATTATGTATTTTAAGTTCTGAGATACATGTGCAGAACGTGTAGGTTTGTTACATAGGTATACATGTGCCATGGTGGTTTGCTGCACCTATCAACCCATCAACTAGGTTTTAAGCCCTGCACACATTAGGTATTTGTCTTAATGCTCTCCCTTTCCTTTCCCACCTCCCTACGGCAGGCCCGGGTGTGTGATGTTCCCCTCCCTGTCTCCACGTGTTCTCATTGTTCAACTTCCACTTATGAGTGAGAACATGCAATGTTTGGTTTTCTGTTCCTGTGTTAGCTTGCTGAGAATGTTGGCTTCCAGCTTCATCCATGTCTCTGCAAAGGACATGATTCTTTTTTATGGGTGCATAGTATTCCATGGTGTGTATGTGCCACATTTTCTTTATCCAGTCTATCACTGATGGGCATTTGGGTTGGTTCCAAGTCTTTGCTATTATGAATAATGCTGCAGTAAATACATGTGTGCATGTCTCTTTACAGTAGAATGATTCATAATCCTTTGGGTATATACCCAGTAATGAGATTGCTGGGTCAAATGGCATTTCTGGTTCTAGGTCCTTAAGGAATAGCCACACTGTCTTCCACAATGGTTGAACTAATTTACACTCCCACCAACAGTGTAAAACCATTCCTATTTCTCCACAGCCTCGCCAGCATCTGTTGTTTCCTGACTTTTTAATAATTGCCATTCTAACTGGCATGAGATGGCATCTCATTGTGGTTTTGATTTGCATTTCTCTAATGACCAGCGATGATGAGCTTTTTTCATGTTTGTTGGCTGCATAAATGTCTTCTTTTGAGAAGTATCTGTTCATATCCTTTGCCCACTTTTTGATGGGATTGTTTTTTTCTTGCAAATTTATTTAAGTTCCTTGTAGATTCTGGATATTAGACCTTTGTCAGATGAAGAGATTTAAAAAATTTTCTCCCATTCTGTAGGTTGCCTGTTCACTCTGATAATGTCTTTTGCTGTGCAGAAGTTCTTTAGTCAGTACTCTACACAGAGAAACTTCTCTACTAGCGAACTATAGAAATGATCCCTGAAAGTATAGTCTTTTTTTTTTTTTTACATGAGAAATTGGATGAGGTCATGTTTCTGGGGAAAGGAGATAATGAACAGTGATGACACTGTCCATGGCTCAAGTATCATACTGCAAACATATGCCTGAAATGTGTGGCAAGAAAACAGTTTAAGCTAAGTTTGAGTTCTGCTTTCCCCAAAGACCCTACACCTGGTTTCAAAGATTGACAATTTGGTCGATATTGAAAAGATACATAGAGCTTTTAAAATGACAAACAGCCTTTTAAAGAGTTTTAGAGGCTGGGGCACAGGGCCAGGGGAAGTGGCCCTATAATTCTAGCACTTTGGGAGGATGAGGCTGAAGGATTGCTTAAGCCCAGAAGTTCAAGACCAGCCTGGGCAACACAGTGAGATACTGTCTCTATAAAAAATAAAAAAATTAGCCAGGCCACTGCACTTCAGCCTGGGTGACAGAGCTAGAGCCTGTCTCAACAACAACAACAACAACAACAACAAAATTCACTAAAGAAGAAACCTTTCACCCATTGGACTAGCAAAGATCCAAAAAATTTGGTAACAGCTGGGGCAAGGGCATGGGAAAGCAGGTACGCTCTACAGTGCTGGTGGGAGAGTTAATTGCTACGACCTCTTTGGAAGGTAACTGGCAATATTTGTTAAATGCACTTATTCTCTGACCCACCAATTCTGGACAAGATAATTCAATGCAGCATAATCTGTAGTGGCGAAAGATGGCAACAACATGAAATGTACATCATTAGAAAGTGGTTAAATAATTGTGGTATATCTTCACAGTGGAACACTTTAGTCATTAATATTTGTTTATGCATAAGTAGCTCTGGAACTATATGCTAGACACTGATAACAATGGTGGCCTCTGGGAGGGGACTGGGCTGGGTGGACAGGGTGGAAGGGACTTTTCACTTACCTTTTGTACCTTATAAATGTATTACCTATCTCTACCCATCCCCCAACTAAAGCAAAAAAAAAAAAAGTTTTCCGGTGGTAGAGGGTGCACTAATAGTTTTTAACACACGGGAAACGAGATAAATCCAAAGCAGAGTCATTAGTCATTATGGGGATTATTTAGAGTAAGTCTGAATTGAAGGCCATCTGATCTTCCCCACCCACCTTTTCTCTCCACAAGGAAAAAGGACAGGAAGGGTAGGCGCAAGAAAGCACAAAGAAGTTACGAAGCCAAGAAACACGTTGATAGACACTTTATTGTGGCTTGTTTGTAGTAAAACATTCAACCCCTCAACATGGATATCTGTTTTGGTGGTTTTTCTGTTGGAGACTACAGCGTGGTATTCAAAGGCTTTTAGCCTCATCTCTTATCAGTCTAGTCAGTGGTTACCTATAATTTGATAGTTCAATGAGTTAGAGGAAAATGTCAGGAAAATCTGGTCTTATCCCAAATTAAGGGCTGCAAGATTTGTGACCCATTAGTATAAAGTGCTTATGTTCAGTGCAAAAAAGGCAGACTCAGAAGGGCAAGCAGATGCCAGAGAAGGACATTTCCTGGGAGATGGATACGTTCTATGACTCAAGGAAGGAAAAGCCAAACTTTAGCCCAAATGGATCTAGTAGTTTCCTTACGGTCTTTTTCCTCTCTAACAGGACCAAAACTTCTCATCTGACAGATGTCCATGAGTTGTTTATTTTACTACTAAAAATCTCGGTTCAGAGGGAAATCCACAGGGTTTCTAAGCACCAAAGACACTGACTTCAGCTTTCAGTTTCTGTTTGTCTTAGCATCATGGGTGGAACCAATAGGCTGAGCTCTGGCCAGTGAGAGGTTCAGAGCTGCAGAGCTTTCTTTAGGCCCCTCATTTGCAAATTGAAGTCACTGAGTATGACACACCTTTTCTCAAACATTGTCACATCTTGGGTGGGAAGACAAGCCAGTGCATATTAAAGAAGCACTTCACCTAGTTTTCCACCAACCGGATGTGACCTATTCATTATGCCCTCATTCTGACTCTGTCCAGAGGCCCAATTCCAAGCCAACCCTTGACTCCCTCTTCTAAGACAGAGAAAAGAAGCGCACTCCCTTCCCAATGACCCCACGTGTCTGCATATCCATCCCGTGGTCCTGAAGAGACTGAATGGAAGCAGGAGGGAAAGGGAAGCAGCTTCCTGACCAATTCAAGCAGCACGAACAGGACTGCAGCTCAAATAGGTAAAATCGAGTCATTCAGTCCTACGATCCTGGCCACCATTTCTCTCCCCAGACCCTCAAATAGAAAGTCACGTTTTCTCACCCACCAACTTTGCAGGAGGGACATTGACAAGAGGCAGCTCTGTGCTTGTGAGCACCCGCTCCGCACCGCTCCCCTCACCTGCCTCCCCTGTATCCCTGTTTGGATGGTGGCCTTTCTTTCCCCTCTGGATGAATGTGATGGAGACCCTCTTGCCCATGTTAGCCTCACAGATCTGATCATTTATACATGTACCCACAGCTTTCAGATGCCTGCACCTGAAAACCCTTCTATTCAGACTACCTTCCAAAGACTCCAGGACTTCTTGTGCTTGGGAGAAGAGACACCTGGAAAACAGGTTCATTCCACAGGTAGCACTTGCCCCAAAGCCATCTCTGAATTTTGGAATGGGAAGGAAGGAAAAGAGGCAATCCTTTTGGTGTTGCTCTAATTCTCTGTAAAAGTCCTCTAGGTAAGAGGAGCTACTAAAGCACGTCCACAGGGAGGGGACTGTACAAACAGGACAACCCGGGTCAAGAACCAAAACGCAGGGAAGGTTTCCAGAGTGGCAAGTCTAAAGTAAAGTGCCTCTTTTCAATGGAGAAGAGTTTCATTTGTTCAGAAATGCTTGGGCGTAAACATCAGTGCACAGGAACATGCACACGTGTGTGAACACACACTCACTCACTCTGAGGTAGAAAGAACTGGCCATCTCCAGACAAACACACATAGATTCCACAATTTTAGAGAAACATGGCACTTGCGTGAAAAGTCCTATACTTGCCCGGGAAGGCAAGTAGGGTTCAATCCAGCTCTTTCCAACCTAGGGCAGAGCCAGAGAAGTTCCACTCCACAGGAGGAAAGAGGTGGAGGGCATCGCCATCACTGCTGTTGCCCAGCTCTCAGGTTACGTGTTCCTGGCCCCGCTGCCCAAGGTCACTTCCTGGAGCCTGAGCCATGAGCACCCCGGGGGTGGCTTGTCAGAAGCCACTGGGCACAGATATCTTGCACTACTGCGTCCCCGCTGCTCTTGGCGGCCTGCTGCACCTGCTGGACGAGGGCTGTGGCCCGTGAGTGTTCTTGCTTCACAGCAATCAAGTAGGCAGAACGCAGCTTGCAACATATCAGGTAGGCCCGAACCTGGCAGTCAGTTATAAAAGAGACAGCGGAAAGGCATCCATCACTGACAAATCAAGTACACAGAGCTGCAGCAGAAAGCTCAGGCAGACAGACATCACGTCTCACCTGCTACATTCATAACGGGATTCGTGCATTTTATGGTATTATAACAACTCTTTCAATATTCTGGACATACGCTATAACACTGTGCTATTTTATAGTATAAAAAGTTATGACAAATAAGCTAAGAATTTAAAAAAGAAGGCAGGCCAGCAGGCAGTCTGGTCTCTGTCCACTCCCTCTAACACTCTCCTCCTCACTCTCCCAGGCTCTCCAGCAGCTTCTGGGCTACAGGATCAGCACTGCTCTCACCCAGAGTTGTGATTTTGTAGTTACTTGGGTGATTATTTGATTGATGCCTGTCTCCTTAACCAGACTCTAAGGGGCAAGAGTAGTGTCTGTTTTTTCTACTCCTGTAGTATTCCTGGTGCATAGCACGGGGCCTGGCATGTAGTAGGTGTTCAGTGAATATGCATTACAGGGATGAATAAACCATCAGAATCCTAGAATGAACACATAGATCCTCCTCTATTTTTCTGTTTTCAGCCTGTTGAATCTAAAGTTTTTTTAATAATTACTGGAAATTTGAGGAGAAAGACACACACATGCAATTGGAAAAAGTCGAATTAAGTTCTAACCCCACTTAGATCTGATTTGACTCTGCCTGTTTGGACCAAAGGCAGCTGTTTCAGGATGTGCGTATGTGTGTATGTATCTCCCAGAATTGCTATCTCATGAATCCCCAGTTTGGTGGAGACAAGAGTCCCTTCCTTCCTGGCCCTGGTCTCCCCAGCACCCCCTGGTTAAACAGTGTTCTAGGCTGGTGAGCAGAGAGGCCTTCACAAGCTGCCACAGAGCTTCTGCCAGCAGTTGCCTTTCTGTCGCAATAATCCCCGTTGGTTAGTGAAGGGGACTCGCCTTGCTTCCTGTATCAATGCTCCATCTGTTATTTGTTTTGGTCACTAAAGTCTTTCTTTCCTCTCTAAGCTGAATTACAGATAATCTCCTACAGCTAGATGATGTCTGGCATGTTCTGAGGTCACTGAAGTGATCCAGTCCTGTGCTGCTTGGGTATCCACTTGCTGCCCTAGGATATTAGCTCTCCCCAGGCCTTGAGCTCCCCTTAGCATCTATGTACGCTAAGCTAAATACATCTCACAAGTTGGCAGGCAAAATTCCTACCAAGAGAAGAGGGGCATTTTGCCAGAGAGTCAGGAATGGAGTTGAATGAAGCTGTTTTTCTGGTAAGCCCCCATTGCCTCAGGTCATTTAACTGCGTTAGACAGCTGCTGAGAGAAAAATACCTGAAAAAGTAATAAGGACTATCTCTACTTTAGTGCATGTCTTTCCCAGGAATAGAGTCGCTGTCCTGCGGAGTGGGAGGCTCCGTGAAGGCTTGAGAAAGAACTGCAGTCTGGGAATCAGAGGATCTGGGGATCTGTCCTGGCTGTTGGGTCCTCAATCTGACTCTAGAAAAGTAATTCTCTACATTTCAGGATGTCAGAATTTCCTCCTTTCCAAGGAGTGCATCATGACGTTACAGAAATAAATGAAGAAATGTTTAGAAGTTGTTCTCCTTAACCCTGGAGACTGAAAAATGCCCAGTAAATTCAGTCCCGGGATCAGCAATACGGCCATGGGAAGCATGTAAGAAGCTCTTTGCCTGACGTCAATTTTCATCACAGGGGACTCAGCTGTCAGATATTTTTCCTGCCGCTGGCCAGGGCAGCTCAGACTGGCTTGGCTTTCTCATGCCCCTCCTGGCTTGGAGCCCTTCCTGCAGATGGCAGAAGGATCAATCCAGTGGTCAGCCACAAATGGGGGCATCTGGGAAGATTTTTATTCTTACTGGCACTCCTCCCAAAGGCAACGGGAAGCAAAGGTTCACCAATTTCCCAAACAGGGACGAGTTCTTTGGCCCCTGAGGAGAGGTTCATTCTGGAAACTGAGACACTGGTGGACATTGTTGGTCAAAGCATGGGGTGGGGTTTTTTTCTTACTGTACCTTTTTCCCTCTAGGATAAAGAGATACCTGCCTACTCTGGGAACCTCATTCCATCAGTCCATCCAAAGATGGAGGTGAGGTGAAGGATTTCCTAGGGATCTCTGAGAGAAGACATCAGTTTAAAATGGAGATTCAAGAGCAGCCTAGGACACATTCGTCTTGGGGATAAAGACTTGGGAAGGCAAAGACTCATGCAGTCCATGTTCACCTACTCCCCATCTATTCCCTCCTTCCTACACCCCTAACCAAGCCTCGGTTCCACCTCTGATAATAAAGAAGCTGAGATACGGGTTGTAGGGAGCTATTGTAGGGAGCAAGGGATAAAGGTGACAAGGCAAGCCTGAGACACTATTCATTAGCATCACCAGGTTTGGAGACAATTCAGCTCACCTTGTTGTCATCATTGTGTATTGCCTGGATCAGGCCCTCCAGCTCCTGTACAGAACAGAAACAGCAATGTGAGAGGGAGAAGAGTTCCATAGTCTGGGAGCCAGGGCCCAACCCAGCCTCAGCCCAGCCATTCTGACTTCAGAATGAAAATGCCTGCCTGACTTTTTTTTCTCAAAGATATGGGGTCTCACTATGTTGCCCAGGCTGGAGTGCAGTGGCTTTTCACAGGCATGATCCCACTATTGATAGCACAGGAATTTTAATCTGCTTCATTTCCAGTCTGGGCCAGTTCACCCCTCCTTAGGCAACCTGGTGGTTCCCTGCTCCTGGGAGGTCACCAAATTGATCATGAACTTAGTGCAGGCACTAAGTTCTAACACTAAGTATGTATCGGCATAATAAACTATAGTACAGAACTCCTGGGCTCAAGTGATCCTCCCGCCTCAGCCTCTAGAACAGCTGGGATTACAGACATGTGCTGCCACACCTGGCTGACTCTTCTTTGTAAACTCAACTCCTGCTTTAAGAACAAGAAAGAAAATTCAACCACAACACTAAGCTTCAGAATTTGGGGAGAAGGACAGTTCCCAAGAGGCCTGTCCACGGCCTTCACAAATGGATGTGGTTCTGTTCACTCCAAAAAGCCACCATGGGAGGACAATTCCACAGGTAACAGGCTTCAAAGGTCATCTGCTGGCCGACCCTGACCTCCTCTACAATTGTAGGAAGAAGCTCAACTCCATAGACACTTCCAGGTGCAAACAAATTTACACAGTGGGATGTTGAGGGCCACCCTGGGTATAGACATCATCTCCATAAATTTTCTTTACAGGGAAGGGTCAATTAAGGTGAGGCCATTATTGCAGAGGGGTTCAGAACGATAAAAGGATCTTGTAGAGTTTCAGGCACATTATGGGAAACAGAACAATAAAGACGGGGATGTGAAGACACTGAAATTGATGGAGGAGCCAAGAGGTACGGGAGGGAGCGTGCCTGAGGTGGAATTCTCTTGAACGCTTCCAGGCAGTTGAGGAGGATGGTGTCCCCGTCACTTTTGGCTGCCACGCCTGACTCACTGACACACTTGAGCAGTTGCCGGATCTCACTGTATTTCTCCTTCTCCACCAACTGGCGGGCAGCTCTGCAGTAGGTCATGGCAGCATCTAGCTGGAAGTCCTAGAACAGAACACGAGATGATGGGCTTAGGAGCAGGAAACGTTAACAGTGGGGAGGGAGGCAGCATTTAAAAGCTCTCACTATGCTTGGTGTAGATAAGCCATATTGATTGTGGTCACAGTAGAAAACATAAATAGACCAAATGAAAAGCAAGCATCAATTCCTCTTTGGCGTCAGGTAGAACTTTAGGAAGCAACCCCAAAAAACTGCAGCCAAGTATCTAAAATGATACATTTAGCTTGCTGCGGTGGCACTCACTGAAAATATTCTTATCAAAATCCTAAGACGAGTTCATTTTCTCTCTAATAAGTCTGCTTTTTCTTGAGAAATGGGCATTGGGGGCTAGTATTTGCTACCCTGGACACCTGGTGCTCTGTTAAGAGGTAGTCGACTTAGTGTTCAGAAACAGACCCATTCACTGAACGACTCATTTGCTGAAAACTGCCAGATAAACATCGTAAATCTGGTCTAGGAGAACCCTTATGCCACAGGGCCTGGGCGGAGCTGCCCCTCTGCCTGCCTACCAGGGTATCTGTGTGTAGTGAGCTCTGTCCAACACTGAAAATAGATGGGAAGAAAAACACCTGACTAATCATATATGAAGCCATTGATCACTGACACATGCACAATGCATGAATACCCTGCCTGCCCTAAGCTGCCTGCTGTCAGCTCCTGGGGTATCTGCATGGAGCTGTGTGGTGGTGGGCAGGTCTGTAGAGACTCTGCCCCTCATGGTCTCAGTGCCCTGCTCCAGCCCCTGGTCCAGTGCCACAGCCGGACCTGTGTCCTTTTATCACAAGCAATAGAAAACGTATTCCTCCAGCCAGCTCCTATACAGACTGAGAAAGGGGAACAGCCCTTGTGGCCAGTGGAAAGCTCCTGGCCAGCCCTCCAGCCATGCTCCCTGTGAGAACGAGCAGTGTTTCTCAGGGAAACAGCTATGGGAAACTGTCTGAGACTTGGCTCCTGGTATTTATTTGGTAGCTTTTGATGAATTTGTCGTGGGTTACTTGGTTTCTGGCAAAGTGGCCTAGAGTCTTGAATTTGACCCAGTTCTATAATAGTCACCTCCTTGATTTCATCCCTAATGTGCGTGTAAATCTACTTTTCTTGGGATAAGAATTTCCTAAAGAATAATCTCTCCCGGAACTGTGGTCAGGTGCTGATTGTCCTCAGTATGATTTGAGTAATCCAAGTCATACCTGCAGAACACGGAATGCAATTCCAAAACCATCTTCTACATTTTTCCCTCCCAGCATGACCTGAAAAGGAAAGGGAATCATGCTTAAAAACATAACAATTACTAGAGTATCCTCTTGACCAAGAATGAAGGCCCCTATTTATTCAATTATTCAACAAATATTCGTTGAGACCCTGCTAAGTGCCAGGCACTAGGGATATAAGAATGATCAAAATGGACTTGATCACCAGTCTTCAGTGGCTCATATTCTAGTGGCGAGGCAGCCATCAAACAAACAACTGAAATAACACTAGACAACTGCAATTATGATAAGTGTTCTAAAAGATGACAGTAGTCTGCCAGAGGTCTGAAACGCTGCATGTACCTTGCAGGCAACATCCATTTTCATGTGGTTATTTCCAAACAGGGTTGGCAGAGGCAAAGTGGTGATTTGAGAGGTCCCAGCACTTTCGCACCGATGCAAGAACCTGGTCACTTCCATCTGCAGCTGAAGTGTGTTCATGTGCCTGTGATGACAGAATACGCACAGTCCAGCCTCATGAGGGCCCAGGAGTGAGGTGACTGAGGCCAGGAGACTGAGAAGTCGAATAACATGGTGATGGAAAAGGGAAAAGAAATGATGCAGAGGGAAAAGAGACCCCAAATACCTGTGAGCAGTTATGACAAGACCAAAAAATGGTGATCTCGTGTCCTGCACAGACTCACAATATTACGGAGCACTGTGGAACCAGATAGGGTCCAGTCATTGAATCAACAAGTATTTATTGAGCACCTATGTGCCAGGTACAGTAACACTGGTCAAGAGAGATGAGCCCTGCCCTCAGAGTTTATAGGCTAGAAGAGAAATGAATAGTAAACAAACACATAAAATAGTTAGCAATTAAGCCTCTGAAAGTGGTAAATGGTAGTGGTAGAGCGTTTACCTCAGATGTAATGTTCTACGTAGAGGGACTGGCAAGTATTAAAGCTGAGAGGAATTAAGGACTTGGTGTGTTGAGGAGCCCTGAGGAGGCGAGGGATTGATGCTTAGCAACAAGAGAGTAGCAGGAGATAAAGATGGTGACATCAGCAGGAGCCAGAACATACAGGACCCTTTTTGCCTACTGTAAGGAGTTTGGAGTGTAGTCTGATTGTAGCCTGTGATGCTAATCCTCCCTCCACTCCCACTCCGCCTACCAGCTCCTCTGTAGGCTTTCCAGGCTTGCACTAGACACTGTCATCCAGGGATGATTCCTTTTAGATTTTTTTTTTCAGGATTTGGGGAATGGACAAGAGTAGCTTCATCACCAACAGAAACCTGCTCCCACTCTTCCTGCCCCACACCAATGGTGCCCTGAACCTCCAGCTACCTTGACACATCAGCTGCAGTCATCTTCTTTCTGAAGAACGTGGTTTTCTTCCTTCCAGAGCTGCGGGATGTTTCTTGGAGGTAGATCTTCAGGTGGTCCTTGGCCTTAAGTAGCCATGACAGCTTCTCTCCCAGTTCTGTATATGACTTTGCTTTGTGACTGAAGAACCGAATACAGGTCATGGCGGCCCGAACTTGGTCCTAGAAGAGGAAAATAGATGTTCAGGTCAAAGTAGATCAGGGGTTTGGGGGTGGGGTGTGGATTTCCACTAAGAGACCTCGTTTCCGAGCTGCTATTTTGAACCCATCACCCAAAGGTCCAAGAGATCCCGAAGTGCACTGACTGGTGGAGCTCTTCGGTAGGACATTATTCCACCACCAAAGAGATGCTAAAAGAAGATATTTCTGATTCTCCACTCAAATCGGCTTTACTTGTACTTTGGCATTAAATAATTCAATTTCTCTGTCATTTAGTGCTGACAATCCTCAGGAAGATTGGGAGAAACATGTTCCTTCTCCCTTCACATATTTTCTCTAAAAACACTAACTTTTCCATCATTCCTTATGAATTCTACATTCATATCTGATGCTTATCTTGAAACTAACATTCATTTCTTTTTTTTTTAACCTGTCAATTTCTTGCTTTCTGAAGAATGCCATTATCGACAGGATTAAAGTCTACCTCCAAACTTAGGATGGAAATCCTAATATTATTTAACAATGCTGGAGAGCAACATGGATTTGCTCTAGGGTCAGCCAAATAGCAAGGCCAGGGACCAATGACAGTCTCATTCCCTCATAGTGCACTGCCTCCCCTGCAGGGTGGGGTATCAGCGACAGAGGTAGAAGGCAGGAAGGGGCTGCCATTACCTTCATAAACTGCTGCAGCTCGTACAGAATGTGGTAGTAGTTCTTCTTCTGTAAATGTTGGCAGGCAGCAATCAAGTACTTTCCCCAGCTCTCCAAGGTTGGATCAATGGATTCTAGCAAGTTCTCCAAAGTGTGTAGCTTTCCACTTTTATAGCTTGGCTGGAAAATGCCTTCTATAAAAACTTCTGGAGGACTCTCCTGGAGCAGGGCAGGGCGAGAAGTCAGAAGTCTTGAGTCTGGTTTTGGCACTGTCTGGGATCCACTCTGAATTTCCTTCTATTGATGAACCTTCAGCATCCTCCCAATGCATTGCTTCTTAATCTTTTATGTGTCACACATACCTTTGAGAATCTCACTCTAGCGACTGCTTCACTTCTCTCCTTCCTTTTACAGAGAAGCCCCTTGACAGGGTTATCCACCCTCACTGTCTCCAATTCCCTCCTGTGATTTTTCTCTTGAACCCACTCTAATCTAGCTCGGCACCCATAACTTCCACTGAAACTGCCCCTTAGGTCACCAGTGACCACTAAACTCTAAATCTAACAGTTAATTCTTGATCCTCATTTTCTACCTGATCGATCAGCAGCTTTTGACAGAGATGGCTTCTTCCTCCTTGAAAAGCCTTTTTAAAAAATAAATTTTTATTTTAACTGAGAAAAACTCTCCTCCAGTGGCCTCCAGCACACTGTCCTCTCCAGATTTTCTGTCTACGTCTCTGGCTGCTCCTTCTCAATTTTCTTAGCTGATCCCTCCCAGTCTCCCCAGGGCTTAGGAGGAGCCTATACTCTTTTCTATTTATACCCATTCTCCTGGTGATTTCATCCAGGCTCATTGCTTAATATACTGTTGATTTGCTGATGATGCCTAAATCCCATCTCCAGATTGTTCATTCCCCCTGAACTCCAGAACCATACATCCAACTTACATCCAATTGTCTACTCAACACGTCCACTTTGAGATCTAACTGAATGCATCTACAACTACATTCCTGCTTGTTCCTTGAAACCTGCTCTTTCCACAGTCTTCCCTTTCTCAGACAGTGTCTCCATTCTTCTAGTTGTTCAAGTCAAAAACCTTAGTCATCTTTTCCGTCACACTCCTTCATCAAATCCATCAGCAAATCCTATTGACTCCACCACCACCATTACAGCACACAGAATCCGGCCACTTCTCACCACCTCCCTCGGACCACACTGGATCCCGCCATCATCGTTTGTCTGGATTATTGCAACATACTCCTCCCTGGTCTATCAGCTTCCATTCTTACCTCTTGTCAGTCTAACGCCCACAAATGAGCCCGAGTGACTCTGTTGAAACCTAAGCCAGATCACGTTATTCCTCTGCTCACAGTCTCCCAGCAGTTTCCCTTCTCATCCCTCACAATGTCCACAAGGTCCTGCATGATTTGGCCTGTGACCTTTCTGACCTTATCCGATAGTACCCTGTCCCAGTGGACTCTGCTCTAGCCACCCTGGCCTTTGCCCTCATCACACCCTCTGCCTGGACCGTGCCTTCCCCATAGATCTGCATGATTCACTCCTCGTGTTCTTTGGCACTTTACTCAGATGTCACCTTCCCTGGGTACCCAGTCTAAAATTATACAAGCCACCCCTTCCTCATCCCTGTTTTATTTTTCTTGTTCTTATTCATAATCTACACTATCTATTTTATTTCTCATGTTTACTATCTCTCTTTCTACTATGGCGGCAGATATTTTTGTCTTTTTTTTTTTTTTTTTTTTTAAGACAAAATCTCACTCTGTAACCCAGGCTGGAGTGCAATGGCACGATCTCAGCTCACTGCAACCTCTGCCTCCTGGGTTCGAGCGATTCTCCTGCCTCAGAGAAAACTAGACCTAATCTAAAAGTTGTAGGCCACATTTGAAGAAGCAGGGGCATTAGCTCTGTAGGAGAGATGGAGCACCTCAGAAGGGCAGCACCTCAAGAACTTCCATGCCATCCATTCATCTATCCACATACTCATTCATAATTGGTACTAGGTCAGGTGCCTGAATATACGGATAAGTAAAATATAGCCCTTGTTGGTCCAGATGGAAAGACTCAATTGTAAACAAACAGTTGCAATCCAGTAGGATAAATGCAGTGCCAGGGCAATGGAGGCTAATGCTGCTTAAGTGTTCTGTGAATGCTCAACAGAGAGGGCCTGAAAGAATACTAAAAGGATAAATAGAATTTTTTTTTTTTTTTGAGACAGAATCGTACTGTTACCCAGGCTGGAGTACAGTGGCGCGATCTTGGCTCACTGCAACCTCTGCCACCCTGGTTCAAACAATTCTCCTGCCTCAGCCTCCCGAGTAGCTGGGATTATAGGCGCCTGCCACTGCACCCAGCTACTTTTTGTAGTTTTTAGTAAAGACGGGGTTTCACCATCTTCGTCAGGCTGGGCTTACCTCCTGACCTAGTGATCCACCCGCCTTGGCCTCCCAATGGACTGGGATTATAGGCATGAGCCACCACGCCGGGCAAATATGAATTTTTTTAAGAAAACAAGGAGGGGCAGGGCATTCTAGGTAGAGGAAACAGCATATAAAGACTCATGGAAATAAGACAGTGTGTGGTAAATCAGGAAAATTTGGTTAAAAGTAATTTGATGAGTCTGGAGTATAAGGTACAGATAGGATCTGTGGTGAAAATAAATTAGAGAAATAAGGAGGCCTGATCCTGGTGAGTTCTGTAGCATGCTAAGGAATCTGGAGTTCTTCCTGTGGCCATGGAGATCCTCTGAAGGCCTTTTAGGGAGGGAATAACATGAGTCTATTTATGTTTTAGAAAGCTCAGTCTAGGGACAGTGTGGGCAAAGGGAAAAAACACATAGGGAAAAGGCTGGGAAGAGAACGTCTTCCATGCTCCAGGCATTCAGGTGTAATTTTCACAATGTCTTTTCCTCCTCTCCCTACCTGCTTGAGAATAAAGGTAAGATATTTCAGTTCAAGGGTAACTATGATTACAGGAGATAAAAAGAAGGTTTCTTTCCTAGCTCTGGTAAATATAAAGCAAGGGCACTGCTGTCGTCAGCTTATACTAAGCTAATGAAGTAGGCAGCTTAGCTTTCTGGATTACAGCTGTCAGAGGGAACAGAAGTAGGTGATTTCCATTCTCAATTTGTGCCTGGGAGAAACAGCTTTACTGCTAAACTTGTTTGGAAATTGAGGAAAAGGAAAAAAGTTAGCAATTCCACTCCATATAACATGACTTCTACATTATTCTTGAGACCTGGTTAGTAGCTAAGAATAGTCAGTAGCTCAGCACTGGTGAAAACCCCCTCTCTTCACTATCCTGTAGGGGTATAGTCACAATAATTTTGTGAACTGCTGATTTCACTTGGATCAATCTTAGAAAATATGTCTGTCTGTACATTTGCATTGGCTGCTGTTTTGAATTAGGGTGGCAGAATGAAACTAAAGTCTGCCTTGAGCTCATTAAATTTCCTATAAAATTTGGTACATCTCAGCCAATTTCTCCGAAAGTTATTATGGAACATTCAGATAAAAAAAGGAATGTAGCTGGGTGCGGTGCATGTGCCTGTAGTCCCAGCTACTCAGTAGGATGAGGTTGGAGGATTTCTTGAGCCTAGGAGGTCAAGGGAGCAGTGAGCTGTGATCATGCCACTGCATTCTAGCCTGGGCAACATAGCAAGTCCCCATCTGGAAAAAACAAAAACAAAAAAATGGGTCATGGTAAAACGAAGTCCCGATTGCTTATCAAGGGCTCCAAAGGCATAATATTCTTCAGTGGTGCCTTTGCTTCCAGTGGGAGGGGAGCAGAGGATGGGAGAGGAAAAAAAGTAGGGCATATTCTCCTTTCATCATCTATTTGGGGTTCAACTATAGGATTGGTGCCATGGTGCTTCCTGGCCCTTGTAGTAACAACTCTGAATGGACCAGCAGCTGGGTCAGAAGCTGGACACTATCCCAGGCCAGCTAGGGAGGCTTGTGGAAGCAGACTCTAAGCAATATGCCCAAGGTCATGCAAGACTCACACTGAACATCTCATTCCAGAGACCATGCTCTTAACCACGATCCGATTCTGCTGCATGTTTTGGGAGAAGGAATGAAACGTGCCTTTGCTGGTGAGGGCAGATTTGGGATCCAGGCTAAGACTTTTCACACTCCCTGAATAACAGTTGTGCAGAGTCCTCTGTTTTGACCTGGCTCTGCTAGAGATGGCCCCATAGCTCAACACAGGGTTAAGTGTCAGGGGGTTATTGTCCCCCTTAAGGCTGAGTGGTCCAAGCCAGAGGAGCAAGGCAGGCACTGCCTTTTTGAGCTGTGTCCGTATCCCACCTTGTTGAGAAGGTGCAGAAGAGCTTCCCGCAGGCAGCTGTGCCTCACGTAGAAGCTGATGATAGCCAGGTTGGTGCTATAGTTGTGCAGGTAGAAGAGGCATTCCTGGTAGTAGGTGTTGTTCATGATTTTCCCTTCAGGAATCACTGCCAGAGAAAGGCTCTGCGTCCGAAGGGTAGCTTCCAGTTCCCTCAGGGTAGCAAAGTAATCGTCATCTTGCTGACAGCACAGGAGAGCGAGAGAGAAAAATGAAACTCAAAAAGTTCTCGGCAGGCACTGAAAATATTGCTTACAAAGAATGTTTAACAATGTGGAAAAATGTTCACAATGCAGTGTCAAAGGTAGAACAGGCAGGATACACAATTCTACATATTATGATATGGTACAACCCCGATTTCATTAAAACACATAACATAGAAAATTCACCAGAATCTTAACACTAATTAGTCTGTGTATGGGATTATATGTCACATGTCATTTTTATCTTTTTAAACATCGTTTCCTTTTTTTTTTTTTAAATGCATCTATTACTTATCTAACCACATATAGTTACTTATCTAACTATATGTGATGGAAAAAAAATTTTTTAACTTGGTTGACGCTAAGCCAGGACTGACACTGTTAGCTGAATTTCTGCTGATTGTTTTTCCAGGTCATTGCTATTCCTGGGCCTCCCTTCCTGAGCCAGGCACTCTTCCTGCTTTGCTCTTACCAAGGATACGAGGGGCCTCACTGTGGACTCCAGGTACTCGACTACATCCTGCACCAGTCTTGAGCCATGATTCAGCTGATTGAGGTCAAACGGTGGCTTCAGACAGCGACTGAACTTCTCCCGTGCAGCAGTGAGGTTCCCAGCTTTGAGGCAGGCCATGCCCCAAGCATGCCACGCCCCGGTGGTATCAAGTCCAGTCTTTGTGGAGACCTGGGAGAAAAATTGCCCCTTTTAGTGAGGGCCTAAATGTCCCAAAGACCTATTCTATTCCCAAGTTGCCAACCACCTCATCCCCACTATCTGCCATTACTCCTTTGCTGGCAAACTAGTCATGCCCCCGATTCTTCCCCATGGGCAGGACAACTGAAAGATGGCAATATCTGTTTGCAAGGCTAAGCAAAAGCAACTTGCTACAGTGGGGTGGAAGTAAGCTTTGTCTTTGTCTCACCTCAACGCCCAGTTGGTAGTACTCGGCTTCCAAAAGCTGGTTCCTTAGTCTAGTTACCGCAGCTGGCTGCAAGATCTGACTCAAAGATGGCACGTGGCGATAGGCAGCAGCAACTAAAATATTCAGCACGTCTACCTTGCTGATGTAGCTACAAGGAGGAAAAGGGCAAGGCCATGAGGCTCCCTAGAATCTTACTTAGAGTAGCCGCTTAAAGGTTTCCTATCCATTTTCTTTTTTTTGTTTGTTTTGAGACAGAGTCTTGCTCTGTCACCCAGGCTGGAGTGCAGTGGTCCAATCTTGGCTCACTACAACCACTGCCTTCTGGGTTCAAAAGATTCTTCTGTCTCAGCCTCTCCAGTATCTGGGATTACAGGCACCTGCCACCTTGCCCAGCTAGTTTTTGTATTTTTTAAATAGGGACAGGGTTTCACCATGTTGGCCAGGCTGGTCTTGAACTCCTGACCTCAGGTGATTCACCCACCTCGGCCTCCCAAAGTGCTGAGATTACAGGCCTGCTCCATTTTCAATATGAAAGTGATCATGAGAATTAAGAGATGCATAGCATAGTTGCCATGAGTGAAAGCTCTGGAGTCAGACTGAATTCTGGCTCTATCACTTAGTAGCTCTATGACCCGGGGCAAGTTAGTTAACCTTTCTCTGCCTTAATTTATTCAACTGTAAAACGGATATACAGTCATAAGCCACATAATGATGTTTCAGTTAGCAATGAACTGCATATACAATGGTGGCCACATAGGATCATAATACCATATTTTTACTATACTTGCTCTATATTTAGATACACAAATACTATAGTGTTACAATTCCGTACAGTATTCAGAACAGTAACATGTTGTACAGGTTTGTAGTCTAGGAACAATAGGTCATAACCTAGGTGGGTAGAAGGCTATACCCTCTGGGTTTGTGCAAGTGTACTCTATGGTGTTTGCACAATGACGAAATCACCTGACAATGCATTTCTCAGAACATATTCCTGTCATTAAGCAATGCATGACTGTGATAGTGGAGTTTTAAGGATAAAATGAAATAACCCAAGTAAAAGGGCTTAGGATAATGTCTGGAACTTTTCTGGCACTTAATAAATGTTAGATATTAATGTTTGGTGTGGGGATGCTCAAGGGTATTTGAGGCAAGGCCTTTACACTGAACATTGGGGGCTTACAAGTGACCCATCTGCTTTTTGGTCCTTTTGAATCCTCTTTTGTGAGTGAGAGAGCATAGATTCAGTATCAATGGCCTGTACTCCTCGTCAGTGCACAGGCCACATCACTACCATTCCCTGGAGATGCTGCTGGGTGGAGGCATCCTGGTCCTTCACTCTTATTTTAGACTTGACATCTTCACTCTGGGCTAAGGACGGGCCCTCGTTATAGCCTAGTAGGGCTGCCTTCTGTGGTCTCACCTAATGCTTGTAAAAACCTTATAAGGACAGAAAGCCCAGAGGGCTGGATTATACTATCTGGTGCTACTGAGACAAGCCTACACTCAAGGTTCCTGAATATTGTCTCATAACTGCAGCAAAAACCTCTGTGGATCCTGAATTATCCATCAATTACCTAGAAAGGGATTCTGTACATCAGTGATTCTTAACAATGTAGAGATGGGGGAGAGGAAAGTATAGTGTATAAAAGCATCGGTACTCATAATTTGCATATTTGGGAAATGAAAACATTTGAAGTAGGTGGTGAGTTTATTTTTATGTTTTTAGAGACTGGGTCTCACTACATTGCCCAGGCTAGTCTTGAACTCCTGGCCTCGGTATCCTCTTCCCTCAGCCTCTTGAGTAGCTGGAATTACAGACAAGAGCCACTGCACCCAGCTGAATTTTGTTTTTAAACCTATATTTATTTATTTGTTTGTCTATCAGAAAGGGGTATGAGTTAAAAACATTAGAAAAATACTCTGAAAACCAAGAGTTTGTAACTGATTTGCAAGGCAACACGTGAGGAATGAATTCACTCCCATTAGCAAACTGGCGCAAAGGGAAAGATTCTTAGAGTGGGCGTGTCTGAATGCAGGGTCAGAGAAACGGCTGTTTAAACAGAAACCATTGCTGTAAACTGTCAAAGAAGCGCATGACATGTTGGGGTGAGTGAGAATCCGATTAAAGTGAGGACTTCCTTACTTTCTGCTGCCCTCCGCCTAAAAATGGATATTTCCTCTATCTATATTACATTTTAAAGGAAATACAGGACTTGATGTGAAGTTTGTTTTCCCCCAATCTAAGTATCTTTTTCTTTTTTCATTTACCTTACTGATATTTGAACATATTTTTATTTTTGCCTTAAGTCTTTTTTCATGTTTCCTTTGTTTTCCACCTTTTGGTATGTGGAAAGGTTTCCGTTTTTTTCCTCCTATCCTTTTCTCATAATTAGGTAGATTTTTGATTCTTTTCATGGTTATTTCAAAAATTTAACACATATCTGTTTCTTCATTTATCAACTTGAAAAATGATGTAGAATCTATTGCCTCTTGATATAAAGGAATCAGATTAGTTCCTTTTCACTTCCTTCTACTTTCTGTTTCACCTCCTCCTGCTTTTCTCCACCTTCTAGTTTTTGTTACTAAAAATAATACAAATTACTAACATTTTCGGGATACACAGTATATACCAGGCTTAGTTCTTCACCATCTACATGGATGATCTCATTTTACCCTTGTAACAGCCCCATGAGATCAGTATTACCACCCCATTTTATAGAGGAGGAGACTGAGGCCTAGAGGGGTTAACAGAGCTAGGAAGTCATGTAGCTGGGATTTACCATGCTCTATGCTGGCTGCTGAGTTTGTAGATAAGCATTCCGAGCAAATGTCTGAGGGAGGCAATGATACTGCAAAGAAAATTATGCTCCCTTCTCCCAAATTTGGTTAGGACTGAGTGCTGGGAACACACAATATGAGTCACACATCTGAGTGGATAAGCAGGGAATTAGGAGTTTTCATTGTCAGGTTAATGGATAGAGTCAAAGCAGGTTGTACAGGAACCCGAGGGAGGTCTAATCATACCTTTTCCATACACACTTCTACTTTATGACCCAGGTTCCTACTTGTGACACAGGAATAGATCAATTCCCAGAGTGCTTTTAAAAATTTATCATCCAGAACTCACTGAAGTCACAGTTTGAATCTGGTCAGGATTGGAGTAGAGTTTTGTTCAAGGCTAATCACCGGATGTTCAAGGAAGACACATTTTCTTTAAAAGCCTGAAAGTCCCACAGAGACTAAAGGTGCTTCCCTATATTAACTTTAATGACAAATTAGCCAATGAAAGTCTTTACTTTCTTTCTGACTGGGTGTAGGTAGAGTAAATTCTGCTTTGAGGATCTGCTCTGAAAAAGAAAAGGATGTCAGGTAGTATGGGGAAGAACACTTGTGATCTGGCAACACCATTTCGTTGACATTACAGAGATGAAAAATCTTTCAGCATGTCTTGTCAGAGGGGATGATGAGATAAAAAAAAAATCATAGTGAGGTCAGAAAAAGCAGCTGGCTAGAAACTGCTCCTACGTACAAGAATAGACTCATTGCCCTCTACCTGTCACAAAGAGCCAAGTCTTGGCTCTGGCCGGCTTTGACAAACATCATCTTGGCGCTGAACAGCAGCTGCTTCATGATGTCCGTGAGCAGCCCAGCATCCACCTCCGGGTTGGTGAGGCCCTTGGAGAGCCTGCAGCAGTGCTCAATCAGCTGGTGACCACAGGCAATGCTGTCCCGGTGCAGATTCAGGATGGCAATGCACAAGGAGGCACTGGGGGCCTGGCCGGGGTGGAAGAAGGGAGAACACACGGTGAATCCAGGGGCCAGAGCATTCTCCAGAGGCAGCTGGGTGGCAGAAATTATCCTTCCCCTTTCAAAAGGCTGAAAGATCCTGGGAGAAGGAACCAAATTCCACAAGAAAGCAGAAGTGGAACTAAACAAATTTCGTATGTTCTAAGTAGCAATGCCAAAGCTCTGGCTTTTAGGTTTTGTCATTTTACTGGGAAGAAGGGCACTGTGTCCACCTGTTACCTACTTCTTTATTTTGTTTTTTTGGAACAGGGTCTCACTCTGTTGTCCAGGCTGGAGTGCAGTGGTGCGAACTCAGCTCACTGCAACCTCTGCCTCCCAGGCTCAAGCAATCCTCCCACCTAAGCCTCCCAAGTAGTGGGGACCACAGCTGTGCGCCACCATGCCCGTCTAATTTTTGTATTTTTTTTTTTTTGTAGAGACAGGGATTTCACCATGTTACCCAGCCTGGTCAGCAACTCCTGAGCTCAAGCAATCCACACACCTCAGACTCTCAAAGTGCTGGGATTACAGGTAGGCACCACTGTGCCTGGCCTTGTTACCTAGTTCTTGACAATGTCCATAGGTCCCCTCCTTTTTCGGGTCCACTAGTGCAAGTCCTTATTGCTGACTTGGACAACAACAGTCAGCTCACTTGTCTGACCACCTAGAGGAGTTGCTGCTTTAAGCCATGGACACACTGCTGCCAAATGAATATTCCCACAGCACACTCGGAAACCTTTCATAGGTCCCTGATACCTATCAAGTAGACAGTCCTTACTGCAGAATGCAAGACCCTATATATAAATAATCCTTTTCAAGCCTACCTTTTATGAGCTCTCTATTGACTCTATTGATTCTATGTTCCCTTCAAATTAAACAACTTCCACTTCTCCAATTGTGCCCTGCAATTTTGGGCATGGTGTCTTTGATCAGATGTTTTAATTTTGTATTCTTTGTCCTTCCCCATCCCCACTTTCCTCATGACCCCCAGCTTTCTGCTTGTCACACTCCTACCATTCTTCTAAAGCTCATCTTAAATGCTACCTCTTCCACGAAGCCTTTCCTGGTCTCCCCTTGTGCAATTCCCAAGATGTTCATTATTTTCTGCGTTAATGGATTTACTGGTTTAGCTCCCATATTATTGCACTATAAACAAGTAAAGGCCAGGTGTGTTCACCTGCCTCTGTATTTCTCGTCATACTACTACACATCATAAAGAAACTTAAGTGACCATTGCATTTTATTGCTATTACCTGCTCATAGTAAAATTCACTTCGCACCAGCTCATTTTCCTCCTCTTTGAGATCCAAAATCCATTCTACCTCATCTGCTTTGGGGACTCTCACCACAAACGAGTATGGAGGGCTTTCACTCTTGGAGCTGTCTAGAGCTGAGAAGAGAAATACCATTCATGTGTCATTCACTGGCTGGCAGTTCAGTCTAACCCAGTCCTGTGAGCTGGCATGAGTTGCAGGTAGGCACTTGCCTGCTATTTCAGGGCCCTTTCTCTCTCCTTGGTTCCTTTTGTTTGCTTTAGGACACCCTACTAAGCACCTCAAACTGTCTTCCCCAGGCGTAGACCTGGGGTGAGTGTTACAGCATTTGTCACAAAACCTTCTTGCTTCACACAAGAAACCTTAAAAGGGGTGTGTTTCTCAAATAAATGGCTGAGCCACTGGATACTCTAAAAACTAACCTGTTGTGGAGAGTTACAGGCCAAACTGTTAACAGGGATTACCTAGGGGTAAGGAGGGATCATGGGGAGGTAGGATGGTAAAGGGAAACTTAAGAAAAACTAAAATCAAATCACGTACTAAAAGTTAAGAACCAAATTATTTGGTTGCTGGCCTTCTCAATGCTAGAAGCTAATGGGCCAGTGTAATAGGTTAATATGATGAACTTCAGAGGAAACAGGCTGATAGAAATGCCAAGAATTTGCTTTGGCAAACAAGTTAGATGGAGTGCATTAGTCGCAGCTGACATGCTGAAGATAGAGTTAACTTAAGTACACAAATGAAGAGTCACAGAGAATGGGATTTGGCCTTACCTTCTGGTTTTCCTGAAGGCTCCTCTGATACACTGAAAAGAGATAAAGATAAATTATTAAATAAATGCCCGAGTCACTTCTTTGTTTTGAGCTTAGTAGATGCATCAACTCACAGTGTCTCCCTGGGACAATGGAGGGCTCTTTGAGGGTAGAGTTGTTGAATGAAAGAGTCCCCCCCATCAATACGAACTGCCCATTTCAAATCTCAGCAGTATGGTGTGTGGGTAATTCCTCCCTGAGGGAGGGAGGCAGTGGTATGCTAGGGTCACGGAAACTGTAGAATAAATATGGTATGTTTTCCTTCCTATGAGATCAGTAATCATTATGGTAAATAATGACCAATAATGTTCATATCAGGACAAACACAATAATGCTATGAAGGAGAACATAAAATCTATTTAAGTTTGTAAATAAAACATGCATAATTCAAAGTAACTTGTTTTGGATGGTTGCTTTGGCCCATATTCCTGGATGCTCTAGGAGTCTTAGGTTCATGCTCCTTTGCTACTAGAAGGAGTGGAAACAATTGAGCAACCCTGAGCCAACAAACAAAGTCTTGATCTGTCTCACTGGAGGTACGAGCAGGTTCTTAAATTTGTTACCAGGTGAATTCTGTGTAGGCAAGTGTGGAGGTTCTTCTAATTATGGATTACAAGCAAGAATGACTACCTAGATCAGAGTTGATGCAAGCGATGCCCAACCACTCAGCAGGTGTGAACTCCATTTGAGTCCAGCTGAGACCAGTTGAAGCAAGAGAGGCTGGAAAATAGGTGAGCTCGTGAACTAAGCTCAATGGCCTCTGTCTGGGGAAGGGCTAAGGAACCAATGTTCCAATTTCAGAGAGAAAATCATGTAAGAGCCTTGAACACCGCTTCCTCTCACCCTACTTTCTCTCTTAGTAGTTTCTCTGACCAAGGTCAGTGTACAAACACTTCAGTATAGAATTAATGGCATTTCAGTGTGGATGTTAAACATTTCTGGATTTGAAATGCTCTCCATAATGAGACTCCTAGGAGTGTAGGGACCTGGGGGAGGGTGCAGCAGTCAATAATAGCAACAGCCCTGCTGTAGGACACTCACTCTTTGTTGCAGTAACTATAGCACTGATCACACACACGAGCAGGGTTCTCTCTGCAGCCTTCCACTACCATTTTCTTAGTGGAGCAGGAGCTGCATACTAGCCGGCCACAGCGGCGACAATGATGACGCCTGTTAAACTGCGGAATGCCATCAGGAAGAGAAGAAAGAGGGAGGAGAGAAGGGGAGATTGTCATCAATCCATCTATACATGGTATTAGCTGCCAGTGGCTTACTTATTAAGAACACCAAGTGCTTGGGTCTCTATTGAAAAAGGACACACCAGTCTTTGCCCTCAAAAATTGAACATTTAAAAATATCTGTCAGCTGATGGGCAAAGGTGCCAAGTCACGGAGTTTTGCAATAGCTCCTGACAAGTTCTACTTGCGTATGGAGGCAACATGTGAAGAAACAGGAAAAAGTAGTGGGGAAGAAGTCACTTTCTGAGCCAGTGCACATCACATTTCTACATGGTATTGATGTCAATGATTAAAAGGTATCCCTTTTCAAAATGCCTTTATTTATTTGTTTTCCCCAAGGTTACTTTAGCAGGTGCCATTTGTAACACATGATAAACATGAAGCAAGACTTTTAGGCTGGGCGTGGTGGTTCACGCCTGTAATTCCAGCACTTTGGGAGGCAGAGGTGAGCGGATCACCTGAGGTCAGGAGTTCGAAACCAGCCTTGCTGACATGACGAAACCCCATTGCAACCAAAAACACAAAAATTAGCCAGGTGTGGTGGCGGGAGACTGTACTCCCAGCTACTCAGGAGGCTGAGGCAGGAGAATTGCTTGAATCCAGGAGGCAGAGGTTACAGCGAGCAGAGATCGCACCACTGCACTCCTCTGGGTGACAGAGCAAGACTCTGTCTCAGAAAAAAAAGAAAAAGAAAAAGAAAAAAAAAGACTTTAAAAATACAAACACTTAGGTATAATTTAATTTTATACACAAATTCTTAATTTGTATCAGTCAATTCAGAATTTCTCATCAGTCTTTTCCAAATTACATACCTTCTCTATACATCCATATTCTGGTGTGTGTAATACAGTAATAATATTATCAAGCCCATCAGGTTATTGTAAAATTTAAGAGAGATAACTTAAGCAAAGCACTTAGTATCATGCCTGGAACATAGAGAGTAGGCAGTCAATAAAGGCGCACTGTTGTCATGATTAGAAACTCTTTCTATAATCTACCCTATATGTAAGTAAACCTTCTATATGGTGGTCTTAAAGCTAGAGAGCAGCTTGTCATGCAAAACTCCTTTCAGTGGCTTGTCATATGTCTCAACAAGTCACAACCAACTGTCCTCCTTGAAGATTTATAAGTTTAAATAAGGAAAATATCTGACTTTGTTTTCCTCATATATATATATTTTTAAATCTTAATTTTTATTTTCGGTTCAGGGGTACACGTGCAGGTTTATTGTATAGGTAAATTCGTGACTCAAGGGTTTAGTGTACAGCTTATTTTGTCGCCTGGGTACTAAGCATGGTACATAGCAGTTTTTCTTCCCCGAACCTCTTCCTCCTTCCACCCTCCTCTCTCTCAAGTAGCCCCCGTGTCTGTTGTTCCCTTTTTTCTGTCCATGTGTTCTCAGTATTTAACTCCCACTATGATTGAGAACAAGTGGTATTTGGTTTTCCATTCCTACGTTAGTTTGCTAAGGATAATGACCTCTGGTTCCATCCATGTTCCTGCAAAAGACATGATCTGGTTCTTTTTTATGGCTACATAGTATTCTATGGTATATATGTACCACTTTTCTTTATCCAGTCTACAGTGGATGGGCATCAAAGTGACTTTAAAGTACTGCTTCATTTCATTCTAATAGAAATACAGAAATGTAACACCTCTTTTATAGATGAGGAAGAAACAGACACAGGGCAATTACATCAACACTGTTTTCATCAGCATTGAGCTGATGTGGCATACTGGGCAGGTACTCTGTTAACTATGGTGACATGTATTTATTTAATCCTAACAGCTCTATGAGCCTAAGAATGTATCATCCTTAGTTTACAAGTAGGCATATGAGACCAAAATAGTGTATAGTCACACTGTCATTAAGAGGCAGAGCCAGGATTAGAACCCAGGTCCTCTGTCTCTGGAGTCAGTGCATATAACCACTGCTAGGTCACCAGTCTTACTGTTAAAGACATGGAGCTGGAAACAAGATCCACTGACACCTGGTGACTCCTCCTGCCTCTTTTTTATTATCTCATGACAATGGCAAAGATTTTAGAATTCACTGCTATTTGAGGGTGTCTACTATCTGTCTGAATCCAGAAAACACATTCTGATCAGGTCAAAAATAAACCCAAAGTCTTAGATTTGGCAGTTCTGAAAATACCGATATTCTCTTGGGGACAGGCGTTGACTGTAAACTCAGGCTTATGAACTAGAATTCTCCTTTACCTTCTCCTGAGGGTGACAGTGGAGACCGATGCTGCTTACCATGGTGAAGTGTTCCCTGCAGCAGACCATGCAGATACTTTCAGTCTCATCTGGTACCCACTGGTGCCTGGCAGGCGGTGTCGCTGGGGGCACAAATTCCTGTGGGGGCTGGGTTGGTGGAAAACTCCTTTCCCTTAGACTAGGGGAATGTACACCGGAGATACCTGGGAGGCAGAGCCAGAGGTGAGAGTAAAAGGTAATCAATATGCCAGCATACAGATGGAGAGGCAATGATAGAATTTCACCATTTTACAAAGCTTACTGAAATAATAGATCCAGTTAATGATCATCAGTGGCTGTTTGTGTCATAAAAGAGAGACAAATGAACATTGTGTGCCTCCTGATGGACGTGTACACCACCTGCTATCAAGTATACTTACGAAAAAATATTAAGCCTGAATCAAGTCCAGCTTCTAGATCTAATTACTAGTGTCCTGGAAATTCTGGGGATGAAGAGGCAGATTGCCACAGGAAGGCAGTCAGCTCAGCATGTGGGAAGCTCTGGGGCACAAATGACTAGTCTCCACAAATAAAAAAGAGGTAGGGGGGATAAACAAGAAAAGAGGCAGGGAACCTATTAATTAAAGGCACTTTAAGAGGCCGGTGCAGTGGCTCATGCCAGTAATCCCAGCACTTTGGGAAGCTGAGGCAGGAGAATCACTGGAGGCCAGGAGTTCAAAACCAGCCTGGGCGACATAGCTAGACTCCATCTATACAAAAGAAAAAATTACAAAAGTTAGCCAGACATGGTGGTGTGTGCCTGTAGTCCCAGCTAGTAAGGAGGCTGAGGTGGGAGGATTGTTTGAGCCCAGGAGTTCAAGATTACAGTGAGCCATGATCAGACTACTGCACTCTGGCCTGGAGGACAGAGGGAGACTCTCTTAAAAAATAAAAATTAAAAAAAGATTTAAGAGATATTTTGCCAAATGCCAAGCCATGTATGGACATCATTTAGATCTTGAGTCTAGAAAAACCAACTATAAAAAAATCTTGATGAAACAGCTGGAGAAATTTGAATACTGACTTGATATTTGAGAATAATAAGAAATTATTATTAATTTGTTTCTAGATGTGATAATGGTATTATGGCTTTGTTTCATGAAAGTCCTTACCTTTCAGAGATTTATACTGAAATATTTATAAATGAAATGATATGATATCTGGGATTTGCAAAATTTCCATAATAAAAAGCTCATATAGACTGGGTGCGGATTATGCCTGTAATCCCAGCACTTTGGGAGGCCAAGGTGGGAGGATGACTTGAGTTCAAGAGTTCGAGACCAGCCCAGGCAACAAAGCAAGATCCTGTCTCTACAAAAAATAAAACAATTAACCAGGCAATGGTGGTGTGTGCCTGTAGTCCTAGCTACTTGGGAAGCAGGGGCAGGAGGAACTGACCTGCAGTGAGCTCTGATGGCACCACTGCACTCTAGCCTGGGCAACAGAGTGAGATCCTGTCTCCAAAAAAAAAAAAAAAAAGGTCATACACTCACACACACACACACACCATCAAAGCTGCTCCGGCTGCCATTTATACAGATGCATGAAGCTGCTAATATACTTGCAAGGCTGAGCCGTCCCCTCAGCTTGGCTGGTTACCATGACGCATGACTAATTCTCAAAGTATGGCCAGAAAATGCCACAGTTTGTTTTATGATATGTAAAGAGATTTCTTCTCATCTAGCCGAGCAACATTGGCTGGTCACAGAAAAAGAGAGCTGTAAAACATGGTGCACTTAGTAGCACTCAGAAGAAGAGACCTTAGAATCCTGCTCCTTTGACCATTTGGCAAAACAAAATACTTGGCTGAGCTTCTTTTGGGAGTAGGCCATTGTGTGGGTGCTGGAGACCAGGGCACTAGAGGGGTGGTGAAAAGGGCGACCAAGACATGGCTGAGGCCTTCAAGGAGCTTGTGCTTTGTGTGTGACAGTATGAACTTGAGGGCTAAGTACAGTCAATCCTCATTAATACCAGACTGCATATTTGTGAAGCTGCTTATTTGTTAACATTTGTAACCTCAAAAACAATATTCATCTTGCTTTTTTGGTCATTTGCAAACACGTGCGGTCGTGAAAGTTTTGAGTCACCTAACACTCAATACTCAGATTCCCAGCTGGGGTTGTTTCAGCCTCTATACAACAGTGACCTGGCTGGGTGTGGTGGCTCACACATTTAATCCCAGTACTTTGGGAGGCCAAGGCAGGTGGATCACCTGCAGTTTGAGACCAGTTTGGCCAACATGGCGAAACCCCATCTCTACTAAAAACACAAAAATTAGCTGGGTATGGTGGCACATGCTTTTAATCCCAGCTACTTGGGAGGCTGAGGCAGAAGAATTGTTTGAACCCAGGAGGTGGAGGTTGCAGTGAGCCATGATTGCGCCAGAGCAAGACTCCGTCTCAAAAAAAAAAAAAAAACAGTGACCAGAAGATGGAGGTGGTAGTGGACAGTGCGGGGTAGTACAAGAAGCTCAGTGCTGGGGCTAGTTGAATGGGATTTGAACTCCAATTCTGGGACCTGTTAGTGGGGGTGGCCTCAGGCAAGTCACTTAACGCTTCTGAACCTCCTTTGTAGAAAAAAGGAAATAGAATCATCTACTATGAGCTGTTTTTAGGATTTAAGATGACCATCTATGTGAGATACGTGTATACATGTACGTATTTCCCCTAGGAGCAAGAGTTCTGGATTTTCTAGTTCAGTGTGGAGACTTTATAGACATACTGCCACCAATAACAATAATTGACTGTATGTTGAATCTTTTGAGATATATGTAAATCTGGAATGAACCAAGATAAACAATTAATAACGTTATAACTGACAATGAAAAAAAGAAGCAAAAAAAAAAAAAATTCTGAAGGACAGAATAAGGCAAGACTAAACTGAAACATTTTAGTGAATAATCAGAGCCAGCTCTTACCAGGAGGAGCAGCAGGAGAGAACTCTGCCGATGGTGATCTAGGGAGGGTCTCGGGATCTGCAGCCTGGTGGACAATTTCTTGGAGGTGAATCACAGAATCTGTAGAGAGGGAAAATGCTGACAAAATATGGTTCTACCGTAAGTATCTTGATTCACCATCCTAGGCATTTAGAACAAAGCTCTGTTGGCTTCTCTGATTGTCATTCCATGACTCTACTAGGTATTAAGAGAATGGAGAAGGTACCTCTAAGCCCATAGCATGCATGTTTCTTAAACGCCTTGAAAAACAAACCATATTTAGGCATATAAGATAATGAAATGGACACTAGGATTCTACAAAATAAATCTAAAAATGCCCAGAGGGAAGTGGAAGATGTTGAAACGATGCCCCTGGAGGGTAGGGAGTAAGAAAAAAGAGCTGGCTGGGAACATCAGTCCATACTTATTTCAGTGTCTTCATTGTAGAATAGGCTGAGTCAGCTCACATACAAGTGATATCTGATGTGATCCTGGGAATAAGGCATATTCTCAATACCAAATGATGGCACTGAAGAGCCCGCTATATCAAGGCCAGACAGACACCATTTCCAGCATATTTTGTTTTCCAAACCTTTATGTTATTATGCATGCAGTGGTTACCTACCACCTTTTAATTCTGGTCATTATTCTACTTCCTCCAAGACCAAGATCGCTCCTATATAATAAAGAGCTATCTCTCCTGAAGTGTATTCGTTCACTCTAGATCAACCCAAAATATTAAAAGGGGTGCAAATTAAAACTAAGAATGCAGCATGGCATTTCTTCCCTCCACGTAGAATCCCCTTTTAGGATGCTAGCAGTTACCTGATCGTTTCTCCCTCTGAGGGTATGGGAAGTCCAGGGCTTTCTCTGCATATCTGGAAAGCAGTGAGTCCACCTCGTCCATAGTGAAGCCGATCTCCTGTCCAATCATCAGCTGCTGCAGAGTCTGCACAGCCACAGTGGCCCAATCCACCTTCATGTTCATAAGCAGCTGCTCCAGCATGAGCAGGGGGTTAGAGGACAAGTGGGAATAGCTGGCCCGGTGCTGCTCAGGCAGGGTCAGCAGAATCTGTTTGTGGGGTAGATCCATAGAGTAAAGAAAATAGTACACAAATTTCAGAAAAAAACTGAAGATTCTCACTGGGAAGGAGAAGGGTGCATGAGAACAAAAGGCGCATAGCCAGCTACCGAAACGGACTCGCAGTTTTTTAGGCAGGAAGGTTGAGCTCCCCAGTAAATTCTGCAGATGGTAATTGAGAAGTACCCCAAGTACCTTCACCAGATGAGAGGTTAGTAAACTTTTTCTATAAAGGATCAGAGAGTAAATATTTTAAGCTTTATGGTCCATAATATCTGTCTCAAACATTCAGCTCTGCACATGTACCTTGAAAGCAGCCACAGGTAAAATGATAGTCGCATGTGTGTTCCAATAACACTTGCTTTACAAAAGCAGGCTGGGGACTGGATTTGGCCCATGGGTGGTAGCCTGCTGACCTCTGGCCTGGACCCTCCAGGTATGGTTGAGGTCTCCCTGACCCTTAATGCCACCATTCTGTTTGTTTGAGGCTTTACTCAGAATGAGAAATACAAGGTGGTGTTAGTGGTCTGATGAAACCTGGTACCTCCTATGTCCTACAGGTAAACAATGAATCTAAGTTCTCCTTAGAAGTCACGGTCACTAGGCTTGAAATATGTTCACTGACTCTGTTCACTGCCGGTTTTCAAGGGTTCCCCTATTCAGCTACGGTACATTGGGTGTATCTTCTTAAGGAACATGTTATGTAGTTTAACTCTTAGTAAGTGGGTCAGTGGTTATATTTATGGTTCTCCTAGCACTCGTTCTATTTGTGGGGTAGTATATAGGACTGCCAGGCAGAATAATTAGAAGAATGCCAGAGGGCCCTAGCTCTCCTCAAACTCTGCTTCCCTGGATTACTATTTCTAGCTGGTGGTTTCTTCTATTAATGTCTCCAAGGTTATACATCAAAGGTAAGAGCTTATCTCATCTAATTACATAGACAACTAACCCTCTTCCACTAGCACAGACAAGTTTATCAAGCAGTCGTTTTAAATCCTCACATCAGAAGCCCTTTGGAAGATGTCCAGTCCCTATCTCAAGACCAGTTTTAATTGATCTGGGGTTGAGGTGAATAACCTGGTATTTTTTTTTTTTAAGTCCAGGTGATTCTGATATATTGTCAGAATTGAGAAGCATTGATAGAGCAGATGCCATGGAAACCATAAAGGCAACTTAAGAGGACCAGGTAGAATTCACTACAGAGGCAGGACAGGAAGAGAATGACAAGTCTAGGAGACTCATCTAGGATACAGTGGGCTGCTAGGGTAAGGATTTCATATAGCACACGCCAGAGATGGCAGGTGCCTGGCAAAAGAGCCATTGAAAAGGCAAGTTCTGAAGAAGAGCTAGGCTCGCAATCTCTCCCTCAGGTATGCCTTCCCAATACCTCCTTTTCCTCCTTACCTTGGATCCCACATACAGCGCCTGGATTTCACGGTGTCGGACAGCAGTCAGTTGTCCATAGAAGTGAGTGGTGAGGTAGTTGGCCAAGAAGTGAGAAGTGGCCAAGCTAGTGTGCTGGTCAAGGGATTGCTCTGTCACTTCAAGGCACATGGTGGGGTCAGGGATTCTTTGCAGGAGCTATTGTTGAAGGGTAGAAGAGGAAGGTGAGGCATGCAGGAGAGCTCTTAGATCAGCCTTGTTTTGTTTGAGAAAGGAATATTTAGGTTTACGCATCTTGGACTAATCCTTTCTCTATACTCGCTTTTTTTTTTTAAAACCACCTCTGTAGTTTCACAAATGCCATGGCTTTGACAGGACCAGAATTCAGCAGAATTCTGGACTCAGCTGCCCCATCTGGCGCCTAACGCAAGGCTAGGCCCCTTCTTCTCAAGATGACTATAACCAGCTCCTGAAGGACCTGAAGAGGCATATCTGAGATTGCATGGGATTCAACATGAAAACAAAGCCATCTGATTTGACTAATCTTCTTGTCCCACCCCAGAAGAAAAATGGAAAGAACTGGGGGTTTACTTGCAGAGCCTTGTCATGATCTTTTCTTCCTAGAAGATGGAGAAGATGCTTTTGATGAAGGTTGATTAAATGTTCTCTTGGAATGGGGTACAGGCAGCCCCACTCCTCACACAGCTCATACTCCTGGAAGGAAACACACATGCCTTCAATACCTTTACATGACTGCCTGATTCTTCTTAGCAGTCTTGAGTCTACAAAGCCCCAGGAATGTCTGTAAGTGCTGATGGGAACTTCACTATGATGAAAATGATTGAAGCAGGCTTACTGTTCATATCACTTTCCTCTTAGCTCTACTATGAAAAAATAGCAGATGACGTGGCAACAGACACTTGGTGTCAACCCTGGGGAGATTCTAAGGAAGTGGGAAAGACTGAAAAGACTCTGTTTAAAGGACATAGCACCCATGCTATAAGAATGGGCAGGCCCAATGTTGTCAGACTTTTAAGTTACAAAACTTTTTAAAAATCATACAATTTCTGTATTTTAAAATTTTGGCAATAAAGTCAATATGAAAAAATAAAAATTCTGTAGACCAATACTACAAAGGCCAAATACACATATCGGTGGTTGGATTCTACTCATGTTCCACCTCACTACCCCAAAACCCCAATTTGTGAACTGTAGATGAAGTTTCAGAGAATAGAATTCCTAGGGCTTTGTTCAAATATTCCCACATAGGGGTGTCTGGAATGTCCTCCCCACAACCCTGCCTAGGACTGCCTTCTTCAGGATGCTTCCTTGTTTCTCAGGCTATGTTAGGTGCCCTGTCTGTGCTCCCACAATCTGAGCTTACTTCTGTCATTTGTATATTACGTTGCAGTCACCTAGGGATGCATCTTACATCACCTCTGTCCCCAAAATGTGAGCCACTTCAGGGCAAGGACAGCTTAACTATTCTTGTTTCACCATCATTTAGCACAGTGACTGGCAATAGGCATGCAATAAGTATTTCTTGAATGAACAAACATTTGAATGAGCATCTACAGTCAGCTTCTTAAAAGGTAGACAAAATCCTACTTAGCACTTGGAAGTCTAATAAACATGAACAGATATTCAAATTTATTAGTAATATGTAAATTAAAACAACAATGAGATACCATCTTATTGTAAACATTGAAAAGTTGGACAATATAAAAAGGTAACAAGGGGCTGGGCATGGTAGCTCATGCCTGTAATCCCAGCACCTTGGGAAGTCAAGGTGGGTGGATCACTTGAGGTCAGGAGTTCAAAACCAGCCTGGCCAACATGGCGAAACCCTGTCTCTATTAAAAATACAAAAAAAATTAGCTGGGCGTGGTGGTAGGTGCCTGTAATCCAAGCTACTCAGGAGCCTGAGGCAGAAGAATCGCTTGAACGTGGGAGGTGGAGGTTGCAGTGAGCCAAGATTGTGCCACTGCATTCCAGCCTGGGTGAAAGAGCGAGACTCCGTTTCAAAAATAATAATAAAAATAAAGATAAACAAAAAGGTGACATGTGTATGGAATAGCAGGAACTGCAAGTGGGAGTGTAACTGGGGTAAGCGTTTTGGAGAGTGTGTTGATAATATCCTAGTAAAGGTGAGGACGCTCGTGACCGATGACCCAGCAATTCCACTTTGAGAAATACGTTCTCTACCTAATATACACAATGTAGAAAATTTCAGGGTGATGAAATTTATATACACAGGGTGATGATACAAAAGAGTCAATTGTATTATTCTCTATACTTATCTGGATTTTGGCAAATTTCACAATAAAAAAGAATGTGGTATAGTTATTTTTTTAAAAAGTGAACACTGACATGCAGAAAGGGGCTTATACAGCCAGCTAAGGGGTTGCAACTCTGAAAGGAGGATGAAGTGGAACAACACCCAGGAAAATGGTACCTGTGCTTCTAGAATCATGTTCATGACAGTTGATGGGTCCTCAACACAACAGCTCCTCAAGGTCTGCCAGTCACACCACACGGGGGGAGACTGTAAACCCAGAATCTAAGGAAAGACAGGAAAATCCATCAAACCACACTGCAGCTTCTCCTTCCATGAACAAGTCACTGGCATGCCCACAGATGGGCCATCTCTAGATCTCTGCCCCAAAGTCAGGCTGTTAGAACTTGCCAGTAAAGAGAGCAAATTGGGCAAAGATTATTTAGAGAGCAGAGTGAACCTATCCGGGAAGAACAAGCAGGAAGTGAAGGCTGAATATGGCGGCCAGGACTGGGGCCTTTCGCTAGTGAAGACAGTGCTCTCATGCTTCCCAGATTGTTCTGGGGTTCACCTGTCCCATGCTCCTCCACCCCAAACTCCACCCAAGATATTCTTCTGGCTTGAATGCTCTGTGGGATCGCCTTTCATACACCATTTTAGCTCTGCATGAAAACTGCCAAGGAAGAATAAAAATAAACCTTTTTTCACCTGCCATTTTCACTGTCTCTGGTAGGGTTCCTGGACTCTGTCTGCTCCAAGGATATGTTGGAAAATTAGCATCTATTTTGTACTTGTTATGTAGCCATGCTTCCTAAATTTGTCTCCCTAAACCTCTTGAGCTTGAACATAACAAACATGTCACAAGAATCTTTCACTTTTGAAATTGTCACCTTCATGCATCTTTTCAAAATAGCTCTTGAAATTTTGCTGAAATTTAAAACAAACTTTCTAGAAGATATAATATACAAAAACATACACAAAGGTCAAAAAGACATGTGAAAAAACCTTTTTGGACCGTAATACACCATTTCAATGTTAATTTTGTTATTTTTACCCTCACTTCATACAAATTTATTTAAAATTACAGAAGTAAGTAACACAGGAACCAGCTAGGAGGCCTCCCTGCTGTCCACCTAAGAACTGAAGCCAGATGCAAAGCAAAACCCAGGCCTATGTTTTCTGTTTCTTAAAGTCCCCCATCATACGAGAATAGGTTGGAGTTGATCATAGAGTGAGAAGCCCATTTCTTTTCTCTTGATGCAAGGGCCCATACCTTCTGATACACCTGCAGCTCCGCCAGCTTCCTCTGTAGCTCACACTTTAGTCCTTCTTGGACAGCCGTGTCTGAAATGCAGTAGGCCAGAATCTCCAGACATGACTCCAGGGGCCACCTGTCCACAAACTGTAGGGCCAGCCGACTTCTCAGAGATGCATCCTTCACAGGAAACAGGTATTGCCAACCTTCTTTGTCTATAAGACAAAAATGCTTAGAGGCAGCAAGCATGGGACCTGAAGAGCTCAAGAGTCCACGTTACTTCTTGAGAAAGGGCTTTCTTCAATTTCATAAAACAGGAGCTTGGAGGATCCTTAAGATGCATGTGATCTTAATTAGTTTTTACACTTGGAACCATTATATGACAAGGAAAATGCTGTATCTCTATCCTATGTTTATCTTTAGGTAAACCTGATAATAGTCATGAGACTTTCAGGAGGAAGAGAAGGAAAGAGAAAGGAAGGAAGGAATAAAGGAAGGACAGAAGAGATGAAGCTCTCCATGTCTTGGCATGCTGAACATATAGGACTGTTTCAGACTCACTTTGTCAGTGAAACTTTCCTTTTCCCTGTAATTTCCACTCTATGCCATACATAACCACTTGAAAGTTATTCCAGATAGACTAGTTTCACTCCCTGGATATTCTCTGTCATCATGACTTAGATCTCTCTCTTCCACACCCATTTCACAGATATGATCTTGGAGATACAAAAAACAGACTCCAAGCAATTAAGACCACACAGCCAGTCAGTGGATTTCTCCACCTTTTCAAGGATGGATTTTCTCCTTTCCAAAGGGAGCCAAACCTCCTATCCGAAAGTCATTCCCTACATCACACCCAACTCTTGCTACAACACTGCTAGGAAATCCTAGTAGTGTTGCAGCTCATTGGCTTTCCACTCTGCTTACATGTCAAAATTTCCTGGGGAGCTTTCAAAGCAGTGGTCATCAAAGAGACCCACAATCTGCTTTTATAATAAAGTTGTATTAGACTATAGCCATGTTCATTTCTTTATATATTGACGCTGGCTGCTTTCATGCTGTACTGGAAGGGCTGGGTAGTTATGAGCGAGACTGTGGCTTACAAAGTCCTGGGCCTCTGGGGATGGGGCCCAAACATTTGTAGTCTATAGAATTTCACAAGAATTATGATATACAGTATTGAGAATACTGGTTATGAGTGCCTGTTTAAAGTCAGATGGACTTGGGTTCTAAGCTCTACTCTACCACTTAACCACCCTGGGTAAGTTTCCTAACCCCTCTGAGCCCTGGTCTCCTCTTAATAACATGAGATTATAGTGGGACTTCTCTCTAGTTACCATGAGGTTTAAAGGTGATAATATACCCAGTGAATACCAAGTATTACCATTAGTGAAAAAGGGAGGCATAGCATTCTGCTCACCACATGCCACAGCACAGCTCAGGACCGCATCCTTTATGCTGCTCAAATCGTCCACATCTCGCCCGTACACTTCAGTGAGCTGAAGGGCCCGGGACCAATCTCTGGCCACCAAGGATTCCTCGAAAGCCTCAGTCAGTACATCTAGGGCAATGGGAGAATGTAGGCCCAGGAGAACGGTAGAAAGACGGGCCCAACCACAGAGATTCACTGCCAGATTCTGCCCCTGCTGCGAGGACTCCCGCAGGGGCTCCCAGGCAGCCAGAAGGAAGGCCTCAAGCAGAGGGAATTGTTCCAGAAGGCGCTCACACTCCCGGGCTACCTGCTCTGCAGCCAGAGGCACCTCCCTGCGGCCACGAAGTTCCTTCCATGACAAGCTGGGCTTGCTGACCTTTAACCTCGGGGAAGCCCCCAGGCAGGCCACCGTAGCTAGGAGCTTTGAGCGAGACTTAAGAAAGGCCAAGGCAGAGGAGGTGAGGGCTGGGAGTGATGAGTCCCTTGGGGAGGAATAGGGCTTTCTTTCCAGTGTGGGGTTCTCAGTTGGCCTCGGAGAACTCGGTGTAGAAAGTGGGAGGTCATCTAGGCAGTGGGAGGCATGCAGCTGGGCCAGAGTACCCAGACGAGTCAGGAGGGAGGAGGTCTGTTGGCTTTGCCGGGATGAGCAAAGAGCAAGGGGCTCACAGCAGCAGCTGACGATGACCTGCGGCACACTTAGGCTGAGATTCTCTTGGGCCAGAAGGGCTGCCAGTCTGGAAGGAGAGAAGCAGAGGGCATACAAGGCTTGAATACACAGGCACCATTACCCAGTCTTACAATTTATTTATGCTTATATGAGCAAATGTAAATAAAAGTTCCTAATCGTTACACTTTTTTTTAAAAACACAAAAAGTAGCCTACTAGACATACTGCTCTGCCCTTTGTGTTTTCACTGAGCACATCTGCGAGATCTATCCATATCCCTCTATAGAGAGGACCCTCTTTAGTTTTTGCAGTTACATAGTATTCCATTATACAGATGAACCATAAGTAGGCTCCTGTTAGTGGACAATGAATTTTCTAATCTGTTGGTACTATATACGAGATTGCAATGAAATGATTTTGCACATAAATCACTTATGTATAATAAAGCTGTAGGATACATTGTCCAAACTGGATTGCTAAATCAAAGGGCATATGAATTTGCAATTTTAATAAATATTGACAAACTGCCTTCCTATGGAGGCTGTACAAATTTATGTCACACTTGCATTCTCTGAGAATGCTGTTTTCCTACAGTCTAATCAACTATCATGTTATCGAATTTTTGGATTTTTGCCCATTTATAAAGTGCAGAGTCACCCATTGATTTCATACTTAACAATATACATGCTAGAGGTATTGAGAGAGAAAGCAGGAAACAAGGCACATTACGTTTTCACAGAGTTGTGTAAGAATAAAAGATTCAGTCTGGAAGAAATCCCCACTCTCTGTACTAACCCCAAGCACCAATGCACTGAGCCCTTGGCTATCTTGATGAAATCATTAGGAAGGCCCATGGCTGACTGACTTGCATGGAGGTGGCTCCTACCTCTCTGGGGGAACTTGTCTTTCAAACAGGAGATGTGACACCAGTTGGGAAGAGCTCTGTTGCAGCAGAACAAAGGGATTTCCTACCTTGACCTCCACATGATCTGCAAAGGTAAAGAACATGATATTTGTTTGCACCACTGACTACAAGAGTTCAGAGCCCTGTTTCCCAGAATCGAGAAAAAAGTACAGTGTCAAGATGAAGACAGTATTGAGATCCTTCTGTTAATTCATTCTAGGTAAAGGGTATTCTCAACATGAACCTGACCACAAGTTTATCTATATCTTACCACTGCTCTAAAGACTTCCAATCCCAGATGAACTTCAGTGGGCACATCTAGCCACAGACAGCTAACTCCTGCTCTCTTCAAGCCGACTGAAGTGCATGTGGTACTTACTCTGTGAACTTAAGAAAGAATCTGGTACTCATATCAGAGACTTGATTCCTCTGCTGGCCCCTCGAATCCACAGTGGACCACAGGTCTGACAGAGATGTTTTTGAGTCACTAATTCCAAGAAAATTAATTGAGTACTCCCATACAGTTATACTAGCATAAAGATGAGTAAAATAGCCAGAGATGAATAAGAGAGGAGGACCTTACAAATCTACTGTTCTTGGCTACTGCTGTATCCAGAGTCTTTTAATCGTGCGTCTTTTCTCTTCCTTGGCCTGAACACTTGCAGCTGCCATGAATCTATTGCCTCTTTCTTGCTACCTACCAGGCTCAGAGCTCAAACTTTGAAGAAGAACTGCAGCAAGGGTGCTGCAGTAACTGAAGAAGGTGCCCAAGTAGTCCATCTGTCTGCTGCCTGCTGGGGTCTGTTTGCCCAGGTTCTTCTGGAGGAGCTGAGTCTGGATCTGCACAGGGTGGGCCTCTGCCTCTGGAGCTTTCTGGGCTGCCTGCTCCACCAGGGAAGACAGTGGAGGAGTCCTGGGCTCTGAGAGGAGGATGGCAGGAGAAAGGACACAGGCTTTAGTCTGTGAGTCCAGCTTTGGGTCAATTTCTGACTGGATATGTGAACTGGGCCTCCTATGCACTGCCTGGGGCATCTGATGGCCTGGGCACTACACTTACAAGGCAAATATAAAATCCCAAGTCAGTCACTTGGACAAGTGATTCTCAGCCAGGAAGAGCTTTGGGTCTGGAGTGCATAAAAATACTCTGGTGTATATAGTTCTGTTTTTATCCTTGTCTCTGGGGTGGAACAACTTTATGAAGAACACAGCAATCTTTTGCGGAAGGGTTCATCAGTATTTACTGAGCATCTGCTGGCTATATTTCTCATTCATCATGAGAAAAATGTATCAGCTAATGGAGTGTTCACCATTCTTTCAATTGAGAGGTGGGAAAACAGGTGAAGTTAAGTTATGAGACATTGAGACATGCCCTGGCTAACTAAAGGAATGGTAGAGCCCAGTTCTGGAGTCCAAGCCTCTGCTCCAAAGTGCTTCATTACTCTCAGCTGTTTCCTTTCCCCAGTTCGGCTTTTATTTGTTCCCAAGCAGACAGCCTTATACCTGGCAGCTCTAGTGCCTCTCTCAGTGACTGAAGGACCTGATCTTGCTGCTGGGAGAGGGTGGTGTGGCTGGCAACACAGTCCTCGGTTAGGCTGGGCCAGCACATCTGAAGCAGTTCAGTGATGCTGCACCGTGGAGGGCCTCCTCCCTTTTCTTCCACACTCTCTATGGAAAGCAAATGAGAAAGAAAAAGTAAAGTCTGCTGCTGACCTAATGTTCCAGGTCCAGAAGAAGAAAAGAGAAAACAGCAACTCACCTGATTTGGTTTGACTGGCTGACATAAGCAGATAATTGAGAATCTTACTGATTTGCTGAAGAACAACTGGAAAACCTCGAATGCCATCAGCATTTAGGAGTACGTGGTCTATCCGTCGACCTGGAAATAGATGAAGGAAGAGGGAATGCCAAAAAAAAAAAAAAAAAAAAAAAAGAAATGTTTTCAGAGATTGGCACTCAGTCCTATATTTACCTGTGAAATTTTATCCTCTCCAATATTAAGGAGGAAATATATGCTGTGCTATTTTGGGTGACAACCAGTATACTTGGCTTATTTCATGCCTGAGATTCTAGGACTGCTGCTGGCAAGATGCCTCAGCTGTTAACAACATCAGAAGATTCAGAATCTCTGGCACTCCTATGGAATTGCTGTCCCAAGCCAAATGGATTTGCCTTGGTACTGCCCTCAGCTGTGAATTTGAGTGGGGATCACATGTCTTCTTTAATTGCTTTAAGTGTTATCTTCACACTCCAAACACACTATAAACAACTTAATGGACACAGATTATTCCTTACATCTCTCCTATACTCCCATATGCTCAGGATAATCTGGAAACACAGTAGTCACTAAATTAATTCCTAAATCAGTATATTGAAGAGATATTTGCACTCCCATGTTTCTTGCAGCACTGTTCACAATAGCCAAGAGTTTGAAGCAACCTCAGTGTTCATCAGCAGATGAATGGATAAAGAAAATGTGATACATTTACACAATGGAGTACTATTCAGCCATAGAAAAGAATCAGATCTTGTCATTAGCAACAACATGGATAGAACTGAAGATCATTGTGTTCAGTGAAATAAGCCAGGCACAGAAGGACAAACACCACATGTTCTCACTTATGTGTGGGATCTAAAAATAAAAATAACTGAATTCATGGAGCTAGAGAATAGAAGGATGGTTACCAGAGGCTGGGAAGGTAGTAATGGGTGGGGGAAGATGGAGTTGGTTAATGAGTATAAAAAACAGTTAGAGGCTGGGTGTGGTGGCTCACACCTGTAATCCCAGCACTTTGGGAGGCCGAGGTGGGTGGATGGTGAAACCCCTTCTCTACTAAAGATACAAAAATTAGATGGGCATGGTGGCCCACCCTGTTGTTCTAGTTACTGGAGGGCAAGGTGGAGGGCTGAGACAGGAGAATCACCCGAACCCAGGAGGCAGAGGCTGCAGTGAGCCGAGATGGTGCCACTGCACTCCAGCCTGGGTGGCAGAGTGAGACTCTGTCTCAAAAAAAAAAAAAAAAAAAGTTAGAAACAATGAATAAGACCTAGTATTTAATAGCACAACATGGGGGCTATAGTGAATAATAATTCAATTGCACATTTAAAAATGACTAAAAGAGTCTAACTAGCTTGTTTGTAACACAAAGGCTAAATGCTTGAGGAGATGGATACTCAATTTTCCATGATGTGATTGTTAAGCATTGTGTGCCTGTACCAAAAAATCTCATATACTCCATAAATATATACACAGACTATGTACCCACAAAAAATAAAAAAAAATTCCTTATTGATTGACCTGAACTGTTTCAGTGATTATGAGCTTGAATAATATTTTATTTCAGGATATAAGTATTACATGAGGGGAAGGGCAGATCACTGGACAAAAACAGCATTGTAAAAGCCACTGTGTACTTTCTTTGAAGGTAATGTAAACATTAAAGGACATTTTAACCAACAGCTCAGAGGTGATTTGGAGGGGTGTAGAGAAAAGAGTTAAACAGCAGGCTTGACACTGCTATCCTTAGAACATCTGCTTGCAAGGCTGGCCCTTGGCTGGCACTGTGGACTTGACTGGTAAGAAGTTTCCTATGCTGATATAAAACTTTCCTTAAACAGTGACAGTGGCTCACTGGCCCTAAACTCTTTGTACAATGTGGTTTATGCTGAACACCTGCTTGCCTTTTGGGAACCTAGAATTTGCTACATGCTACACAGAGGGTGTTTTTGTCACCAGTCCTCAAAAAAAAAAACCTTGGGTGGCTGGGTGCAGTGGCTCACACCTGTAATCCCAGCATTTTGGGAGGCTGAGGCAGGCGGATCACGAGGTCAGGAGTTTGAGACCAGCCTGACCAACATGGTGAAACCCTGTCTCTACTAAATACACAAAAATTAGCCGGGCATGGTAGCACGTGCCCGTAATCCCAACTACTCGGGAGGCTGAGGCAGGAGAATCGCTTGAACCCAGGAGGTAGAAGTTGCAGTAAGCAGTGAACCAAGATTGAGCCACTGCACTGCAACCTGGGGGACAGAGCGAGATTCCATCTCAAACAACAACAACAACAACAACAATAAAAAAATAAACAACAACAACAAAAACAAACCTCAGGCCTTGAGTCTCTAATGAGCTTCCCTATATATAACACCTTGCAACTGCTGGCACAACTCATTGCTGGAGAAATAGGCATAGGCATGTCCTGGGTGACTCCACAGGCAGAGGACTCTCGGAAGCTTGCACCTCGTTTCCTCCAGATTTTATCCTATGAGCCTTTTTACTTTGCTGATTTTTCTTTGTATCCATTTGCTGAAATAAATCTTTGCTCTATGATGATAGGCTGATTCTTGAGAGTTCTTCTAGAGAATCACCGAACCTGGGGGTGGGCTTGGGGACTCCAGACACAAGGGGCTACTCATATCATAACCTATTCACCACTTCTCCCTCTATATTACTGAGGCAGAACAGGTTCCTTTCTCCTCCACTACTCAGTCCTTCCAGTGTTTGGTGCAAGTAGCAAGGACAGGTATGGGGAGTAGAACGTTGCCTAATTCTACCTTCACATACCTGATTTCTCTAAGAATTCCGTATGCATATTCTGCACTATTATTGACCTCAAGGTATGATTTCCCTCCAACTGGGACTCATTCAGTTTTCCCTTACACCTGGATTACAAATTCAAGATGGTCTCAGGTTTCAGGTTAAGTGAAGTTCACCAAGGAGAGGGCATGCAGTCTTAAGGCTCAAATTCCATTGACACCATTTTAAAATGTATATTTCTCCTTTGAATTCACCTATAATTCAATAAAGAATTTCCCCAAATTGCTATGTCTATTTTGTCTCTCAACAGACTGTATTTATGCCATCAGATTGTATGTGACAAAATTTCATAATCCATTCACCATCTGCCTCCTCCAATAACTGCTTTCTTCCTGGACAATTTATCAAGACTCTCAGAAACGCATCTCATTTAAGAATGAAGGGATACAGCTAACACAGCACACTCACCCCGCCTTTCAAGGCTACTATTCAAACGCCGTTCAGCCGTCTCCAAAAGCTGCTTGCAGGTTTTCCAGAGCTGGCACTGAGAGCAAGCTAGGTCAAATGCAGCCATGGCAGGGGGACTGAGGTCTTCCAGAACCTCTCTCAGGGGAGCAGTGGGCTCCACTAGAGTCGTGCTTATCCAAAAGTCCTCCTGGAGTGTGGGGATGGGGTCTCCAGAGGTGCTGAGCAGCTTGTCGGTCACGTCAGAGATAGAGTAAAACACCATTCCTGGCCACCCAGCAGTGGAATAAAAAGCAAGGGGTGAAAAGGATTCTCACTACAACTTTTATTAGGTAAAGTAGTTACTTTAAAATTGTTTGAGGTTCATGTGCACAGAGTATCTTCTATGTATATTAGCACTATCATTATGGCCCGCTCTTATAGCTTCAAAACAGTGGCATGAAAGGAAGACTAAGAGAAACTCAGAGTGGTCCAGATGAGGGAGGGCTTCTTCCAAATGGGGTCTCAAAGTAAGTCCAGAAAGAATGACATAGACCTGTGTGTGCTAATCAGAAAAGATCTCTAGAATACATTGCTAAAAAGCAAGGTAGACTGTAGTATTGTCTTAAGAGACTATTTATATTAAAAACAGAAATGATGTGTGTATATTCTTGTGAATAGGCATAGAAAATTTCTGGGATAATATGCAGGGAGCAATATGTGATGGTACCATGGTATGTAGAGCCTAGGTCAGTAAGAGTTGTGAAAATGTGGAACAAGAGTCCAACTTCAAGAAATAATGAAAAGATGGGCTCTCTTGCAGTGCATCCAAGGTTGGGAAATTGAGATCTGTGAATTCTAGGGCCTATATATATATATATATATATATATTTTTTTTTTTTTTTAGATGGAGTCTCGCGCCCAGGTTGGAGTGCAGTGGCACGATCACGGCTCACTGCAAGCTCCACCTCCTGGGTTCACGCCATTTTCCTGCCTCAGCCTCCTGAGTAGCTGGTACTACAGGCTCCCGCTACCACGCCCGGCTAATTTTCTTTTTGTATTTTTTAGTAGGGACGGGGTTTCACAGTGGTCTCGATCTCCTGACCTCGTGATCCACCCGCCTCCGCCTCCCATAGTGCTGGGATTACAGGCGTGAGCCACCGCGCCCGGCAGCCCTACATTTTAATATTCAACTTCACTTTATAGAACAGTAAAACAATATGATTTATCCCTGAGTAATTACATGGGAAGGAAATAAACTCCTAACCATTTCCTGAAGCCAGAGACAGTGGCCATCAAAACACATGTTAAAAATAGCATTCACAGTCTTCGTTGAAATCACACAGGATAAGCTTAATGCAGAAGGTCGAGTGGTGGTATGTGAACAGCCCAGGCAAGGAGGATGGGCACAGCTGGAAAACTGGATGTACCAGCTTTGCTGTTTCTCAAGGCAGGTGTCCTGTATTGAATTTCTGCTTACCCTCACGAGGAGCGTAGGATTTTGGTGGTTTCTCCCCTTTTACCCCCTCTCCCAGCCACCTCACCACTTATGTTGTTAGCAGGGAAGCCTGACCTGCTGCCGCAGCACTGCCAATGGCCTGTAGAGTTGAGCGGCCACTGCCAGTTCTCCGAATGGTGTTGCTACCCCCATCTGAGTTCTGGTTTTCAATCTTGTGCTCTACTTGGGCCAGTTCTTGGATCACTTCCTGGTAGCGCTCCATGAACATCAGTTCTCCTGAACTGGGTGAGGACTTCAGGTTGAACGTGAACAGCACCTGTCATGGGAGAGGGAGAGTGTGGTCTCACTGATTTAGGGAATGTCCACAGATAGGAGATCTTGCCAACAATTAGAGTGGCCCTAAGATGTCTTTGTGCTTTGTAGGGTCAGAAGGGCACTGAATGTTAGAAGAGCAGTTCAACTATAAAAAATAATTCATAAAAGTAAGAAAACCACCAAAGCCTCAGTAGAAAATAGGCAAAAGATGTGGACAATTTCAGAGGAAATATATATGACTAATATATAAATGGGAAAATATTTTTTCCCTTGTCAGTAATCTCGGAATTTAAGTAACAATACCATTTTGCATCTATCACAATAACAGAGTGCAAAAATAAATCCTCAGGAGGTAGTGTAACATTAAGTATCACAATTTTTTTGAAAAGCAGTTTGGCAATCCATAAAGCTTTAAAAATGTTTACATCTTTTGACTCAGCAGTTTTTATGAGGAACTTTCTTAAAAAAATAATTCAAAAGGCTTAATGCCTGAACGTAATCACCTTGGCACTATATATTACAACTATTACAAGGTTAAAAATAATCTAAATCTTGAGCAACAGGGTTAAATGCAGCTACTTGATCAGACTATTGTAAGGTCACTAAAATCAAGGTTAAAAGACAAATGCTAATATTAAAATGTAAAAAATGCATGATATAAAGTTTTAGATTGGAAATAATCTCAGCTATATAAAAGTCATACATATTTTGGAGAAATATTGGCCAAAAAAGTAAATTTTTAATATTGGTTGTTCCATACTATAGGGTTAAAAGTAATTTTATTTTCTTGTTAATACTTTCTGGTATTTTCTTATATGTACAACTAGTTCTGTCTGTATCCAGGTCAAAAAATAAAAGTTTTACTGAAAAAAAAAAAAAGACCATGGCTCAAGAAAAGGAGGAGAAGTGGAGGACATTTAGGGGCAAAATATCATGGGACTCCTAGTTAATTCCTCTGGATTTGAGCATTAGAAAGGCTGGGGAGGGGCTGGCTGGCATGGTGGCTTGTGCCTGTAATCCCAGCACTTCATGAGGCCAAGGAGGGGGGATAATTTGAGGTCAGGAGTTTGAAACCAGCCTGGCCAACGTGGTGAAACCCTGTCTCTACTAAAAATGTAAATATTAGCCAGGAGTGGTGGTGTGCACCTGTAGTCCCAGCTACTCAGGAGGCTGAGGCAGGAGAATCGCTTGATTCCAGGAGGCAAAGATTGCAGTGAGCCAAGATTGAGCCACTGCACTCCAGCCTGGGTGAGAGAGTGAGTCTCTGCCTCAAAAAAAAAAAAAAAAAAGAAAAAAAGAAAAGAAAGAGAAAGGCTGGGGCTGGGGAGGGTCCTATCCTCCTCCAAGGATCATAATTATCATTAAAGTGTAAGATCTAAAATGATCAGAGAAGGTTAAGTAAAAATTGTCCTATCACCTAGAGTTCCCTAGATTTATTCCTCAACAACTGAACTCACATGAAAGAACAATTCTGACCTACATGCTAAGTAGATAAACTACCAAATACTTTACTACCAGTAAAAGTATCATTAATATGCCAAGAGGGTTTTAAACATTAGAAGAGTACTGTTTTATGCTATTAAGTTTAATCAACAGTAGAGGATTTCATATTCCTCACAGCTAGAACATAATCCTCTTAACATTCCTATGAGGTAGAAAAACCAGGTATTACATTTAACTCCAGTTTTCAAATGAGGAAACCAAAGCTCAGAGAGGTTCAGAGTCTTTCTGATTACCATTCCAGTGCTATTTTCTCTCTACAATACAAATATCCTAGTCTGCCAGCTCTCCATACTTCTTGTATATTGAACTGGCATTCTATTTATTATTGAGACTGGGCATAATGGCTTATGCCTGTAATCCCAGCATTTTGGGATGCCAAGGTGGGTGGATCTCCTGAGGTCAGGAGTTTGAGACCAGCCTGACCAACATTGCAAAACCTTATCTCTACTAAAAATACAAAAATTAGCCAGACATGGTGGTGCATGCCTGTAATCCTAACTACTTGGGAGGCTGAGGCAGGAGAATCGGTTGAACATGGGAGGTAGAGGTTGCAGTGAGCTGAGATCGCGCCACTGCACTCTAGCAGCCTGGGTGACAAGAGCAAATCTCTGTGTCAAAAATAAAAAAAAAAAAGACAAGAAAAGGAAATTGTATTAAAATTTTAAACTAGATAAAAACATGGGCTGGGTGCGGTGGCTCATGCCTGTAATCCCAGTAGTTTGGGAGGCTGAGGCAGGTAGATCACTTGAGGTCAGGAGGTCAAGACCAGCCTGGCCAACATGGCAAAACCCTGTCTCTACAAAAAACATAAAAATTAGCCTGGTGTGGTGGGCACCTGTAATCCCAGATGCTTAGACAGGAGAATCATTTGAACCTGGGAGGTGCAGTTTGCAGTGAGCAGAAATTGTGGCACTGTACTCCAGACTGGGCAACAGAGCAAGACTCCATCTCAAACAAACAAACAAACAAACAAACAAAAACCCATGTATATGTTCATGGAAGGAGTCAAGGAGAGAAACAAAAATTTCCATGTTTTTAAGTGGTGGGAATGTGGCTGAACATTTTCTTTTACCTTTTTAAAACACTGCTATGTTAAGAACCACAAACAATTCAGTATCTTTCAATCCGCCCTGCTGAAGACTGGGCCTGGGCACGTGGAAACCCCCTCCTGCTTCTGCTGCTTCTGCTTGATGTGGACCCCTGAGTGCTCCCAGGTGGCTCTGGTTGCACATGCTCTGAGCCTTACCTGATGTTAAGTTGTTCAGGGGCTGAAAAGGTATGGCCTAGGCTCCCCTTACCTGATGGGCTTCTGCAAAGTTTCCGCGAAGGATGCAGGATGCCAGCAGTGACTCAGGTGGGGAGAACATCATGGGGATGAGTGAACTTTGAGGATGGGGGTGCAATCTGCTGTCCAGCTCATTCCGCCCAGACACGGCACTCAGACTTCCCTCTGTTGGGACACAAGAATGTGTGGGGCCAGAGAAGCAAGAGGAATTGAGGAAATGCTATATTGCTGCCACCTACCACCAAACTTTTATCTCCTCAAAGTTCTTCTGTAAAAGGTCTGTAAACAGGTCTTAAGTTTTCCTCAAATGAAGGGCAAACCTAGGCTACCATCTTTGAATACAAGATGTTAAGTGCCAACTACCTTCTTTGAGTATTTACCTCTATTTCTCCCTGTTGCTGGATAACTAAATTGAGAATGAAACAGTCCTTTCCCTTCTCCCAGCTAAAATCTGGCCATCTGCCAACCTTGAATAACAACCTTGACTGCTCAATCCCGGCTTTACACCATGGTGTGTGGCAATTCTATAACAGGGCAAACCTGCTCAAAGTTGGCAACTGGTGGAAATCTGCATACCTGATGTACTTGTGCTCGGCTCACTACTTGTACTTTCCAGGGATGGGTTGGAACCTCTGTCTCGGCCATCTACGGGTATTGGGAAGAAGATAGAAAGTCAATCATCAGCTCCTTACAGAGTAGGAAGTGTGAAGTTGGCTTGACAGCCAAGATTTGTGTAGTTAGAGACAGAGGACAATGAGTAACTATGACACCTGCTGCTCCTTCTACAGCAAAACACAACTCCTACAGACCAAAGGCAAAGGGTGGGCTGAATATGACAACAGGGTTCACCTGGGCAGTAGCCTATACCAGTGGTTCCCAACCTGTGGGTCTCAGAGCCCCAGGAACTTTCAAGTTATTTTTAGGGGTCAGTGATCAGCACCTGCTCAGTAAGCACTGGCAGTATTCTGAAAAAATAAAAGCACAACTGTTATGACCAGGAAGTAGTAGGGACACAATATTTCCCGACATAGAAAAAGGTATCTTCACACTTGAAAAGGCAGACGACTGGCTAGGTGTGGTGGCTTACACCTGTAATCCCAGCACCCTGGGAGGCCATTGTAGCAGGATAGCTTGAGGTCAGGAGTTTGAGACCAGCCTGGGCAACACTGCAAGACCCTGTCTACACAAAAAATTAGAAACAAATTAGTTGGGCAAGGGGCCATGCATCTGTAGTCCCAGCTACTCATGGGGCTGCGGGAGGAAGGATTGTTTGAGCCCAGGAGTTCAAGGTCACAGTGAGCTATGATTGTGCCACTGCAATTCAGCCTGGGCAACAGAGCAAGACCCTATCTCTATTTAAAAAAAAAATGTAGGGAACCAAAGTCTAAGACCTGGCTGGCCACGGACCATGATATTCAAAGTCTCAGAGAAAAAGCTTCTTCTCTTCTCAACACCAGGCTTCCTAACGTGCTAGAGCTTTCTAACAGAGGCTCACTATTTCTTAGTGTGCTCATTCGAGGGGCTGTCTCAGCCTCATGCAAGGAAGGCCCCTCAGTTGACTGTTTGGAAGCCCGTTAGAAGGAACAGCTGTAGAAAAGAGATGATGGATTGTGCATTCTTGTACTGAATGGGTCAAGTGGATGCAAACTCTGCCTTCTGACTCAAACCAATTAATGTAGCAGCTTAAGGGACTTAGCAATTCAACCTTCAAGGTTTCTCTCATGGCATCCTCCACCCCACCCAGTATGCTCACCTTTCATGTTGCCACTTAGCTAGAGCCTACTCATTCTCTGGAACTTGGTTCAAGAGTCAACTCCTTTATGAAATCTGTTGCCCTTACATCTGCAGGTCATGCTGATACCCTGTTTTAAGACATTTCTTCCGTTTTCAAGCAGGGCCTCAGGTCACTTTAAACTTTCCATGTATAATGTCTAAGCAGGTACATTACAAATTGTTTGAAGTCAAAAGCCTAGCTTGTGCCTCATTTACCTCCCTCAAGACACCTAGTACTGTTTAGCCCATGGGAAATCCTCATGAATTCCTTTTAATTTTTAAAAGATCAACACCAAAAGCCATAATGAAAACTTGATTCTCTAAAAATTTAATACTCCTGCATAATGTGCCTGTATTAACTTCTCTAAGAAAAGTTCATAAGTGGAATCAAAAGGCAAAATAGAGAAAAAATAATAGCACATGATGAGAAAATATTTTCCTTAATGTATAAAGAGCTTTCTACAATTCAACATGAAAGAGATTCCTAAGGAAAAATGGACCTTAGACATTAGGCAGTTTACAGAAAAATATAAACAGCCAATAAATATATGAAAAGATATTCAATCTCAAAACTAAAAAAATACTACTAAAGCAATGAAACATCATTATGATATTAAGTACACTGGTGAAGGTTTTAAAAAATCTGCTACTGACTGATGAGAGTATGTGCAAATAGGCAACCACATATAGCTTACAGAACTATAAATAATAGGAGGGAGAGAAGGATGGGGAGAGGGTGATTAATGAATACAAAATCAGAGCTAGATAGGAGGGATCAGTTCTGCTGTTCTGTAGCACTACAGGATGAATATGGTTAACTATAATCTATTATATATTCTCAAAAAGCTAGAAGAAAGATTTTTTTTTTTTTGAGATGGAGTCTCACTCTGTCACCCAGGCTGGAGTGCCGTGACACAATCTCAGCTCACTGCAACCTCTGCCTCCCAGGTTTAAGTGATTCTCATGCCTCAGCCTCCCGAGCTGGGCGCCCACCACCACACCCAGCTAACTTTCATATTTTTAGTAGAGACAGGGTTTCACTATGTTAGCCAGGCTGGTCTTGAACCCCTTGCCTCAAGTGATCCATCTGCCTCAGCCTCCCAGAATGCTGGGATTACAGGTGTGAGCCACTATGCTCGGCCGAAGAAAGGATTTTGAATGTTCACAATACAAAGAAATGACAAATGTTTGAGGTGATAGATAAGATATTACTCCAATTTGATCATTACACACTTTATAAACATATTGAAATATCACTGTGTATCCCTTAAATATGTACAATTATTACATGCCAACTAAAAACAAAAGGGAGGCCGGGCCCAGTGACTCATGCCTGTAATTCCAGCACTTTGGGAGGCCTAGACGGGCAGATCACTTCAGGTCAGGAGTTCAAGATCAGCCTGGCCAACATGGCAAAATCCTGTCTCTACTAAAAATACAAACATTAGCCGGCCGTGGCAGCGTGCACCTGTAATCCCAGTTACTCAGGAGGTTGAGGCACAAGAATCGCTTGAACCCAGGAGGTGGAGGCTGCATTGAGCTGAGATCGCACCACTGCACTCTAGCCTGGGCAACAGAGTGAGACTCCATCTCAAAAAACAAAACAAAACAAAACAAAACAGGAAATAAAAATAAAAGGGGAAAAATAATAAGACCTACTTCATAGTATTGTGAGGATTAAATAAGTGAACAATTACAAATATAAGGAATGTAGAGCAGCATCTGGCATACAATGAATACTTAGTATTAACTCTTACAGAAAAAAAGAAATACATATTGGTCTATCTTATTTTTAAGGCAACTGGGTAATATCTATCTATATTTTATATCCACATACATCTAGTAATTCTGCTGCTAGGAGCTTATCCTATATTTACACAAGTATGCACAGAAATGTATAAGGTTGTTTACTACAGCACTGTTTATAATAGTAAACAACTGGAGACTTAAATGTACATGAACAGGGTGTTTTTGACAATGGAACACTAAGCACTATTTAAAATGATAAGTGAAAAAAGTTCTCAATTTATAGTACAATACATCTGTATATATAATAGGATATAAACGAAAAAAGCAAGCTGCAGTTCTCAATATATAGTATAATGCATGTGTATATATAAAAGGGTATACAAGTTTATATTGCATGGAAAATTTCTAGAAGGATACACAGGAAACTATTAACAAGGGTTACCTTGAGGGAGTGGGAATAGGATAATTTTACAACACTTTTGTTGTCTTTGACCACGTGCTGTTTCTTAAAGAGTATTAGACAAGTAGCATTACACCACTTGCCTAATGCATGGGAATGAGCTCTTCAGATTACCTGCCTGGCTCCTTCTTGTCCGACGACCCCGGCGGACACTGGGGTGCCGTGTGGCAGGCCGGTATCTTCGGGAAGGTTGCTCCTCTGAAAGAGCAAACCCAATAGGACACACAGGAGAGTGATCAACTTTGATTTGGCCCCCTCTTGGCATAACAGGTGGGGGAAGGTTTGCACTGGGCTCTGAGACACGGAGCATAACCCAGTGTTCTACACTGGTTGCCATGGTGATGATATGCCCTGAGTTACGGGGTGACTTCCATGTACTTCTAGCTCTCTCCCATATTCCCATGATCTTTCTCCCTCCCCACCTTCTGGTTCCACCAGTTCCACCCTCCTCTCACCTGAACGATGGTTGCTTGTTACCACTTTGTATCTCCACTGGGCTTCAGAGACAACCTTGGAAAGTCGATGCAGGCGACTCTGCAGTCCATCTCTGCTTCCTGAGCAGCTCTGACCTTCTTGCTTTGGCTTCTCAGGGGGAATGCGGCTACTGATCTCATCCAGTTGTTCTTGGAGAAGCCTGAGGAAGGCCCCTATTGCAAATTCATCAGCCAGAAATCCACTGATACCACTAGTAAAGTGTTTTAAGTCCAAAAAGCTGTGCCTATGAGGCCCTGGGTAACTGTCTTTTGGCTCTGCCTTCACACAGCTTGGCATTGTATAAGCAAGGGTCTTTGGGACTCCCAGGGAACCCCGCTCTGACTTCCTTTCAGGATGTGCTATGTGCTGAGGGCTCTCTGATGGGGACCTCAAATCTGAGGGGCTCTTCCCCTCAATGTCATCATCCTCAGCATAGTCCTCAGGCAAGTGAGGCTCTGGGTGAAGATCAGCAGAGGTGATGAGAAGCAATGAGAAGATGTTTTCCAGAAGCTCCAGGCACAAAGAGTCAGGAATACTGCACAGATACTGTTGACACCTGGCCAGGTAAGTTGAGAAGAGATTTGCAGCACCTACAAAAACATGTACAAGAGACGAGGCCAGAGAAAGAGAAGACAGAGAATGCAAACATTAGAAACATTACCTCCCAGAGTCAAACATTCTCACAACTTTAGCTCATTTATTTATTTTTTAATTATAAGGGAACTGAGGTTACAGTGAGAAGAATAAGAGAGACTTCTTAGGATGTCTCGTCATGATTTGCAGAAAGATTTTGCTATTTCAAAAGTACAGCTGGCCATGGGCAGTGGCTCATGCCTGTAATCCCAGCACTTTGGGAGGCTGAGGCAGGCGGATCACCTGAGGTCAGGAGTTTGACACCAGCCTGGCCAACTGGTGAAACGCTGTCTCTACTAAAATACAAAAATTAGCCAGGCATGGTGGTGGGAGCCTATAATTCCAGCTACTCAACAGGCTGAGGCAGGAGAATCCCTTGAACCCAGGAGGCGGAGGTTGCAGTGAGCCGAGATCATGCCACTGCACTCCAGCCTGGGTGACAGAGCGAGACTCTGTCTCAAAGGAAAAAAAAAAAGTACAGCTTACTGAAAACTCATTATTTTGTATCTGCTTTGTGAATATTACATTGTTCTTCATCCCTGATAAGGACTCCATATTTCAGTTCCAGGAATGAAGGTGACATGCAGACACTTTACTCCTCAATTCTATTTCCACTTATTTTTACACTAAAGGTGATCATGGTGGGCTGGGCGCAGTGGCTCACACCTGTAATCCCAGCACTTTGGGAGGCCGAGGCGGGTGGATCACAAGGTCAGGACATCGAGACCATCCTGGCTAACATGGTGAAACCCCGTCTCTACTAAAAATACAAAAAATTAGCCGGGTGTGGTGGCGGACACCTGTAGTGCTACCTACTCAGGAGGCTGAGGCAGGAGAATGGCTTGAACCCGGGAGGCGGAGCTTGCAATGAGCCGAGATTGCACCACTGCACTCCAGCCTGGGCGACAGAGCGAGACTCCGTTCCAAAAAAAAAAAAAAAAAAGAGATGATCATGCCTACCTAGATCTCTTAACAAATCCTTAATACGCAAAAATGACCATGCTAAGAGGTAAAGGTCTATTCCAAAGCTAGGAGAGAGGGAAAACTGACCACTAGTCACAGAAGGCAAGTTAAGGAATTGTAAATTATTAAGAAAAATGAGAGGATAGGACCATTAGGTTGGTACTTTTCACACTGTAGGCTATGACCTATGAAATCACCTTAGAAGGCTACATTTAAAAAGATGAAACAGGAAACAAAAATAATCAGGAGTGTGCTCTGTGAAGTAAGCATTGTTTTTAAAACTTGGTTTGTAGATCACGTATATACACATACATATGTAAACACACAAATTATATACCTAGGTGCAAACTGGAGTAGGATGTAAAATGCCATTCCTACCGTGAAATATAGTTTTTAAAAAAAGCATTTGGAAAACACCACACTGGGAGATCAGACTCTGTTAAAACAGGCAATCACTTGCTTTTTCCATGTCCCTTCGATTCAGAGGCTGACAGACGGATGAAACCCTATCTCTGGGTGAAATAAAACCAAGGCCATCACCTCACTCCCAATCTTGATGGAAGAGGGTAAACACACAAAGCTCGCACTGGCATAGGTTGTTACCAGCTTATGTCAGAGATGGAGGGAAGTGCCGTACCTGGGGAGGAAAGAGAGTCATTCGCTGGCTCTGCAGCTGAGGTCAGGTCCTCAGAGAGGCTGTCTTTGCAGTCCTGGCACTGGGAGTGCTGGTGTGAGTTTACACAGAGGGCATAGATGGCATACTTCATGGCACAGAAGCCCTGGTAGAGTGTCAGGTTCTGACACTGGCTCAGGTGCTCAGGGACTGGAGCATCAACTGCATCTGAATTACAGAGAGAAACAGGCTGAACTTGAGAGTTAATTCATTCAGGCTGCAAATATGGGTGAAGCAAAGAGATGCTGTGCCGTACTTACAGGTCCACTTGTAGGTTCTTACCCTCTTTCCTTTCTGTCGGTCTGATCTGTGTCACTTCTAGGGCTTTCCCTCTAGTCAGTATCAATTTTCAGTTTCCTGCACTTCCTTTCCCCCACTCACCTCTCTTCTACATATCTCATGACTTCTACATGGCATTATTGCCCAGGGCCAGGTCTTACACCTGACAGTGAGTGCCTCCTTAAAATTTGCACCTTAAAGGTCTCTCTTGCCTCACCCTAGTTGCAGCCTTATTATTGCCCTTTTTTGCCTTTTCCAAGTGTGCCCCGTGGGTCCAGGGATCAGATTTAAAATATTGCATTTCTTTGGAAGGCCTGTATACTTACATGTAGGAGCAGAGTTCCTATTCCTATAGGAAATCTGCTAAGCAAGCTGCCTATCTTTCCAGAAAAAAAAAACAGGGAATGTAATAACACTGGTTCTGCAATTAGCAGTAGGTCATTTCAAAAAGTAAAGCAACATCCAGGCTGCGAAACCTCAACTGCCGTATAAGAAAGTTTGTGTCTCTCAAAGGTAAGTGTCTCTGACCTGTGTGGCAGACTGTGACTACACAATGATACATTTCTTAAGAACAAAAAGAAATGTATACATTCCACAATGTATACATGCATCAATATATATTCCCAAAATAGATACAATTATTATTAGTCAATTAAAAATAGGGTAAAATTATATGGGGTGTAGTGATAAGTGCCTGTAGTCCCACCTACTGGGGAGGCTGAGACAGGAAGATCACTTGAGCCCAAGAGTTCGAGACTAGCCTGGGCAACATAGCAAGACCTTTTCTCAAAAACAAACAAACGAACAAAAAACCATGGTGAGAATTCATTTGAGAGAGGAGGGAAATAAGATAAAACTTAAAGAAAAAGAGAGAGCTTTTTAATGGGGTCTTGAATTTAAGCAAAGATCTTAGGTTAAAAAAAGGCTTTGTTCCTGTTTCAGACAAGAAGTCCTTCTTCTTCTTCTTCTTCTTCTTCTTCTTCTTCTTTTTTCTTTTTTGGATGGAGTCTCCCTCTGTCACCCAGGCTGGAGTGCAGTGGCGCCATTTTGGCTCACTGCAACCTCCCCCTCCCTGGTTCAAGCAATTCTCCTGCCTCAGACTCCTGAGTAGCTGGGATTACAGGCGTGCACCACCACACCTGGCTAATTTTTTATATTTTTGGTAGAGACGGGGTTTCATTATGTTCACCAGGCTGGTCTTGAACTCCTGACCTCAAGTGATCCACCAGCCTCAGCCTCCCAAAGTGCTGGGATTACAGGCGTGAGCCACTGTGCTCGGTCCAGGCAAGTCTTTCTTCTAAACCTCCTGATCTGTTACATGGGAGTATGAAGTGGACATGGGAGAAAAGGCACAAAATATGCTATCAGAAAGCTTATAAGACATGAAGCCACCCACTAAGAATTTGCATAAACACTGTCTGACAATGCTGTGTATTCAGAGGGCAATTTCTAATTCTGTTTCACTGGAATGAGGCTGTAGTCCTGTGATGGTTCCACAAGGACAACGAATGCAGGACCATGCTCACAGGATTCCCTACACTTCACCAAGAAAGAAGAGGAATGCCCTATATCTCATAATCTGATTAGGACAAACAGTGCTCATTTAGAGGAGACTTGCTCACCACCCTCTTGAAAGATCTCAGCAATCACATCTGGACAAATCTCATGCGGGAAGAAATGTGCAGGAATGTTCTAAGAGGAAATGCTGGCCAGGTCATTCCATTCCAACTCACCAGGCTCTTGCTGGGGGTCCTTGGCTGGCACTTTCTGTAAGAGCTTGAGAACATCTTCCTCCCTGAGGGCTGGAAGGTTTGTAAGGTGATGGAGAGTGTAGAGCACTGAGTGGCTGTCTCCACCGTGTAAATGACACAACAGATCTCTCTTTGGTATGGGGTTGCTGAATGGGAAAGTTGGAAGGATGGAAGAGAGGCAGTTTATATTATTGCCCGAAGAAAGATCAATCTCCATTCCCTCTTGCTTTTCCTCTCTGGACCATAACGCCACAGGTTTCGCTTCCCTACAAACTAAATTTTTGTTGGTTTGGGATGGAGCATAACATTTATTTACCCTCAGGGAGGTACATCTATCAAATCAGCTCTAGTTGTCTAGAAAGGGCCTAGAAAGGACCTTTCAGGTCAGTAGAGTCTAGAAAGGTCCTACAGATTGAATTTTCTAATTTCTACACCCTCTCTAGCTTCAAATGAACACAAGTTTCTCTGGCTTTACTTTGAGTAAGAGCCCCTTGCTACTTCCCCCTCTGCCCACTGTACTTCAGAAAGTGCTGGTGAAGTGGGTGAAGAACAAGATAGAAACCTAGGTCCAGGCTAAGTTACCAGAGAAACACAGGGCCTCATGCACAGTTCAATAAGCATTCGTTGAATAAAAGTGTGATCCTGGATAACAAAAGACTAAGAATGTGGATGACATTATGAGCTGTGTGATTTTGGACAAGTTATTTTATACGTATGGGCTTCAGTTGCCCGACTTTTATAATGAATATAATATTGGTATCTACCCATCGGATTACTGTGAGGCATAATTGAAACCATCCATGTAAAGGGCTTAGAGCAATGCCTGGCTTATGGTAAGTGCACTGGAAATGTGAGCTATTGTTGTTTTTATTATTGTCATCCTAAAATTATCCTCGAGTTATGACCTGGTGGTCATGGTAAAGGTAATAATTACTTGTGTTTCATTCTTGGTTTAACAGCTGGAACAATTATTAGTAGCTAGTCAACATTGCCAACTCAAAACCCTTTATGTGGAAAACTCCTTGAAATGACCACACATGCAGAGTACAGGGTCAGCTGTGCCCTGTGGTGGGCAGGCGCTGCCTGCACAGGGCCATACCTGCTCTGCTGTATACACCACTCCAGGACTTCCAGGTGAGCCCACAACCCATCACAGGCATCCCTGAGGAGCTCATCACAGCCTGGGTCCTATGTTGATATAGGAGAAGAAAGAGATGCTGACTCAGGCACCTGGGGTTAGAGATTATGACTGACTTTAGGGCTCTGCATTCGGCCCAAGCCCAAAGCCCCAAGGTTCTCACTTCCAGCGCAGCCTGGGGTGCTGAGTGAGAGTTACCTGGGTCCTGTGCAGGGTCTGGAGCAGACTCTTGGCTGACTCTAGGCTCTGGCAGTGTGTCCAGCCCAGGAGCACGAGCAGGCAACTAAGGGGCCTGAATTCTCTATCAAGTAGGCAGCCAAGATTTGGGAAGTCTTCTTCTTTCAACAATGTTAGTGCTGTTACCTGCAAGTCAAAGAAAGCTGTTATCGGCAGCTATGTGGATGAGACAGAATGGGTTCCAGCTTACTGCTCATTAGAGAAAGAAGTATTTTAGTACAGCAGGGAGATTTCTGACAATAACAGGAGTGGTTGGCTGGGCGCAGTGGCTCATGCCTGTAATCCCAGCACTTTGGGAGGCCAAAGCAGGTGGATCACTTGAGGTCAGGAGTTCGAGACCAGCCTGGCCAACATGGTGAAACCCCATCTCTACTAAAAATAGAAAATTAGCTGGCATGGTGGCACAGGCCTGTAATCGCAGATACTCGGGAGGTTGAGGCAGGAGAATCACTTGAACCCGGGAGGTAGAGGTTGCAATGAGTCGAGATTGTGCCACTCCACTCCAGCCTGGGTGAGAAGAGGGAAACTCTGTCTCAAAAACAAAAAAAACAGAAGTGGTGAATTGAGTAAGATAAATGTTTATGAAAACACTAGACTGTGAGTTCCTTGAAGGCAGAGACTGACTTCTGTTGTAACTCCAGCTCCTATTACAGTACATGGCACACAGGATGAGATTAATAAGTATCTGCTGAATTAAACTGAAGCTCAGTTGCAATCTGGAAGGAAAAGATTAAAGTAATTAAATTCTCCTGTCAGCTAGGCAACATATTGTTGCCACTGCCTTTTCTTTCTTGCATCCTCCAGAAAGCACACACATATACATTTTAGTTTCTGCCAAAGGACTGACATAAAGTGACTGCAACTGTAAGTATGAATGGTACTGATTCGCAGAGTCTCCTTTCCCATGGGGCTGTGGGAGGGACAAAACCAAATGACTCAACACTAATTAGACTGCTTTATGTTGGCCAAACGAGCGGGAGAGAAATGAGGAATGAAAAAGTCTGGGGAGAACCCCTGGGTACCTCTGTGATGAACAATTAAGCTTGACTTACCAGAATCTGCTCGAGGAAGTGTTTGTTGTTGCTCAGGCAGTAGAAATAGGCCACTTTCCAAGCCTGGGCTGGGTTGGGATTGGAGAACAGGGCTAGCATTGCCCGCTCAGGATCTAGATGATCCGGTGAGACTGAATATCAAATAAGACGGTTATCAGGAAACCAAGAGCTCTTCTTTTCTAAGCTAGAGCCCATTTGAACAACCAAGTGATGTGAGAGTTTGCTCTTTTAAAAACAGACTGGGTTTTCCATACTTTATCTTAAAGAATCTTTACTTCTCTTGAGAGCTTCTGAAAAGCTCTTTCCTGCTATTGCTATTACTTTATTTTTTTCCTCCCAACACCTCCATCTTACACTAGAAAAACTGTACTTTATTTATTTATTTATTTAGATCGGGTCTCACTCTGTCATGCAGGCTAGAATACAGTGGTGCAAACACGGCTCACCGCAGCCTCGACTTCCTGGGCTCAGTGATCTTCCTGCCTCAGCCTCCTGAGTAGCTTAGACCACAGGTGTAGGCCACCATGCCTAGCTAATTTCTAAAATTTTTTTGTAGAGATGGGAACTCACTATGTTGCAGAGGCTTTTCTTGAACTCCTAGCCTCACATGATCCTCCTTGCCTTGGCCTCCCAAAGTACTAGGATTACAGGCCCAAGCCACCATGCCAGGCCTGTACTTTTACAAAAGAGCATTGTACCCATTTTTGCTTAGCCTCCCCCATTGGATGTCCTGAGCCACATGGAAGGCACCAGTCTAGAGCCTCCAGCAAGGCTGGGCATACTGGAATGACTGAAACTAAAGGAACAGCAGCAAAGGGAACACACCTTTTCCCGAGGCTGTAGCCCTCAGTGGCTTTTCTGTGACCTTCTCTGCATAGGTATGGCCATACAGGGACACCAGGCCCCGGCTGGCCTTGTGCAGCAGGCAGCTGAGCAGCCGTTCCTCCCGCAGGGGACTCCCCTCGGTCCTGCAGGCCTCTAGTAGTTCCTCACACAGGAGACGCAACTCAACCCCAAGTGGTTCTGCAGGGCAACGCAGAGTACGCAGAGCTCCATAGATGGCATCGACTACCCCAGGGGGCACTGAATCAGGGCCCTGCAAAGCCCTCAATGCCTTTCGAATGAGGTCCACCAGTGCATTCTGCAGAGGCCAGTGACAGAAGCCAGTGCCGTCATCCTCCCCAAGCAGGAGCTCCAGCAGGGCCTGTGCTGGCTGGGGAGACTGCCTCAGGAGATCCCAGAGCACAGAGATAGCTTCGGAGCTGAGACGAGGAGTACAGCTCTCCCTCCTTGGATTTCCATCAGGCATGGGGCCTACTGCACCCTGTGTTAAGGTCTCATACAGCTCCTAAATAGAGGATGAAGAGAGGGATGGGTGGTGGGCATGCCTGGAATAGTATCACTTGTGTGCCTTCATGCTTTCCTCTTTTTCAGTTTACTTATATAATAGTAGCAGTAGCAAATACTTTTGTAGTAGTTACTATGTGTTAGACACTATTCTAAGGCCCTTTACACAGAAAAATCAAATTAATCCTTACAATAGTCTTCAGAGGAAGATACTACTTTTACTCCTATTTTATAAATGAGGTGGAGGCTGGGAGAGATGAACTCAATTGCCCAGGGCCTCCATGTTCAAGCTAGTCCCACCTCACTGTCTCCAAAATGTATACTGGTGATGTGAATCAAGGTCTGCCAACTCACAGATCAGGTAAGATATTATGCCCATCTAAAGGCATTTACATTCAATTTTTAAAAGAACGTCAGTTTTTAACCCTTGATCTAAATCCTAGCCATGCTTTCAGTCCATTCTTTATCCTTCCATAAAACCTTCTCCAATACCTCCAACCCATATAGCTTCGATGTACTTAAAATTAGTACCATATGATTTAATACATGATAGTGTGTGTTTTAGTCCTCCTTCCTCAGTCACCTAAAAGCAAGAACCTCTCGAGCCTGTCCTCTGTTTGCAGGGTGAAGGTACAGGGAGAGAAGGGGGTGAGAAGTAGGTTATTTCCCACACTTGAGCACCATGCCTGTAGATGGTGCTCAATGATGCCTCTTCACTCACTGCCTCAGAGATGGACTGCAAGACCACGAGTCCTTTACCTAATACAAGTGAAAGTCCCTCTCTTAAATCCTACTGTAACTATGTCTTTAATTAACTGGTGGCAGGGTCATTAAGAAAATAAGTATTGGTCCTCAGAGCATATCTCAGGCACTAAAGTAGTAACTGATACATGTTATAATGATATAACTAAGACTTGATGTGAATCTACCCCCAGAAGGTTGTGATGAGAATTAACTCTAACACATTCAGTGAACCTGTTATAGAAAAGATAGTCAATGAATACTAGTTCCTTGTCCCCTCCATATTTCCTGCTATCTATTAATAAATCTTTAATTCCCAGTTATACTTGGTACTTCTGGACAATCACCTCAAAAATTCTAAAATCATATAAGTTTACCCTAACTCTAAACTCTCCTCAAAGGAGCTTCAGTGTTGCCTTGCCTGAGAACAAAGTATAGGCAACATCTTGGAGACCTGTCTCTTCTGGATCCCTGGAAGCTAAACTGCTTGAGTGACTGTCAACGCTGGGCGGATGGCACCAGGGCCCTCTCTCACCTCGAGGATGTTCTCTGGAATGTCACCTTGGAAGTCTTCTGACAATAAAAGAAACTCAAGCTTTCTCCGGAAAACAACTGGGAGTAACTTCTGGAAGAATCATAAGAAGGAAGCATAGAGATGAGATACATATTTTAGTTAACCAATTTAGTTAAATATTTCTGTCCAGTTATCCAGTTAGTCTTATTTCTACTATTTCTCTAAGATAAAGCACTTTTTTTTTTTTGAGACAGAGTCTTACTCTGTTGCCCAGGCTGGAGTACCATGGCATGATTTTAGCTTACTGAAACCTCCACCTCCCAGGTTCAAGCAATTTTCATGCCTCAGTCTCCCAAGTAGCTGGGATTACAGGTGTGCACCACCACGTCCAGCTAATTTTTATATTTTTAGTAGAGACAGGGTGTCACCATGTTGGCCAAGCTGGTCTGGAACTCCTGACCTCAAGTGACCCACTCACTTAGGCCTCCCAAAGTGCTGGGATTACAGATGTAAGCCACCATGGCTGGCCTCTCTAAGATAAAGTATTTTTAAACACAACAGTTCTGGATATGTTTTCAGATATTGTTCTTTTTTTTTTTTTTTTTTTTTGAGATAGAGTCTTGCTCTGTCACCCAGGCTGGAGTGTGATCTTGGCTCACTGCAACCTCCGCCTCCTGGGTTCAAGCAATTTGCCTGCCTCAGGCTCTGGAGTAGTTGGGACCACAGGCGCGTGTCAACACACCTGGCTAATTTTGTGTATTTTCAGTAGAGATGGGGTTTCACCGTGTTAGCCAGGATGGTCTTGATCTCCTGACCTTGTGATCTGCCTGCCTCGGCCTTCCAAAGTGCTGGGATTACAGGCGTGAGCCACCATGCCCGGCACAGATACTATTCTTTATAAATAAAAATAGCTAAACTTGGACATACACCTCTCTTAAAAACATACTTAAAGCCTACACTGATCAGCCTTAAGTTCCAAGGTTTGTTCATTTCATTCACCTTTTTTTGTCACTTGAGGTCTTTCCCCAAGGATCTCTCTTGCTGTGTTCAAAACACCCAGTTGTGGGTAAGCCTGGGAGGGTATGGCCCACATGATCCTCTTTTGGTCCAAACCCCTGTTTTTGTCATTCACTATCCTTTGCATAGCAGTGAAAGAAGAACAGTAAAGGGGGAGAAATCCGATGTTTATTGACCAGTTACTATATGCCAGTACCTCGCAGGTACTGTGTGCCATATTTTATTCTCAACACATTTAATTTCCAAATCAAACAAAACTGTGGCACATATTTATAAATTTTTTACAAATAATCTTTACTAGAGGTAAAATGATTAGGAAGCATTTTTCCCAGTTTTTTCAAACGAAAAGGAAAAGGTGATCCCAGTGTTAATGAGACATGCCATCAGAGAGGTCTAATGTATAGAGAGAAAGGCTCTGACTCTTCCTGCGCCTGCTCGTTTCACAATAACTTACCTTCACCATGTCCCTAACACTTGGAGTCTCCCCTTTTCCAGACACAAATAAAAATAACAAGAGTCTGAGACTCATCCTGAGAAACACTACCTTAAATATGAGACATCTGTCAATCTTGCTTCTGGTTAAAGCTTCCCAAAGATGAGTTTTATTGGAAGGCAAGGAACACCTGCAGGGGTGTGTGTGTGTGTGTGTGTGTACACCTGCAGGTGTGTGTGTGTATGTGCGTGAGGAGAGTTTAGAGTACAAGACCTAACTATCTCCATTCATGTACCATTCATCACATCAGAGGCTAACATGATCTAATATGTTCTTGGTCCAAATCTTATTTCTTCTAACCATGTACTTCCCTAATATGTGCATCAAGGCCATATGAAAGCTTATATAATGCCTGTGATTGGAAGCTGGTGGATAAAATTCATGCTGGGAAGCTGAGGATTAGTGCTTCTGAAGACTAACAGAAAAGAATAGATAAGATGTCTAGGACAGCAGACCCTTAATAGTCTGGCTAAGATTTTATTTAGAATCCTAAAGACTGAGTATTTCATACCTATTTTACTGCTGAAACTACTTTAAACATATTCAGGATCATAACTGACTAACATTTATCTTCTTAAAAGAGGCAAGAATTTGCTCAGCATTTCTAAGCAAGATTTTCTTACTGTAAGAGCAAGGCATGTTCAATGTAGAAAAATTAAATATACAAATAAGTAAACTAAAATATGTTATATATCTATAGAACATATATATGTCCAGTTAGTCTTATTTCTGCTATTTCTCTAAGATAAAGTGTTTTATCTTAGAGATATATATAATATATGTTATATTTTAGAGTGCAATATAATATATATATAACATATATGTTAGTTTGCTTATTTGTATATTTAATTTTGTAATTTTATAAATTTAATTTGTATATTTAGTTACATATGAAATATATAATATGACATGAAATTTACATATAACATATATGAAATATGATATATAACATGTATTATATATGAAATATGTAACACATATGAAAAATATATAACATATATATGAACAATATATATAAAAATATATATTTCATATGAAATATATGTTATATATATTCTCACTGAAGGAGAACAATTATTATTATTATTATTATTTTTTGAGACAGAGTCTTGCTCTGTCGCCCAGGCTGGAGTACAGTGGCCGGATCTCAGCTCACTGCAAGTTCCGCCTCCCGGGTTCACGCCATTCTCCTGCCTCAGCCTCCCGAGTAGCTGGGACTACAGGCGCCCGCCACCTCGCCCGGCTAGTTTTTTGTAATATTTTTTAGTAGAGACGGGGTTTCACCGTGTTAGCCAGGATGGTCTCGATCTCCTGACCTCGTGATCCGCCCGTCTCGGCCTCCCAAAGTGCTGGGATTACAGGCTTGAGCCACCGCGCCCGGCGAGAACAATTATTAAAACTGTGGTCTAAGGCCATTCATTCAGATCATTTGCTATGCACATCTCTATGCATGTATACCAAATGTACTTTTTCCTAAACTGCCTTTTTTCCTATACAGCAGACCATGAGCACCCTATGTTAGTGAAAACTCATTTGCCAAATACTTTTGAATAGTGGTATAGTATTTTACATATAGATATACTTCCATTTATTAACCTGTCCTATACTGTGGACATGGAAGCTGTTTCCAGTTTTCCTCTAATAGAAGTAGCATAGATGTGAACATTTCTGCAGCTAAATCTTTGTATAAATGCTTACACATGTAGAGATAAATCCCTGCAAGATTAAAAGGCAGAAGGCAAAAATGAATGGAGGAAAGGGAAAATAGAATTAGTATTTCATCTAATAATTAAAAGGGAAGCTTTTGGCAAAAGGTGGGAGCCTGGGAAAGGACAGGCAGCCAGTAAATTCCTAGATGATGAAGGCACCTTCAGGATAATGACTGGACTTGGAAAACTACCCCAAGAATTCACTGGACACCATGGGCCTTATATAGTTTTAAAATTCTATGAGGAACTAAAATAGTCCCACAACTGTTTAAATAAGCAAGTCATTGAAGCTTTGAAGACCATATAATCTATCTGTGAACCTGGGAAAAACGAGAACGGGAAGTAGACTCCATCTCCTGACATAGTTGAGCAATTGTCCAGAAAATAAGCAACCATTCACACATAAAGTAAGCAAATAGCCTCTACCGAGGTGAAAGTTAATATTCCATGTTTGTACTAGAGACATCCTTAATCAGTAACAATAATTCTTTTTCTCTTTGAAGATACTATTGTAACTATGGTGTTACTATTTTAGCTCAAGTTTTCTCTTTTAAATCTGAAACCATAGCCAACTCTTAATTATGCTGGGTTTCATTATTTTTCAATCTTGTTTTTCTTTCTTCTCCCTCCTACTAGTCTTTCTGTCATTTTTCTTTCCTAAACAGCTGGCTAAATCCTGGATGAGAGATACATTCAGATTAGCAATTTCTGTTACTTTTTGACAGCTATGTGAAGAACGACAAATGTCACGCAAACATGTAACTAAAGACAAGATTAATTCTGGTGACCAAGAGGAGCAAAAATTTTAAAAACTGGAAAAATGATAGACATTTTAAAAGTAGAATTTGTGGTTTCTTAGTTTTAAGTCCATCTGGGCTAAAAAAGTAGTGTTAAGGTGGAAAACGCAGAGGATTGAGGTCAGAAGATCTTGGCTTCAGCACCAGTTCTATCAAATAACTTTACAGTGTGTCCTTGGGCCAGTCATTTCTAAGTTAGAGGTTCTTTACTTAAATCTCAAAGTCTGAGGTTCAATATGAAAATGTCTCAGAGAAATTCTTTTATAGATATCAATTTCTGATAATTAACACATACATCTAAAAGAGCTTTTAATGGAAGTTTATCTTTAAAAAAAGTAATTCCTTACCAGTTTTTTTCAATATTAATTTGCTTACTTGTTTTTATATTTGGTAATTTTCTGTTCAATTCATGTGAATTAGTAAACTACAAATTAATGGAATTTGATTCTATGAGATGTCATGGAATTAGGCTAGTTAAAATAGGATTTTTGGAAGAAAAACCAAGTTTCAGCTCAGCACATTCTCTATTACTTAAATGTTGAACAGATCCAAATGTTACAGATTCATATTTTATTTGCTATTTTGTTACTTTCACTGAGTTTCCAAAAGTTCTCTTTAGACATAAGACTCATAGTGGTATTTAACAAACTGTACTATATGCCAATGTATGTTAGTGCATTAATGAATGAATTTAGGTAAGGAGACAGCAATAAAAATTTAAGCCATTCTCTGAGAATGAGTATGATGAATTTAAACATAAAGGAAGTAACAGACAGAAGGGAAATCCCACAACTACTTTCAAGTTCTTCTCAGTCTTGGCCTCGGGGGAAAATTTAGTATAAACCTACTTACCTTTTCCCGGGCCAACCATTTCTCCAGTACGAGAAGCCAGACCCAGGCTAACCTTTGAGGGTTGATGTCCTGCCCACATCTGAAAAAGGTGTAAAGAAAGACTTGTAAAAAAGAGTTTCTACTGATCTTTCATCTTTTGTCATCCAAAACAGAGTTTATTGCTCAATCTGTTTTAAACCTGAACAGGCAAGACATTGCCCTAATGAGATATTTTTAAATGTATATGACAGTTCAATAAAACATTGGAACTAGGCCGGGCAAGGTGGCTCACACCAGTAATCTCAGCACTTTGGGAGGCTAAGGTGGGGGATCACCTGTGGTCATTAGTTCAAGACCAGCCTGGCCAACATGATGAAACCCCATCTCTACTAAAAATACAAAAATTAGCCAAGTGTGGTGGCAGGCGCCTGTACTCCCACCTACTCAGGAGGTTGAGGCAGGAGAATCACTTGAACCCGGGAGGGGGAGGTTGCAGTGAGCCTAGATTGTGCCACTGCACTACAGCCTGGGCGACAGAGCAAGACTCTGTCTCCAAAACAAAAAAACAAACAAAAAAATTAGAAACAGAACAGAGCTAGCAGCTTTCATAAAAAGCCTTAATCTCACCTCCACCTCCCTATCTTAGTTTAAAACAAAACAATATTACAGAGAAAACCATAATAGCTAATACTATCTAAAGCATATTTTTTAATACAGAAAGTGAATCAGTCTTAAAAAAGGAATTTCATACAAATTTATTTTTAACTATATGCTAAAAACAGGACTTTAGGAATTCATAAGCCTTTCTCTGAAGTTAGGAATTTAGACGATAACTGCCTAGATCTCAAATTAAAGGAGAAAAAGAAAAAGAAGGGATCACTTAAGTTTCTCCACTGTATATATGCTAATACAGTATGTAAACAGTATAGCATAACAATCAAAGGAAGGAAAACCCAAGGAAAGACTTAAAACAGTACATTTGAATCCTGTATCACCAGTGGTTACTAGCATCACCGGGAGGAACTTCACTGAAAATCTAGGATGGAGAACTGTGGTTGCCAGGGAATAAGGAGGGGTTGTTGTATAAATACAAAGAGGTAGCACCAAGGAGTGAGGGAGTTCTTTTGTGGTGATGGAACAGTTCTGATCCTTACTACAGTGAAATTACACGAATCTATATATGGATAAAACTGCAGAAAACTACAAATGAAAAAATGAAGGCAGGTTAAGAAAATGCTGAAAACCAAATAAAGTACGTAGTATCATTAACAGTAATGTACCAATGTCAATTTCATGGTTTTGATATTGTACTACAGCTGTATGAGATGTCGCAATTGGGGGAAATGGGGAAAAGGATACACTGGACTCTGTTATTTCTGCAGCTTCTTGTGAGACTATAATTATTTCGAAATAAAAAGTTTTAAGTAAAGCGACAACAATATCTTCAATCTCATAAGCAAGAAGAGAGCAGGGTTTGCTTTTTTGGAGGCAAATAAAATACTTTCCATTGCAGTTCCACCATCTATATTAACGAGGATAAACAAGAAATGGCAGTTTCAGGCACACTTTGGCGGCCAGGCTTACATTCGGTTGCAGATGATAATCTAAAGCCAATATTGACTAAGTAATGGCTGTATACTATAGAGGTAAAATTTCAGAGCACATGAAATACACTGTGTCTCTGCTTATTCTTCAGAGGGTAGTTGAGTGGGGGCACATTGACCAATGCCCAGATATTGAACCACGTGTCTCTCACCCTGGGACTGTGTGGTAGGAAAAAAGATCTCTTACCTCAGCAGATTTGGACACACCACCAATGCCTGAAGTATGTCTTCCACCCTCTTTGGGATATCCCCTTGTCCCTCCTGTAGCTGAGGTACACATGCCTGTGCCAGCTCCCATTCTCCCCTCCGCAGGCATTCACAGAAAAATCCAAAAAGCTGCTTCTGCGAAGCAGCTTCCTCTTTTCCAAATGGATGATTCATTTTCCCAGCACAGAGTGCAGGGAGATACAAAGAAATGAGTTATGCCGAACACATTCTCAATGTTCTCATTCGCGGAGTACCTCCTAGAAACAACAACACACGCCAGTGAGAAGAAACAGAAGGCTCTGTATTAAGACAAAGCAGCAACTACTGGTCCGGCTGGGAAAGGCGGGACTTACTTGCCTAAGTATCGTTTTAAGTTTAATTTCCCACGTTACTTTTTGAAAACACTTTCTCCAAGGGGCGGATGCCATCTCTTTACGCAGATTCCTATATTTAATAATATTAATAGTCATATGCGCCCCGGGCGCAGACCCACAACTCTACGCCCGTATTCCCTACTGAACTTTGTGTCCAGTCACTCCAAATCCCCAGGTGGTCGCCTTCTCAAAGATGAGAAATTCAGCAGGAACTTCTCTAGTTTGAGCCCTCTGTTAAGGCAGAGGATTGACAATCAGGAGACAAATCTGTGTCATAAGTGGAAAGCAGTGCGGGGGTGGGCCGCAGGGACGCTCCCTGCGGGGGTCGTGGAGAGGGGCCCCTCCTTCTCAGGGGTGTCTTACACTCACCTGCTCCCGGCGCCAAAAGCAAGAGAGCTCTCAGCGCAGCCATGTTTGAGCCGAGTCAGGTGACAGAACCCATCCGAACCGCGGTGGTGGGGGTGGTGACAAAGTCTGAAAGCCCCACTCCTATTGGCTCAAGGCAGGGAAGATGATAATTAAGTGCCATATTTGTTTGAGTCACGTGACGCCACCTCTCCGGGAGTAGGGAAAGCTAGAAAGCTCGGAAAGAGGAAATCAGCTACCTGGCTGCGGACCATCTCCCTCAATTGTGACAGCTTCGGCGCTCAATACTTTCAGTTCTGCATTCGGCCGAGCAGGTGGCAGGAAGAACTGTGACCCTGGATTTTTTTTTCTTCCACTCTCTTATCTCCCTAACATGTGAAGTCAACATTTAGTGAACGCCAGCCAGTGATGGTGTTTTGCCAGGCGCGGGGATACCTGGAGCTAGGAGAACTGGGTTCTCCTCCATTATTATTCTAGCTACTGGGCTCTTTTGTTCCGGAACTCTGCGGTCTGAATTTCCATATTCTTCTGCTTCACCCCATTCATTTATTTGCACATTTACCCTACAACTGTTAATTGAACGGTGTGCTAGGCTTTATTTTATTTTTTTAGAGACAGGGTCTCTCTCTGTTGCTGGAGTGCGGTGGTGTGATCTCGGCTCATTGCAACCTCGAACTTCCTAGATCAAGTAATCCTTCAGCCTCAGCCTTCCTGTAGTAGCTGGAACTACAGGCCTGCGCCACTACACCGGGCTTAGTCCCTATTCTCTAAGTTGAGTAAATGGAGGTCCCTCTTCTCAAGGGAGATGCAGGCCAAAAATTAGGATACAGTGGGCTAAATTATAAGACGGAAGTATGCATAAGAGATCAGAGAGCAAAGAATGAGCAAAGGCTTTTTCGCAAACATAATAATCTGAAACCAAGCCTTTTTTTTTGAGATGGAGTCTCGCTCTGTTGCCCAGGCTGGAGTTCAGTGGCGCGATCTCGGCTCACTGCAACCTCCGCCTCCCGGGTTTAAGCGATTCTCCTGCCCTCAGCCTCCCGAGGAAGCTGGGATTATAGGCTCCCACCACCACGCCCAGATAATTTTTGTATTTTTAATACAGATGGGGTTTCACCATGTTGGCCAGGCTGGTCTCGAGCTCCTGACCTCAGGTGATCCACCCACCTCGGCCTCCCAAAGTGCTGGGATTACAGGCGTGAGTCACCGTCCCCGGCCTGAAACCAACTATTAAAGTAACGGCTTACTAGGTTTCCTCACCACAGCTGCCTTACACCAAGCCTTTTGTTTGGTTTCCTTGGTGTGCTTTAATCACAGACTCAGCTTTCCTCAGTGTGTGTGTTTCAGGTTTAGTAATTTCATTCAGCATTTCCCAAACTATTTAATCATCAAAGGGTGGTGAAAAGAGCAAATTAAAACAAACAGAACGTTTTCTTCCAAAAACTCTTCTGTGATTGGTGGATTGTCCTCGATTCTTGAGAAAACTAACATGCCTCTCTGGCCCATTAAGTTTCTTCTTTTTTTCTTTTTTTTGAGGCAAGGTCTGGCTCCTCCCACCTCAGCCTCCCAAGTGGCTGGAATCACAGGTGCCTGCCACCACATCCAGCTAATTTTTGTATGTTTAGTAGAGACGGGGTTTCACCATGTTGGCCAGGCTGGTTTCGAAATTCTGAGTTCAAGTGATCTGCCCGCCTCGGCATCCCAAAGTGAAACTGCCTTTGCAAAATTATCACTGAGGAAATTATGACAGTGAAATAAATCAGACCTAACCGACTCTATCTTGCTTCTAACCGTTAAGCTGTCCTTGTTCATTCCGGGGTGTAGACTGAACTAACTGGGAAGGAATTCAGTTCATGGTTTGACTCTGAAACAAAATTGATAACAGCCCTTTCCGAAAAGACCCACTTCTTGCCTGGGGACCAGTCTGCCTTTGCAGGACTAGTACATTAGCTACAAGTTTAGAAATTACAGTTTAGGGGGCATGCAGCCTCTGGCTCCAAGAGTCTGAACCTCCCCAAATTGCTCCTGGGGGTGACGTCACTATTGTAAGCCCTGAGATCAGTGCTTGAGATATTCTGCAGACTCTGCACTCGATGGATCAACTGACACCACTCAGACCAGTAATCTGGCCCAACCAATTTTGCCATCTTACCCAGGAACAGAAGACATTAAGAAAACCTCACTTCTGACCCCTTGCGGTTCCATCTCCAACCTGACCAATCAGCACTCCCCACTTCCTAAGCCCCCACCAGCCAAACTGTTGGTAAAAACTCCGATCCCCAAATGCTCGGGACAACTGATTTGAGTAACAATAAAACTCCAGTCTTCCGCACAGCTGGCTCCGCGTGAATTACTCTTTCTCCATCGCAATTCCCCTGTCCTGATAAATCGGCTCTGTCTAGGCAGCCGGCAAGGTGAACCCACTGGCGGTTTCAAAAGTACTGGGATTACAGGCATGAGCCACCGCGCCCGGCCTGTTTTTTGTATTTTTTGTAGAGGTGGAGGGGTGGTGGAGGATGTCTCAGTATGTTGCCCAAGCTGGTCTCGAACTTCTGGGCTCAAGTGATCCTCCCGCCTCGGCCTCCCAAATGGCGGATCACGAGGTCAGGAAATCGACATCATCCTGGCTAACACGGTGAAACCCCGTGTGTATTTTGTATTTTGCAAAAATACAAAAAATTAGCCAGGCGTGGTGGCGGGCGCCTGTAGTCCCAGCTACTCGGGAGGTTGAGGCAGGAGAATGGCGCGAACCCAGGAGGCGGAGCTTGCAGTGAGCGGAGATCACGCCACTGCACTCCAGCCTGGGAGACAGAGCGAGACCCCGTCTGGCAAAGAAAAAAAAAAGAAAAATTTCCAAACAGGGTGTTCCCTTGCCTCACATTCTCTTTGGTGATGGTCCGCCAACAGATTTTGATAATCACTGTTTTGAGGAACTGCTTCAGATTCGATCTGTTAGGCTGATCACAGTATTAACTACAATTCCCAGCAAGCCGCGGACCCAACCTGGGTCTCTGCCGGCCTCTGATTGGATACAATAGCCAGGATGACGACCCAATCAGTACTTCGGTTGTTGCTTTGCGGCGCTTTCCGCGGGGAAACTATAAAGGGTGGGGAAACTTGAAAGTTGGATGCTGCGGACCCGGTACTGGAAAGTTTCATGTGGGGTGCCGTTGTGGGGAAGTGAGGTTCGCTCATTATTTCCTGCTCCTTCCCTAGGCCCGTGGGTGTCGATATTGGGGGAGCGGAGATTTTCTCTTGGGTGCTGGTCACACCCCCTTAAGACTGTCGGGATCTTCACTAAGAACCCCGCCGTGAATTCCGGGGGTGGGGGCGGCTTCGGGCCTTCTTTTGGTGGGGAATGCTTGGAAGCTGCTCATTGTTGGAAAAAGCTCTTTTTAGGGGATTCCGAGTGATGTTTCCGCCTGTTGATGCCCATCTTCCTCCCCAGCCCCTTCCCGCTTCAGGTAGCCTGTCATTAGGGGAAGTTGAGGGACTGTCCCACTTCAGGTGGTGTTGGAGACCGTGGAATCTGGAGTCCGGTCCCTGGATTCGAATGCGAGGTTCACACCAATTGTCAGCTGTTTAACTTTGCCCAAGTTTCTCAACTCGGTGCCTCGGTATCCTGTAAAGTAAGGTAAAATATCCGAAGCCTTTGGAACAGTGTGGCACATAATAAGGAGTCAATAAATATTAGCTAATATTGTTCCTCAACAGTTGTCGTTGAACATCTAACATGAAGAATTTTCTTTTCTTGGTGATGAAGAGGACAGGGTTCATTCTCCAGGGTTGACCGTCTGCCCTCAAGTGCAACACACATACGTGCGTTCGCGCACACATACACCGCAGGAATTTACGTGCTCCGGTGGAGGAAACAAACTCGCAAACCATAATAATACTTTGATAAGATTATCGAATAGATAATGTACGAAGTTGATGAGAACATTGGAGAGGAAAAGACTTGACCCTGGGGAAGGTTTTGTGGAGGGAAGTCAGGGAGACAGGATGACAATTGCGTGACCTACCAATACACATACCATATGACTGGAGGGCAGATCATGTGAGAGTCATTATGATGATTGCTGACCTTAAGTACTATATGCCAGGCACTCCCCGAGTGCTTTAAGCTCCACTACAGTCATATGCCGTGGTAAATTCATATGACTGTAAAACAACGGTTTTAAGGAAATTAAGACACTGAGAGGTGAAGTAACTGCCAGGAAGGACAGGAACTGAACCTTGCAATGTGATGTATGAGTGAGAAGGAAGTGAGGGACCAATTTTTGATGTTTTTCTATGTGATCCTAAGAAGTTCGGAATATATCCGGTGGTCTACCAATCCCATGGGAAGTGTTAAAGGATAGTGTCTTTTTAGGAAGCTACTCAGGGCAGGATTGTGACACTGATATGACTTTTGCAGGCGAATTTGGGGCTTCTTCCTGTCTGCTCCCATAGCACTTTTAAATAGCAATTGCGATACTTACTGCATGACTGTAGTTATTTGTGTGTACCTCTCTTTTCATCTCTTAACTATGAGTATTCAAAGGGGAGGTGATATGCTTAAATTATTCTTGTACCCCAGAGCTCAGCAGGGTGTGTATTTAAATGCCTGTGGAAGGAGCCAATTAAGGAACAAATGAATGGAGTGGCCAGAAACAATATGCAATAGTCCAGGCAAGTGATGGGAGTGGCCCTATTAAGGCAGAGATAGCAGAATTGGTTGTTGTTAAAGTCCCTGTAGTTTAGAATTTATAGCTTTTTGTTTGTTTGTTTGTCTTTTGTTTTTGATAGGGTCTCAGTCTGTTCCCCAGGCTAGAGTGCAGTGGTGTGATCAAAGCAGCCTCGACCTCCTGGGCTCAGATGGTCCTCTCATCTCAGCCTCCTGAGTAGCTAGGACTACTACAGTTGTGCGGCACAACGCCCAGCTAATTTTTGTATTTTTTGTAGAGACAGGTTCTCTCTATGTCGCCCAGGCTGGTCTCAAACTCCTGGGCTCAAGCAATTTGCCTGTCTTGTCCTCCCAAAGTGCTGGGATTATAGGCGTGAGCCGCCTTCTGTGGCCCATAGTTCTTTTCTTTCTTTCCTTTTTTTAAAAATTGAATTGATCAGTCTAAATGGTGTGATTACCTGAAACTACCTGATCTGAAAAGACACTAGGCAATGTTATAGCAGGTATCACTTGGTTTTCTATTGGGGGAAACAAGTCAATGCTAACAAATTCCCATAGAGAGAAATGAGGAGGATGTTTTTTGTGTTTGTGAGAAGTGTGTGTGTATGTATTTTGTGTGTGTGTGTGTGTGTGTGTGTGTGTGTGAGGGAGAAAGAGAGAGATAGAGATTGATTCAATCTGATTTAGATAATTTAGGTGTTAAATAGAAATTTGGGCCGTGGTATTGGAAATAAACAAACATATGCATTGTCAGTACATGTACATTCTCAGTATACATATATTTTCATTCCAAAATGTTACTTCTTTTCTGATAACTATATTGCTTTATTCCTTGGATTTATTCCTTTCCTCTGGAAAGAACTGAAAAATGTGTATCTACCATCTCAATGAGATATACAGCTTCTCCTTTGTATGAATTAAGAGACTCACAGTAATTCTTTTTTAATTCTCTGAAGATAAATCTTTCATGAGCCTCATTTACCCCTAGCAAGGTACAATAGTGAAATTTAACTGCATGTGAGAATATAAGCAGCTAGTGTTAATATAGAACATTTTGGGCCAGACCCGTTTGCTTATGCCTGTAATCTCAGCACTTTAGGAGGTCAGCATGGGAGGATCACTTGAGCCCAGGAGTTCGAGACCAGCTTGGACAACATGGCAAAACCCTGTCTCTACAAAAATTGGGCGGGCATGGTGGCGACCTTGTCTCTACAAAAAACACAAAAATTAGCCATATCCAAATAAAATTTATACATGCATTGAACATTTTAAGATGCTCTACAAATGTGAAGTGGTACTATATTCATGTAGTAAATATCGAATAATTGTGTGAAATTATATTTGAGGTTGCCTTGTTTTTCTGTGTGCCTGTTCGATAAAAAATTGTCTCTCATATTTAAAACATTTAAAAAGATTCTATAGCATTCCTTTATCAGTAATATTTTTAACATAGTATGTTTCATTTTGCATATGGAGAAACTTGAGGAATTTTTAATTTTGTTTTGGATAGCCTATTCACTATTACTTATGTTATATTCTATTTTTTTTTTCATGGTTCTTTTCTTCGCTGGATCTGGAGGCATGGGTAGCAAGAAACTAAAACGAGTGGGTTTATCACAAGAGTTGTGTGACCGTCTGAGTAGACATCAGATCCTTACCTGTCAGGTAAATTTTATTTAAAATTTTTATTGAGAAGTTTTATGCACAAGTTAACTTTATACCTTAATACTTCTTAAACTTGAAATATGAAAATGTAGGCTTACAAAATAAAAAAGATAAATGATGGTGCTTTTCCATAGGCTAATTGTAAATATCAAGCTTCCTTGGGTGCATTTCCAATTGCGATTTCATTTACCCAAATTTAGTATTTTTGCATTTTGAGGGAAGAGTGGTCATGGCATAAGGTGAAGTACCAGCTTTGCTATTTATTTGTAGTTACATGAGAAATAGGACTGTAATGAGGAGATACTATTCAAAATATATAATTTCTCTTAAAAGCAAAAGAAATTAATAGACCATTTTCTTATTGATGGAGTATGCGAAATATATAGAGCAGATCTTGCATTTTTAAGCAAGGTAGTGAAGCAAATCCTCCTTAGCAGGGTAAATAAGATTTAAAGGTTTTGGTTGGTTGTTTTTGTTCTTTGTTGTTTTTGAGACTAGGCTCTCATGTTGCCCTAGCTGGTCTTGAACTCCTGGACTTAAGCAATCCTCCAGCCTCAACTCCCAGGTAGCTGGGATTACAGGCACACACCACTGTGCCTGGCTAGATTTAAAGTTTTATCTTACTATAATGAATGTATAAATCTTTGATCTGCAAGAAATTATACTTTTGTCTACATAAGCAGTATCAATTGAAGGTTTCCTTTTAACTCTAATATCTTTGTTACACATATATGTTTAAAATACTCTCTTTATGTTTCTTTAGGACTTTTTATGTCTTTCCCCACTGGAGCTTATGAAGATGACTGGTCTGAGTTATCGAGGTGTCCATGAACTTCTATGTATGGTCAGCAGGGCCTGTGCCCCAAAGATGCAAACGGTATATTTATATTTTATTATGATTTGATTATGAATGATTCCTCATCTCATTAAACATGCTTTTTTAGGGATGAGGCACATGCAGAAATAGAGATGAGTACCTCAAAAATATTGAGTTTTCTACCATAGAAGTTAGTTCTCTAAGGAAAACACATGTGAAGCAAATATTTTTTTCTTTTTTGAGACACTCTGTTGCCCAGGCTGGAGTGCAGTTGCACAATCTCGGCTCTCTCCAGCCTCTGCTTTCTGGGTTCAAGTGATTCTCCTGCCTCAGCCTTCTGAGTAGCTGGGATTACAGGCACGGTACTACCATGCCAGGTAATTTTTGTATTTTTAGTAGAGATGGGTTTTCACCTTGTTGGCCAGGCTGGTCTCAAACTTCTGACCTCAAGTGATCTGCTCACCTCGGCCTCCCAAAGTGCTGGGATTACAGGCGTGAGCCACTGTGCCTGGCCTATATGTGAAAAATTTATGTAGTTTATAAACTCATGGGAGACAATTTCCAAATAAGGGAATTAGGGAGCAACAGAAAGTTTTTACTTTTTTCTGTAGCCAATAGCGGTAGTTCCAAAGGTCATCTTTCTCTGATTGATTAGGTAGTATTTCAGGGCCTCGTAGTTAAATTATAATCTTAATTTTAGAATGCCACTTTCTTTGATATACTGACCTTTACCATCATCACTTGCTCTAGATCATAAAGTACACATAATTGTACTTATACTTGCTTATTGATTGAATAAGAGGTAATTAAAAATTTATCCTTTACTCTTAAGAAAATTTGAAGTCTTTTACAAAAGCCCTCATCAAATTGTACATTTTTTCAGACTTTTTGTGTCATGACTGTAGCTTAGCTTTTCAGATTGTAGATTTGAAACATGATAGAAATATCTTGTTTTCCCACAGTAAAAGTTTCCTAAAATTCTGTTCAGTGTTTTGCAAATATGTATTTATTTATGTGGACTCTAAGTTACTTACCTCACTACCTTATATTGAAATTTACTGAACACTGAACAATGAAGTACAATTCTCTGAAGAAGGGGAGAAGGAAGGAATGTTAGTGTCATTTGAAACTTCTAAAAACAATGAACAGATATTTGAACAACAGATATTTCCTTCCTTCCTTCCTTCCTTCCTTCCTTCCTTCCTTCCTTCCTTCCTTCCTTCCTTCCTTCCTTCCTTCCTTCCTTCCTTCCTTTCTTTCTTTCTCTCTCTCTCTCTCTCTCTTTCTTTCTTTCTTTCTTTTGTTTTTTCTTTTTCTTTTCTTTTTTGAGATGAGGTCTGGCTCTATTGCTCTGGCTGGAGTCTAGTGGTGTGATCTTGGCTCACTGCAACCTCCACCTCCTGGGCTCAAGCCATCCTCCCACCTCAGCCTCCTGAGTGGCTGGGACTACAGGTGCACACCATCATGCCCGACTAAGTTTTGTGTTTTTTGTAGAGATGTGGTTTTGCCACATAGCCTAGACTGTTCTTGAACTTATGAGCTCAAGTGATCCTCCTGCCTTAGCCTTCCCAAGTGCTGGGATTACAGGCATCAGCCACCATGCCCGGCTGAACAACAAATATTTTCCTTTGTTCAGATTTAGCTTGTGATCTGAGGAAAATATTTTAAAGGCAGGGTAGTCAGAAGGAGAATCAGAATTCGAGTTAGAAATTGGCATTAGTCTTAGCTTTATCATTGATTTCATTGCTTTGAACAGCTTTCTTTGTTTTATGGGAGAAAACAGAAGTTAAAATATTGTGCAATGATTCTGTGACTAGATTCAAATTAACTTGTTACTATTTTGAAGGTTGTAAAGCACCAGAAAATCTTTAATTTGTCATCTGTCATTCTAATTGATCAATATCCATGGCATATTTCCAGTTAATAATTAAGTAAGAGAGCATGGTCCCAAAATTCAACTTTAATTTCTACTTCCATCACTACCTTCAGCTGCCATCTTAATACAATTCCAAGTACAGTTCAAGAAGCCATCTTTCTCCTGTGGTTTACGTTCATTCTTGTAGCATTCCTTATATTTCAGCACTGCCTTAAACATTGGCTTAGTTTTTTTTTTTTTCCCCCCAACTTTTATTGTAAGTTCCGGGGTACATGTGCAGGATGCGCAGGTTTGTTACATAGGTAAACGTGTGCCATGGTGGTTTGCTGTACAAATCATCCTGTCACCTAGGTATTAAGTTCAGCATCCATTAGCTATTTTTCCTGAAGCTCTCCCTCTCCCCGACAACCTCCAACAGGCCCCAGTGTGTGTTGTTCCCTTCCATGTGTCCATGTGTTCTTATTGTTCAACTCCTGCTTATAAGTGAGAACACACAGTGTTTGGTTTTCTTTTCCTGCATTAGTTTGCTGAGGATGATGACTTCCAGCTCCATCCATGTCCCTGCAAAGGACATAATCTCATTCCTTTTTATGGCTGCATAGTATTCCTTTGTGTATGTGTATCACATTTTCTTTATTCAGTCTATCATTGACGGGCATTTGGGTTGATTTCATGTCTTTGCTATTGTGAATAGTGCTGCAATGAACATATGTGTGCATGTATATTTATAATAGAATGATTTATATTCCTTTGTGTATATACCCAGTAATGGCATTGCTGGGTCAAATGGTATTTCTGCCTCTAGGTCTTTGAGGAATTGCCACACTGTCTTCCACGATGGTTGAATTAATTTACACTCCCACCAACAGTGTAAAAGCATTCCTATTTCTCTGCAAGCTTGCCAGCATTTGTTGTTTCTCGACTTTTTAGTAATTGCCATTCTGATTGGTGTGAGATGGTATCTCATTGTGGTTTTGTTGTGCATTTCTCTAATGATCAGTGATGTTGAGCTTTTTTTTTATATGTTTGTTGGCCGCATGAATGTCTTCTTTTGAGAAGTATCTGTTCATGTCCTTAGTGCACTTTTTAATGGGTTTTTTGTTTTTTCTTGTAAATTTGTTTAAGTTCCTCGTAGAGTCCGAATATTAGATCTTTGTAGAATGGATAGATTGAAAAAATTTTCTCCCATTTTCTACCATAGTAGTTTCTTTTGTGATGCAGAAGTTCTTTAGTTTAATTAGATCCCATTTGTCAATTTTGCTTTTGTTCCAATTGCTTTTGGCATTTTCATCATGAAATCTTTACTTGTGTCTATGTTCTGAATGATATTGCCTAGATTTTCTTTTAGGTTTTGGGTTTTTTCTGTAGTTTTGGGTTTTACATTTAAGTCTATAATCCATCTTGAGTCAATTTTTGTGTAAAGTGTAAGGAAGGGGTCCAGTTTCAGTTTCATGCATATGGCTAACCGGTTCTCCCAGCATCATTTGTTAAATAGGGAATCCTTTCCCCATTGCTTGTTTTTGTCAGGTTTGTTGAAGACCAGATGGTTGTAGGTGTGTGGTCTTATTTCTGAGTTCTTTGTTCTGTTGCATTGGTCTATGTGTCTGTTTTTGTATCAGTACCAAGCTGTTTTGATTACTAGAGCCTTGTAGTATAGTTTGAAGTTGGGGAGCGTGATGCCTGCAGCATCATTCTTTTTGCTTTGGATTGTTTTGGCTATACAGGCTCCTTTTTGGTTTCGTGTGAATTTTAAAATAGTTTTTTAAAATTCTGCAAAGAATGTCAATGGTAGTTTAATGGGAATAGCATTGAATCTATAAATTACTTTGGGCAATATGGCCATTTTCATGATATTGATTCTTCCTATCCATGAAATCCATGAGCATGGAATGTTTTTCTGTTAGTTTGTGTCCTCTGATTTCTTGGAGCAGTGGTTTGTAGTTCTCCTTGAAGAGGTCCTTCATGTCCCTTGTTAGCTGTATTGCTAGGTATTTTATTTTCTTTGTAGCAATTGTGAATGGGAGTTCATTCATAATTTGGCTCTCTGCTTGCCTGTTATTCGTCCATTGGCTTAGTTTTAGTTCATTTCTTCAGGAAATTTTTTTGCTCATTTATTCAATCATTTATTCTTTTGACCTGTATTTACTGAATGTCAAGTATGTATTAGGTACTTTGTCAGGCACTGGGGATGTCATGGTGAACAAGTTTATACAGTTCCAGCCCTCTTGTAGTTTACAGTCTAGTGGGGGAAGCCAGACATTAAAATATTAATTCAGAAATAATTAGTTAATTATAATAGTGCTAAATCCTATGAAGGAAAGGCATAAGGGGCTTTGAAACTTTATAATAAGGGACACTACTTAGTTTGGGGGTCAGGAGGGCCCTTCCAAGGAAGCAGTACTTTAGCTAAAACATGGAAGATGAATAGGTGAGAGATAGGCAAAGGAGTTGGGAAGGGAGATGGGCAGGGAAGAGTTATTGGACACAGGGTATAACAGATGCAAAGGCCCTGGGAAGAGAAGGAGAATGGGGCTTGCACGAGTGGGACATAACAGCAAAGAAGAGAGTGGTAGGAGATGAAGCCAGAGAAGTAAGCAGGAGTCAGATTATTAGGGCTTTGCACGCCAAGTTAAGGATTTTGGACTTTATTCTGAGAGCAATGGAAACTCATAAGAAGGGTATACTGTAATATGTGTTTTAAAAAGATCAGTCTTGGATGTGGACAAGTGATTGGAAAGGAGGAAGAAAATATTCATGAAGATTAGTTAGGTACCTATTACTGTGTTCCAGACCAAAAGTGATGGTGACTTGTATTATTAATGCAGAGGTTATAGTGTTGATTAATATGACAGATATTTAGGAGGGATAATTTTTTTTTTTTTTTTTTTGAGACACAGTCTCACTCTGTTGTCCAGGCTGGAGTGCAGTGGTGCAATCTCGGCTCACTCCAACCTCTGCCTTCTGGTTCCGGCAATTCTTGTGCCTAAGCCTCCTCAGTAGCTGGGACTACAGACATGCACCATCACACATGGCTAATTTTTGTATTTTTAGTAGAGATGGGGTTTTGCTGTTGGCCAGGCGGGTCTCGAACTGCTGGCCTCAAGCAATCTACCTGCCTCAGCCTCCCAATATGCTGGGATTACAGACATGAGCCACTGTGCTCAGCCTAGGAGAGAATATTAATGGGATTTGGTAATTGTTTGGCTGAGGTGGTAGTGACGTACAGAAAAGTGTCAGAGATGATTCCCTGACTTTTGCTTTGAGAAACTGAGTGGTACCATTTCCTAAGATCAGGAGTACTGGAAGAGGAGCAGGTTTGAGGGAGGCAGATCATACATTCAATTTAGTACTTGTGTAAGTTTTTTTTTTTTTTTTTTTTTTTGAGATGAAGTTTTGCTCTTGTCACCCAGGCTGGAGTGCAATGGCAAGATCTCGGCTCAGGCTCCCAGGTTCAAGTGATTTTCCTGCCTTAGCCTCCTCAGTAGCTGGGATTACAGGCACCCAACACCATGCCCGGTTAATTTTTTATATTTTTAGTAGAGACAAGGTTTCAGCATGGTGGCCAGGCTGGTCTCGAACTCGTAACCTCAGGTGATCCACCTGCCTCAGCCTCCCAAAGTGCCGTGATTACAGGCATGAACCACCGCACCGTCCGGTACTTGTCTGATTTAAGATGCTTATAAAACATTTTGTGAAGATGGGAAGTAGGCAGTTAAATATATGGACCTGGACCTTGAAGGTGAGGCATGCACGTGGGAGTCATTGGTGTAAATATGATAGTTGAAGCTATCAGAATGGATGAGTGATTGCCTATAAAGTGCATGCAGTAAGACGATAAGTGTACTTAAGCCTGAAACCTGAGTGATGCCAACAGTTACAGGTCAGATTAGATGATGAGTCTGAGAAGAAGCAGCCACCAAAGTAGAAGAAAAACTGGTAGTGTCATATCACAAAACTCGTCTTTGTCTCATTTATATACATACTACTTCTCTGAAGTTTTGTTCTGTTAGTTCATTTTATTCTTTTTTTGAGACGAAGTTTTGCTCTTGTTGCCCAGGCTGGAATGCAATGGCACAATCTTGGCTCACCGCAACCTCCGCCTCCCGGGTTCAAGCGATTCTCCTGCCTCAGCCTCCTAAGTAGCTGGGATTACAGGCATGTGCTACCACACCCGGCTAATTTTTTCTTTTGTATTTTTAGTAGAGATGGGGTTTCTCCATGTTGGTCAGGCTGGTCTCAAACTCCGGACCTCAGGCGATCCACCCACCTCGGCCTCCCAAAGTGCTGGGATTACAGGTGTGAGCCACCGCACCCAGCCAATTATTATTTTTTTGACTTACCAAATCTATTATTCTAGAAATTACACTTAAAATTGCAAATGAAGTACTTTAATTTGGACAGATTAGGCTGCCTTTGCATGTTGGAGAAAGTATCCTCACATGCATCCACATTGCCTGATGATAGATTATAGACAAAAAAAATGTGTACGTAAGGATGCCTACTGAAATATTTTTTATATCAAAACATTGGAAACAATAATAATAGTAAGGAAGGAGATAAATTGTATTACATTTATGTTAGGGAATATTATGTAGGCACTAAAATCTTTGAAAAATTTTTATTTATTTATTTTTATAGAGATGAGGTCTTGCTATGATGCCCAGGCTGATCTTGAAATCCTGGCTTCAAGTGATCCTCCTGCCTTAGCCTCCCAAAGTGCTGGGATTACAGGCATGAGGGACCATGACCAGCCAAGAATTTGTAATAACAGGAGAAATGCCCAGGATATAAATGCTTAGTGAAAAAAGCAGGCTACGAAATTGTATATAGTATACATGCCAATTGTATAAAAATGAACGTTATAAAGGTATTTGGCATATATTGTTAATAATGGTTATCTTAGGATTGTGGAATTTTTTACTGACTTCTGTTTTCTTTAACTTTTTTCTTCTTTCCAAATTTGCTTTAGGTAAGTTATGTTCTTTAATTAGGAAAAAAGCAGCAATGGTTCTTGTTTGTCCCCTTGTGGTAATATCTGGCAAATCTCTTAGTCTCAGTTTTTTTACCCTTTGTGAAATGGAGATAATTATACCTGTGTGTAAATGAAATAATGTACGTGAAGTACTTAATACAGCACATAGTAGATGTGCAACAAATGCTCTTTACCTGCCTATCCTTGTCTTTTCCTTACTGTTCATGATTCTTGAATCACAGCAGTATCTAAGAGGAGCTGATGTTATTTGCTGCATATCCTAGCATAGCGACTGGACAGTGCCCTGAAGCAGGCAAAGCTAAACTGAAATGTACAGCAGACCATTAACAAACGGAGGCTGTCAAAAGCCTTTAAAATAATAAAAGGAACATTAGAAAATGAACATCTTTTAAAAATCAGGTAAAATTTTAATATCCCGGAATATTAATAAAAGTAATTTAAAAAACAATTTTCCTTATAGAGTATTAACTTTTGTAGCTCTAAATACATCAGAATGATCAAAACCAACACATAAAATCACCAGAATTCTTTGTATAATTTCTTGTGGACAAACACCAAGGATAATAAAGGAGAATTTTGGGCCAGGTGCAGTGGCTCACACCTGTAATTCCAGCACTTTGGGAAGCCGAGGTGGGCAGGCCACTTGAGGGTGGGAGTTCGAGGCCAGTCTGGTCAACATGGCAAAACTCAGTCTCTGCTAAAAATAAAAAAATTAGCTGGGTGTGGTGGCAGGCGCCTGTAATCCCAGCTACTTGGGAGGCTGAGGCACGAGAATCGCTTGAACCCAGGAAGTGGGGTTGTAGTGAGCTGAGATCGCATCACTGTACTCCAGCCCGGGTGACAGAGTGAGACTCTGTCTTGAACAAAAAAAAGGAGAATTTCAGAATTTTATAATATTTGAAAAACTCCAGATAAGTAGTGTTTCTCCCCTTGTTTGCAGGGAATATGTTTCAAGACCCTCAGTGGATGTTTGAAAATTTGGATAGTACCAAACTATATGTATACTACGTTTTTTGGATCTGATAACTGAGATGGCTACTGACTAACAGGCAGGGAGTGTCTATAGTGCGTATACACTTGGCAAAGGGATGATTCACATCCAAGCGGGATCATGTGAGATTTCACCATGCTACTCAGAGCTGTGTGCAATTTAAAACTTATGAATTATTTCTGGAATTATCCATTTAATATTTTCAGATCAGTGTTGACCATGGGTAACTGAAACATGGGAAGTGAAACCGTGGATAAGGGGTACTGTCGTACTGTGTACCTGGCTTTCGATAAAGTTGCTAGTACCAAAAGTTTTTATCTCCACTACTATTACCTTCTTCTAGCTACCATTATTTTTCTTTGGAATGATTGTAATGTCTTCCTGACAGATCTCCCAGTTTCAAGCTGTTCTTCACAAACTAATCTGAGTATGTCTTTGAAATTATAATTTGTTGTATTAGTTTCCTGTGGCAGTTCTAATACAAATCATACCCTGGGTGGCTTCAGACAACAGAAATTTATCCTCTTACAGTTTTGGAGTTCAGAGGTTCAAAATTAAGATGTAGGCAGAGCTGCGTTCTCTCCAGAGGTTCTAGGGGATTATCAGTTGCTTGCTTCTTTCAGCTTTTGGTGGCCATTAGCATTCCTTGGCTTGTGGCTGCTTCTCTCTCTATTCCGTCTTCACATAACCTTTTCCTGTGTGTATTGAATTCCCTCTGCCTCTCTCTTTTGAGTGAGGGTATTTAGGGTCCATCTGGATAATCCGTGATTATCCCTTCATCTCAAGGTCTTTAACAATCAAATCTGCAAACACCCATTTTGCAAATAAGGTAATATTCACAGACAGGTTCTGGAGATTTGATTTGGATATCCAGGGGTGGGAGTGTTTAACAATCAAATCTGCAAACACCCATTTTGCAAATAAGGTAATATTCACAGACAGGTTCTGGAGATTTGATTTGGATATCCAGGGGTGGGAGTGGGGGGTCATTTCTCAGCCTTCCACACCTTCCTTCACACTGTTCTTCACAAATGAACCCGAGTTTGAAATGATGACTTGATCACGTCACTCCTTTTTGCATCTTCAACAGAGCTGTTCATGGTTAGGCCCCTGCTTACTTCTCTAGCCTCATTGCTTGCTGTACTGCACCCACACTCCATCTTTTAGCCATTCTAAATGAACTGTATATTTTACAGTTTGTGTTAGTCCCTGTTTCCTCTCTTGCTTCTTGACCTTTCTTTGTACATTCTGCCCTCTTTGGCAGGAATAGTCACATTTCCCTTGCTTACCTAATAACTCTTTCAGATTTTAGCACAGGCATCCAGCAATTCCATTGTTTCCAAAATCTGTATCAGTTATACTTTCCCTATTACATTATCTCTTATTAATTGTGTTGTAATTGCCTGGTTTCTAGTCCTAATTTCATAGTCTCTGGTTGACTTCATAAGACTGTGAGGGCAGCGTCTCTCTCTGTTTTGTCATATCCCCATAATCTAGTACAGACCCTGGCACAGAGTAAATATTTGTTGAACAAATAAATAATAGAAGGGAAAAGGGTGGATTAGGGTTAAAGTTGCTAAAATTTAGAAAATTAGAGTTGGTTTATGTTTTTGAATATATATAAAGGTTGAAAAAAAACTTAATCATTTTCTTATTCAGGCTTATGAGATAAAAGCACAAAGGTCTGCTGATTTCTCACCAGCATTCTTATCTACTACCCTTTCTGCTTTGGACGAAGCCCTGCATGGTGGTGTGGCTTGTGGATCCCTCACTGAGGTAAAGGAAAAATTTTTCATACCTTCTTCCATTGACCTATAATCTTCAGAGCCAGGGAAAAAGTTTAGTTAAAAAACATAAATTATTTCTTGAACAGTAATCTGATTTAAATTGTAAGTACTTCAAGGATATGGTTCTCCACACAGTGCTTAGTGTGGTTGCTCTGCAAACAGAGGGGTTAAAAACAAAATCCTTGCTGACTGATTAAAATCTACTTAGGTTGCTGTTTCATTGAATTAACTTAGAAAGTGATAAATATTGCTGGGTGTGTTTATATATGTGTTTTATATATATGATACATACACATATGTTATATATACCTGCATACATATATTTATGTTATATGTACACACATATACACATGTCACATACATGTAATATATACATGCATGTCATATGTAATATGTATGCACATAAATAACATTATATATTATATCTATATTATTATATCATGCCTGTAATCCCAGCACTTTGAGCAACAACGCAAGACCCCATCTTTACCAAAAAAAAAAAAAAACCATTTAGCCGTATGTGGTGGTGCATGCATATGGTCCGAGCTACTCAGGAGGCTGACCTTGAGCCAGGGAGTTCAAGGCTGGAGTGAGCCATGGTCACACCACTGCACTCCAGCCTGGGTAACAGAGCAAGACCCTGTCTCAGAAAAAAGAAGGTAGTAAATATTATGAAATAATATTGTGAAACAATTGGGGGAATTAAAAAAGGATCACTCCTTATAAATTAGGAAGGACAATTTGAAATTTTGTTAACACATGGAAAAATTATAGTATTAAACTAGAGTGAGTTATTTTTACTTTCTGTTATAGATAAAATGTCTTCTAGGAAGTGATAGGTTATTGGATTAGTTAATACTGCTGCATAACAAATTATTCCAAAAACTAAGTGGCTTAAAACAATAAACATTGGTTATTTCTTAGTTTCTTTGTGAGTGGCTTAGCTTAGCAATGTTGATGAGGGATGCGGTCATCTGAAGCTTGGTCGGGGCTGTAGGATCTGTTTCTGAGGGGGCCCATTTACATGACTGGAAAACGGGTGCTGGTGGTTGGCAGAAGGCCACAGTACCTCCCCAGGTAGACTCTCCACAGGCTTCTTGAGTCTTATGACATGATGGCTGACTTCCCCCAGGTGAGTGGTTTCGAAGAAGGCAAGATGGAAGTGGTGATATCTTTGGCAACCTAGCTTTAGAAGTTACATGCCCCTACCTCTGCCACTTTTCGTCATTAGAAGTGAGTCATTAAGTCAAACCTACATTTAGGGAAAGGGAAATTAGCGTCTTTTTTTTTTTTTTTTGAGACAGAGTCTTGCTCTGTTGCCTAGGCTGGAGTGCAGTGGCACAATCTTGGCTCGTTGCAACCTCTGCCTCCCAGGTTCAAGTGAGTAGCTGGGATTGCAGGCACGCATCACCACACCTGGGTAATATTTGTATTTCTACTAGAGATGGGGTTTCACCATGTTGTCCAAGCTGGTCTCGAACTCGTGACCTCAGGTGATCCACCCACCTGGGCCTCCCAAAGTGCTGGGATTACAGACGTGAGCCACTACACCTGGCCAACCTTTTATATGAAGAAGTGTCAGGAATTTGAGGACATTTTAAAACCACTGGTTATTTTCCTTGAAAACTGCTTACAATGTGGTGATTTGATAGACTATGTTTATCAATACACTCCTAAGGACTTCTTGCTTGAAAGTTCTAGGGGCATAAATACTTTCAGGAAACTTCTAAACAAGAACAGATTCTTTTGTTACATTATGACAGTCACAATTTAACTGTCGATTTTTTTTCCTTGGAGATAGGGACCCTGTTTTAGATACTATACTTTATTTTATTTCCTGTCTTGCAAGAGAGATTTAAAGATTTATATGAACTACGCCTAGCAGATGCCTATTAAATAGTTGGTAATAAATGAGTGAATTAGTTATTAATAAAAATGCACGCACACACACACATCCCTTCTGCTTTTGGAATATACTGCCACCAGGTGGTGCCAGAATTGTACGATTTTACATGAACTTTTTGGGCTGAAGTTCCACTTGCTTAAATAAAGTTTATTACACTAGTGATCCACAGTCATAAACTTACTTATTTAAATAGCAAAAACATTGAACTTAAAGAAGAGTAGCTGGGAAATTCTTTTTACTTTTTAAGTTTTGGAATAATTTTTAATACTTTTTCACTTAGCTTTTATTAATGATTTTTAAAAGTCCAAACAGAAGTTACAAGCCTTTTAGGTGTTTTGTTGTTATCTAATTGGCTGACTTGGAATAGGAATATAAGTACTTTGACTCCTTAGTAGGGGCAAATTCTCTCCTTTCTGTTCTAGCTACAGGTATCCTCTTCAATCTTTTTTGTTTTTTGTTTTTCAACTGAGTACAGAGAGTATATCAATTTATCTTCAAACAAAGAATTTTTTTTTGCTTTTATTACAATTTTTAATTGATACAATAGTTGTATATATTTATGGGGTACAATGTGATATTTTGATATGTGTGTACAATGTATAATGATCAAGTCAGGGTAATTGGCATATTCATTGCTTCAAACATTTATCTTTTTTCTGTGTGTTGGGAACATCCAAAATCCCCTCTTCTAGCTATTTGAAAACATACAATAAATTGTAAATTATAGTTCCCCTAAAGCGCTATAGAAAACTAACACTTATTCCTCCTATCTTGCTATAATTTTGTAACTGCTAACCAATCTTTGGCTGTCTCCCTCTAACCATCTCAGCCTCTAGTAACCACTATTCTACTCTCTACTTCTATAAGATCAATTTTTTTAGCTTCTCCATATGAATGAGAACATACAATGTTTGCCTTTTTGTGTCTGACATTTTATTTAACCTAATGACCTTCAATTCCATCCATGTTGTTGCAGATGACAGAATCTTATTCTTTTTTATGGCTGAATAGTACTCCATTGCATGTATGTACCACATATTCTTTATCCATTTGTCTGTTGATGGACACTTAGGTTGATTCCATCTCTTGGGTACTGTGAATAGTGCTGCAATACAAATGGGAGTGTAACTTGACATACTGATTTCATACTGTGTATCATACATGCACATGCACATACACACATGTGGAGGTAAGACAGCAAGCAAAATGATAAAGCAAATTGGGCAAAATGTTAACAGTGGGTGGATGTGGGAAAAGAATACATAGTTCTGTATTCTGTTTTTATTTATTTTTAATTTATCTTTATTTTAAATTAAAAAAAAAATACATAGTCTAGCTGTGTCACCTAGGCTGGAGTGTAGTGGCACAGCCCATAGCTGACTGCAGCTTCAAACTCCTTGAGTGAAGTGAACCTCCCAAGTAGCTAGGACTACAGGTGTGCACCACCATGCCTGGCTAATTTTTAAAATCTTTTGTAGCGATGAGAACTTGCTATGTTGCCCAGACTGGTCTTGAACTCCTGACCTCAAGTGATCCCTTCTGCCTTGGCCTCCCAAAGTGTTGGGATTACAGGTGTGAGCTACTGTGCCTGGCCTTCTGTTTTTATTAACACCATTTTCCTGTAAGTTTAAAATTATTTCTAGATAAAATAATAATAATAAAAAAAAACCTGTGATGTTTGCTGTAAGTAGATATTCTTGATCAGAAATAAGGAACTTTCCTTCATTTCCTAGCTAAAATACTAATTTGGTGTTATATTTTATCAAAAGCTTTTTTTTCTGCATTGATTGAAATGATTATGTTATTTTTCTTTGGTTTATTTTTCTTTGGTGAGAAACATTTAATAGATTTTTCTGACGTTAAACTACTATTGCATTTTTGGGACAAGTTCAACTTGGTCATGATATATTATCTTTTTTTATAAACTGTTGAATTCAGTTTGCTAATATTTAAGATTTTTCAATATTTAGGATAGATATTGAGCTGTAATTTTCCTTTTAGTAGTGTCTTTGTCTGAATTAGTATTTATCTTATACTAGTTTGGTAGAATGGATTATGGAATATCTCTTTTTTTAATATTCTGCAATATTTTGCATATCATGGGAATTATTTGTTCCTTGAAGATTTGGTAGAACTTGTCTGAAAAATTATCTGATCTTGATCTTTTTCCTTCTTAGAAGATTTTTTAAAAAATTCAATTCCTTTAATGATTATAGGACTACTCACGTTTTCTATTTCTTCTTGATTAGTTTCAGTGAATGAGATTTTTAGGAATTTGTCCATTTTCTTTATATTTTCACATTTATTATAATAAAGTTATTCATTATAATCTTACAGCTCTTAAATCTGGTTTTACATGTGGTTTTTGTCCCCCTTTCCATTTCTGATATTACTTTGTTTTATTTCTCCCTCTCTTTTAAAAAAAATCTTGTCAGAGGTTTGAGTATTTTTGTCATCGTTTTAAAGAACTCAGCATTTTGTTGTTGTTCTTTGTTGGTCCTCTCTATTATTTGTTTGTCTTCTACCTCCTTTATTTCTGCCATTTTCTTATTATCTCCTTTTATTTAATTTTTTGGTGGGTTTTTTTAAATCTAACTTCTTAAATTACACATTTAATCTATTAATTTTCAGTTTTTCTTTTTACTCTGACCTTTTAAGACTGTGAATTTTTCTTGAAGCATTCTATTTTGATATATAGTATTTCCATTTTTATTCTGTTCTAAAAGTATTGAAACATTCCCATCACAATTGCTTCTTTGACACATGAATCATTTGGAATTTTAAAATATCTAAATTATTTAATTTTAAAAATTTCTTTTAATTACATTATTAATGTAATTGCATTTTTGTCAGATAACTTTGCATGATATTGATTCTTTGAAGTTCCCTGAGACATCTTTTAAGGTTAAGTTTGTGATCAACTTTGATAAATGTTGCATGTGTGCTTGAAAAGAATGATTATTCTCTAATAATTGGGTGCCCTATTTTATTTTAGGTTCAGGTGGTATATGTACAGGTTTGTTACATTGGTATATTGCGTGATGCTGAGGTTTGGGGTACGATTTATACCATCTCTCAGGTACTGAACATAGTCCCCAGTAGGTAGTTTTTTTAGCCTTTTATCCCCTCCCTTCTTCCTCCTTCTGATAGTCTCCAGTGTTGATTGTACCCATCTTTATGTCCATCTATACCCAATGTTTAGCTCCCACTTATAAGTGAGAACATGCAGTCTTTGGTTTTCTGTTCCTGTGTTAATTCACTTAGGATAATGACCAAGAGCTGCATCCGTGTTGCTGCAAAGGACATGATTTTGTTCTTTTTATGGCTGTGTAGTATTCCATGGTATATATTTACCACATTTTCTTTATCTACTCTACCATGGATGGACACTTAGGTTGATCCATGTCTTTGCTATTGTGAATAGTGTAGCAGTGAACATACAAGTGCGTATGTCTTTTTGGTAGAGTGATTTGTTTTCCTTTGTGTATATGTCCAGCAATGAGATTGCTGTGTCAAATGGTAGCTCTGTTTTAAGTTATTTGGGAAATCTCCAAACTCATTTGCACAGTGGTTGAACTAATTTATATTTCCACCTACAGTGTATAAGCAGTCCCTTTTCTCTTTCTCTGCAGCCTGGCCAGCATCTATTATTTTTTGACTTTTTTGTTTGTTTGTTTTTGAGACAGAGTCTCATTCTGTTGCCCAGGCTAGAGGGCAGTGGCACTTTCAACTCACTGCAACCTCTGCCTCCCAGGTTCAAGCGATTCTCGTTCCTCAACCTCCTGAGTAGCTGGGATTACAGGTATGTGCCACCATGCCCAGCTAATTTTTTTGTATTTTTTAGTAGAGATGGGGTTTCACCATGTTGGCCAGACGGGTCTCAAACTCCTGGCCTCAAGTAATCTGTCCACCTCAGCCTCCCAAATTGCTGAGATTATAGACATGAGCCACTGTCCCTGGCCATTTTGACTTTTTAATGATAACCATTCTGGCTGGTGTGAGATGGTATCTCATTGTGGTTTTTATTTGCATTTCTCTAATGTTTAGGGATGTTGAACATTTTTTCATATATTTGATGGCCACATGTATGTCTTCTTTCGAGAAGTGTCTGTTCATGTCCTTTGCCCACTTTTAATGGGGTCGTTTTTTGCTTGTTGATTAAAGTTCCTTATAGAATCTGGATATTAGAACTTTGTCACATGCCTAGTTCATGAATATTTTCTCCTATTCTGTAGGGTGTCTGTTTACTCTGTTGATAGTTTCTTTTGCTGTGCAGAAGCTCTTTAGTTAGGTCCCACTTGTCAATTTTTATTTTTGTTACAATTGTTTTTGAGGTCTTAGACATTAATTCTTTGCCAAGGCTGATGTCCAGAATAGATTTTCCTTAGTTTTCTTCTAGGATTTTTATGGGTTGGGTCTCACATTTAAATTGCTGACCCATCTTTGAGTTAATTTTTGTGTATGGTAAAAGGTAGGGGTCCAGTTTAATTCTTCTGCGTATGGCTAGCAGGTAATCCCAGCAGCATTTATTGAATAGGGAGTCCTTTCCCCATTTCTTTTTTTTGTTAACTTTGTCAAAGATCAGAGGTTGTAAGTGTGTGGTTTCATTTCTGGGTTCTCTATTCTGTTCCATTGATCAATGTGTCTGTTTTTGTACCAGTACCATGCCGTTTTGGTTACTATAGTTTAAAGTCATGTAGTGTGATGCCTCTGGCTTTGTTCTTTCTGCTTAGGATTGCTTTGGCTTTTCAGACTCTAACTTCCCATGTGAATGTTAGAATAGTTTTTTCTAATTCTATGAAAAATGACATTGGTAATTTGAACCTGTACATTGCTTTGGGAAATAGGCCATTTTAATGGCGCCGACTCTTTACATCCATGAGTATGGAATGTTTGTTCATTTGTTTGTATCATCTATGATTTCTTGCGGCAGTGTTTTATAGTTCTCCTTCCAGAGATCGTTCACCTCCTTGATTAGATGTATTCCTAGATATTTTATTTTTTTTTTGTGTAGCTATTGTAAATGGGATTGTATTCTTGACTTGGCTCTCAGCTGGAGTGTTATTGGTGTATAGAAAAGCTACTGATTTTTGTGCATTGATTTCGTAGCCTGAAACTTTACTAAAGTCATTTATCAGTTCTGGGAGCCTTTTGGAGCAATCTTTAGGGTTTTCTAGGTATAAAATCATATTGTCAGTGAAGAAAGATGATTTTACTTTTTTTCTGTTTTGATGCCTTTTATTTCTTGTTTTTTCTCCTTTTTGAGATGGAGTCTCACTCTGTCGCGTAGGCTGGAGTGCAGTGGCACGATCTTGGTTCACTGCAACCTTAACCTCCTGGGTTCAAGTGATTCTCTTGCCTCAGCCTCTCAAGTAGCTGGGACTTAGGTGTGCACCAGCACTCCCAGCTAATTTTTAATATTTTTAGTAGAGATGGGGTTTCACCATATTGGCCAAGCTGGTCTTGAACTCCTGACCTCAAGTGATCTGCCCGTCTAGGCCTCCCAAAATTCTGGGATTACAGGCATGTGCCACCGTGCCCAGCCTTATTTCTTTCTCTTGCCTGATTGCTCTGGCTAGGACTTCCTGTACTATGTTGAATAGGAGTGGCAAGACTGGACATCCTTGTCTTGTTCTAGTTCTCCCAAATTTTGCCTGTTTAGAATGATGTTGGCTTGGGTTTGTCATAAATGAGTCTTAGTATTTTGAGGTATGTTCATTTTGATGCCTAGTCTGTTGAGGGTTTTTACCATGAAGGGGTGTTGGATTATGCTGACAGCTTTTTCTGTGTGTATGGAGATGATCATATGGTTCTTGCTTTAAATCTATTTATGTTGTGAATAACATTTATTGATTTGCATATGTTGAACTAGCCCTGCATCCCAGGAATAAAGCTTACTTAATCATGATGTATTAACTTTTTGATGTGTTGCTGGATTCAGTTTGCTCATACTTTCTTAAAGATGTTTTGCATCCATATTCATCAGGGATATTGACCTGATGCTTTCTTTTACATTGTGTCTCTGCCAGATATTGGTGTCAGGCTGATACTGGTCTTATAGAATGAGTTATGGAGGAGTCCCTCTTCCTCAGTTTCTTGGAACATTGTCAGTAGGAATGGTATAAGCGCTTGTTTATACATCTGGTAGAATTAGGCTGTGAACGTGTCTGGTCCTGGGATTTTTCTGCTTGGTAGGCTTTTTGTTACTCATTGAATTTCAGACCTCATTATTGGTCTTTTCATTAGTTTAAATTCTTTCTGGTTCAATCTTGGGAGGTTGCATGTTTCTCGGAATTTATGCCTTTATTCTACGTTTTCTAGTTTGTGTACGTAAAGATGTTTGTAGTAGTTCTCTGAGGGTTTTTTGTATTTCTGTGGGGTCGATGGAATGTCACCTTTGTCATTTCTGATTATTTGGATCTTTTTTTTTCTTATTAGTCTAGCTAGCAGTTTATCTTATATATTCTTTCAAGGAACAAACTCCTTGATTCTTTGATCTAATTATTATTATTATTATTATTATTATTATTATTTTTGCATCTCAATTTTGTTTAGTTCAGCTTTGATTTTGGTTATTTCTTACCTTCTGCTAACTTTGGGGTTGGTTTGCTCTTGCTTCTCTGTTTCCTTTGAGTGAGATGTTAGGTTATTCACTTGAGAACTTTTGAACTTTCTGATATGGGCATTTAACACTATAAACTTCCCTCTTAACACTGCTGTAGCTGTGTCCCAGAGATTCTGGTATGTTGTACCTTTATTCTCATTAGTTTCAAAGAATTTCTTGATTTCTGCCTTAATTCGTTTGTTTACCCAAAGGTCATTCCGGAGCAGATTGTTTATTTTCCATGTAATTGTATGGTTTTTAAGTGATTTTCTTAGTATTGATTTCTATTTTTATTGTGCTGTGGTCCAAGAGTGTGATTGGTATGATTGCAGTTTTTTTTTTAAATTTGTGGACAATTGTTTTATGGTTGATTGTGTGGTCAGTGTTACAGCATGTGCCCTGTACAGATGAAAAGAATATATATTCTGTTGTTTTTGGGTGGAGAGTTCTGTAGATGTGTATTAGGTTCATTTGGTCAAGTGTTGAGTTCAGGTCTTGAATTTCTTTATTAGTTTTCTGTCTTAACGGTCTGTCTTATAATGTCAGTGGGGTGTTGAAGTCTCACACTATTATTATGCAGTCTCTTCATAAGTCTCTAAGAACTTGCTTTATGAACCTGGGTGCTCCTATGTTTGCTGCATATATAGGATAATTAGGTCTTTTTGTTGAATTGAATGCTTTACCATTATATAGTGCCCTTCTTTGTCTTTTTCTTAATCTTTACTGGTTTAAAGTTGGCTTTGTCTGTTATAATAGCAACCCCTACTTTTTTCTATTTTCTGTTTGCTTGGTAGATTTTTCTCCATCCCTTTATTTTGAGCTTAGGTTGTCATTGCATGTGAGATGGGTCTCTTGAAGATAGCACACCATTGAGTCTTGCCACTTTGTCCAACTTGCCACTCTGTGGCTTTTAATTGGGGCATTTAGCCCGTTTACATTCAACATTAATATTGACATGTGGATTTGATGTTGTCATTGTGTTGTTAGCTGGTTATTATGCATACTTGTTTGTGTTGTTGTTTTATAGTGGCAATGGTCTATGTACTTAAGTGTGTTTTTGTAGTGGCTGGTGATGGTCTTTCCTTTTTATATTTAACACTCCCTTCAGGACCTCTCGTAAGGCAGGTCTAATGGTAACAAATTCCCTTAGCATTTGTTTGTCTGAAAAGGATCTTATTTCTCCTTTGCTTAGTTAGGCTGCATATGAAATTCTTGGTTGGGGCTGGGTGTGGTGGCTCACACCTATAATCCTAGCACTTTGGGAGGCTGAGGCAGGTGGAATGTTTGAGCCTGGGAGTTTGAGACCAGCCTAGGCAACATGGTGAAACCCTGTCTCTACAAAAAATGCAAAAATTAGCTGGGCATGGTGGCATGTGCCTGTAGTCCCAGCTACTCGGGAGGCTGAGGTGGGAGGACTGGTTGGGCCCAGGAGGTCATTCCTGCCGTGACCTGTGATCATGCCACTGCACTCCAGCCTGGGTGACAGAGTGAAACCCTGTCTCTCTCTCTCTCTCACACACACACACACAAAATTCATGATTGGAATTTCTTTTCCTTAAGAATGTTGAATATAGTCCTCTAATCTCTTCCGGCTTGTAGAGTTTCTACTGAAAGGTTCACTGTGAGCCTGATGCAGTTCCCTTTGTAGGCGACTTGCCCCTTCTCTCTAGCTGCCTTTAACATTTTTTTCCTTCATTTTGACTTTGATGAATCTGATGACTGTGTCTTGGGGATGATCATCTTGGGTAGTATCTCACAGAGGTTCTCTGCATTTCTTGAATTTGAATTCAGGCCCCCAGCATTGTTCTCTGGGCCCTTCAGGTTAGGAACCTTCTGTGTTAGAGGGGCCCAGGTGTTCTTGGATCTCTGGTCACAACACTGATGGGTGGTGCCAGCCAAAATGCATTGCTGGGGTGGTGGCAGTGGGATCTGTGCTTGTTCACATGTGCCAAAAGCAGCTGCATTATGGTGGGATGCATGCTCCTTGGCTTGGATGGGGTGCTGGTGGGTGCAGGGCTGCCAGCCTTTGTGTGCATATTCACACTGGTGGCGGTGTTGGCGCAGGGGGTAGTGCGGTGCTGGCAGGTACAGGGCTGCCAGTCTCCATGTGTGTGTTCGTGCTGGTGGCAGTGTGGGGTGGCATGTGGGTCACTGTCCTCCGTAGGTGCGTTTGCACTGGCAATGGCCACACAGTGATGGGGTTACACTCAGGTTGCAGCTGTGGCACAGTGGGATGCATGTGCACATGGGTGCCGGCGGTGGAGGGAAGGCGAGGTCTACCCACACGTGCGCCAGCAAAACGGTAGGGTGGGGGGTGGGGGCGGGCGTGTGTGTGTTCCTGCTGGCAAAGCAGCACAGAGGTGGCTGCAGTCAGTGGACAGTGTGGATGGTCTGGTGTGCCTCAGTGGAGGCTGCTCTGCTGGAGCTCTTGACAGTCAGGCACTATCTACCAGTGAAGGACCTATGATGTGGGCCCCCTGGAGGCACCTCGGTTGGACATCTGAGGGTACACTGCAAGTGTGCTCTACCAGGTTGGGACCCTGGGAGAGGCCAGCAGACAAGGGGTGCTTTGACTGGACTGGCCCCATTTCATATGCAAGACTACCACGATCTGTTCAGATTTGGCAATTCCTCTAAGGCTAAAGTCTCCTAGGAGAGCATGGTGAGCCTTGGGTGATGGATAACCCTGGTTGTGCTCCACTGCAGACATTACTGCACCAAACCCTCTGGGTTCCGCACTACAGTCCTACCCCTACCACCTCTCTAAGCACCTCTCCCAGCCACCTCAAGTGTCCACGCCCTGGAGTGGTCATGGGGTCTCCTGCTGCTAGGATTTCAGAGGTCTGTGGTGAGAGGGGTTTGTTTTTCATCTCTTCAACTCACCTCTTCCTCAGGAGTCCTTGGGGGCCAGAAGTAAGTCTTGGTGTCCTCCGTATGCACGTTTGCACTGCAGTGGCCACGCAGTGGTGGGGTTACACTCACGCCACAGCTGTGGCAGAGTGGGATAGCCCAGTGCAGGGTTTGCAGCTTCTTCTTTCTTCAGCCCAGCATCTGTATTCTCCCCCTGTCAATTCTCATTGCCTTCCCTCCAAAGATCTCAGAATGTGCCAGTCTTCCCAAAGTCCTTGTCACTTGGTGGCATGTGTTCCTCCTGGCTGCATCTAGTTGGCCATCTTGCCCCAGAGTCTTTTCTCTAATTTTAGGCATTTATTTTCTTCTGGTAGTTTTGGGGTTGGTTTATTCTTTTTTTTTTCTAATTCCATTAGGTGCAAAGTTAAAATGTTAATTTGAAGTCTTTCTAACTTCTTGATGGAGAAATTTAGTGTCATAAACTTTCCTCTTAATACTGCTTTAGCTGCCTCCCAGAGATTTTGGGAAGTTGTGTTCCTATTTTCATTAATATCAAAGGATATTTTTTGATTTCTGCCTTAATTTCATGTTCACCTGGGAGTTATTCAGGAGCAAGTTGTGTCCTTTCCATATTTGTGTAGTTTTGAGAGATCTTCATGATATTCATTTTTATTTTTTTGGCACTGTGGTCTAATAGTGTGCTTGGTATGATTTCAATTTTAAAAAAAAATTATTGACACTTATTTTATGACCAAACATGTGGTTGCTCTTAGAATATGTTCCTTGTATAGATGAGAAGAATGTATATTCTGTGGTTGGTGTGTGGATCATTCTATAGATATCTGTTAGGTTTAATCGGTCAAGTGCCAAGTTTAAGTCCAGAGTTTCTCTGTTATTTTTCTGCCTTAATGATCTTTCTATCACTGTCAATGGAGTGTTGAAGCCCCCTGCCCCTGCAGTTTTTGTGTGGCTGTCTAAGTCTTTTTATCAGTCAAGAAGAACTTGTTTTATGAATCTGGGTGTTCCAATCTCGGATGGGTATATATTTAGGATAGTTAAGTCTTCCTGTTGGATTGTACACTTTTTGTTGTTGTTGTTAAGATGGAGTCTCGCTCGCTGTCGCCAGGCTAGAGTGCAGTGGCACGATCTCTGCTCACTCCAACCTCCGACTCCCTGGTTCAAGTGATTCTTCTGCCTCAGCCTCCCGAGTAGCTGAGATTACAGGCACGTGCCACCACACCCAGCTAATTTTTGTATTTTTAGTAGAGATGGGGTTTCACAATGTTGGCTAGGATGGTCTCAATCTCCTGACTTCATGATCTGCCTGCTTCGGCCTCCCAAAGTGCTGGGATTACAGGCATGAGCCACTGTGCCTGGCTGGATTGTACCCTTTATCATTATGTAATACCCTTCTGTGTCTTTCTTAGTTATGGTTTAAAGTCTGTTTTGTCTGGTATAAGAATAGTGACTTCTACTTGTTATCCATTTGCCTGCTGGCTCTTTTTTATCCCTTTTTACTTTGAGCCTTACTTACATGTCAGATGGGTCTCTTGAAGACAACAGATGGTTGAGTCTTGTCTTTTTTTTCAAGCTTACCATTTTGTGTCTTTTTAGTGGGGTGTTTAGCCCATTTACATTGAAGTTTAGTAATGATATATGGGATTTTGATCCTGTCATTGTGTTGTTGGCTGGTTATTATGTAGACTTGATTGCGTAGTTACTTTATAGTGCCTGTGGGCTATGTACTTAAGTGTGTTTTTGTGGTAGCTGGTGTTGTTCCTACCATTCCATTTTTAGCACTTCCTTAAGGACCTTTTCTTAAAAGGTTGTTCTAGTTGAAACAAATTCCCTCAGTGTTTTCTTGTCTGAGAAGGGATTTATTTATTTTTCACTTATGAAGCTTAGTTTGTAGGAAATGAAATTCTCTGTTGGTATTTCTTTTCTTTAAAGACACTGAAAATAGGTCCCCACTGTCTTCTGACTTGCAAGGTTTCTGCTGAGATGTCTGGTGCAAGCCTGATGGGGTTCCTTCTGCCCATGCATTACCGTTTTCTCTTGTTGCCTTTAAGACTTTTTTCTTTTGCGTTGACCTTGGTGAGTGTCTGTGTGCCTTTGGGATGGTCGTTATGTTGTCTGAATTTCTGTACCTGGATATCTATATCTCTAGCAAGATTAGGGAAATTTTCTTGAATTATTCCATCAAGTATGTTTTCCAGGTTGTCAACTTTTTCTCCTTCTCTCTCAGGAATGCCAATAATTCATAGGTTTGGTTGCTACTTTATGTAATCCCACACTTATCAAAGACCTTGTTCATTTTATAAAATTCTTCATTCTTTTTTTTTTTTTGAGGTGGAGTTTTGCTCTTGTTGCCCTGGCTGGAGTGCAATGGCGCAAACTCAGCTCACTGCAACCTTCATGTCCTGGGTTAAAGTGATTCTCCTGCCTCAGCCTCCCGAGTAACTGGGATTATAGGCATGCACCATCACACCCAGCTAATTTTGTACCTTTTTAGTAGAGGCGGGTTTTCACCATGTTGGTCAGGCTGATCTCAAACTCCTGACCTCAGGTGATCTGCCCACCTCGGCCTCCCAAAGTACTGGGATTACAGGCGTGAGCCACTGTGCCTGGCCTAAAATTCTTTTTCTTTACTTTTGTCTGTATGGGTTAGTTTAAAATATTCTGCTTGGTCTAGTCTATTGATAAATCTTTCAATAGCTTGACAATCATAAAGTGAAGTTTTTAGTTCCAGAAGCTCTAATTGATTCCTTTTTAAGATGTTTATCTCTTTTTTCATTTCCTGGATTGTTTTAATAGTTTCTTTGTGTTGATTTTCAGTCTTTTCTTTTATATCTTTGAGTTTCTTTCAATCCATGCTTTGAATTATTTATCTGACGTTTCTGAGTTGCCATTTTGGTTGGGGACCATTCCTAGAGAGCTACTGTGATTCTTCAGTGGTGTTACACAAATCGGATTTTTCTGGTGTCAAAATTCTTATGTTGCTTCCTTCTCATTTGTAGGTGTTAGCACTTGTAAATTTTTGTTTTTTGAGACAGGTTCTCACTCTTTCACAATCACACTCTTTCACTTCACAGGCTGAAGTGCATGAATCATGTCCCACTGCAGCCTGGACTTCCCAGGCTGAAGCAATCCTCCTGCCTCAGTCTTCTAAGTAGCTGGGACTGTAGGTGTGTGCCATCATGCCTGGCTAATTTATTAATTCTTTGTATAGACAGTGTCCCATCATGGTCTTGAACTCCTGGGCTCAAGTAATCCTTCTGCTTTGGCCTCCAGGGTTGGAGCGCTGGGATGGATTATAGACATGAACCACTATGCCTGGCTGGCACTTCAAATTTTTGGAGATATTTTCATGCAGGTAGGGTTTTCTTTCCCTTTCTTTTCTTGTGTTAATATTGTTGTTTTCCCCTTTCCTTTCCCCACTCACTAAAGGGTGTGACTTAAGAGTATGTCGAGTAGGGTCTTTTGTCTTTGTTTCCATGGCCTTATGTTCTGTCAGCAGGTTGTATATTGGACTGTAGAGTTCATCCTATGGACCGGTAGATGATGCTTATGGGTGAGAGTCAGGGATGGTGGAAGCAGACTGTTATGTACTTGATATTTGTTTACTGTGAAGAGTTCTCTGTTGTTTCAGGTGATATGCTAGACTGTGGAGTGCTTCATACCATGTACTTCCCATTTTATGGGAGTGCTGGGGACATAGCTGGGTAGACTGGATCCCCTGGCTTGTCCACAAATACCCCTATGTCAAGTGTAGTCCCCAACCCTTATGAGGGTGGCAAGGAAAAGCTCCTAGTGAATTGTGCCACAGTCTCTGCAGGAGTTTAGGGTGCTACATGAGCCCTTTCTAGACAGGCTGGAATGTAGATTGTTGCCCAGTCACACCCTTGTTCTAGAGCTCTTGACTCCTGAATCAGACACACACTGCAGCCTATCTCCAGACCACCATATGGTTGAGAGCCTTAGGAAATGTCTAATTTTTGACTCTCCAGGGGAGTGGTTTTTGGGGCAGAACTTCATCACTTAGCTTAGTATAGGTAGCTGTGTGGCTCCTCTGCTCTCCAATGTTATGATTCTTCTTCATTTAAGAGCGGGGTTGGGGGACTCCATCTTTGGGCCTCTGCAGCGGTGTGTTGGTTGTGGTGGTGTTGGCTGGTTGTGTCTGTCCATCCAACCTCAGGCAATGGGAGATGTGTTAAAGCACTAGCAAAATTGGAATAGGGTAGGGAGATCTGTAACTCCCTAGCCCCTAGATGGCCAGCTGGACCTCCTGTATGAATCTTGATGGGGTTGGATTTTTGGGGAGCCTCAGGTCCTGACTGTGATGGGAAGGGGTGAGGGCTGATACCTGGGTGAGGGGCTGAACTCTCAGGCAGGGCACTTAGGTGGTGGGAGCCCCAGGGAAGATCACAGGTCTGTGGGGGTAAGGTTTTTGATAGGGCTCTGGGCCATGACTGAAATGGTCATGTGGGGGTGGGGTAGGTGCAGTGGATGCCAGAAGGCAGCAGCCCTGGTTTGGGAGGGGGCAGTGGAGGAAGGGGGTCATGTGGAAAGCAGTCTGGCCACCTCTCTGAAGGGTAGCTGCTGGCACTGGAGTTTCTCTCTCTAGTCTGGAGGCAGCAGGGGTGCCCACGGCAGAGGACCTGTTCCGTTGCCTTTGGGAGTGATGGTGGTGGGGGGTGCACCTGGGAAGAGGGAATGGGGAACAGGTTGGGTACTCCTCTCTGCTGTTGGAGGTGCTTGAAAGCAATCAGGCTCTTTGTTCCCTCCCTAGCCTAGAAGTAGCAAGGGTGGGTACTGCAGCAGCTGCAGTGGCAGAGGGCCTGTCAGTTGCCTTTGGAAGCTCCACCCAGAGAAGCAGAGCCACTACTCACTGAAGTGATCATGTGGGGGTAGGGGTGGCTGTGCTGGGGGCCCAAGTCAGGAGGCCCTGCCCTGTGAGGAGCAGCACGGGGCTGGGCCTCTGAGACAAAAGAGTCTGGCCACCTTTCCTGAAGGCAGCTGCATCCTCCTGGAGGTCTACTTGCTCTCAGGCTCTTCACTCCCTCCCCAGCCTGAGGGCAGCAGGAGCAAGGACCTGGGAGAGGCAGTTGTAGTGAGCCTGTCAGTTACCGCTGGGAGCTCTGACCCAGTGAAATACAGAGCCAGAGCCATGACCGACTGACCGGAGTGCTCAGGTGGTAGTGGAGCACGTATGCTGGGGGCCCAGGCCAGTGTCCTTGCCTGGCAAGGAATAGCAGAGGCAGGGCCTGCAGTCTGACTGCTCCTAAGCTCTGTGGATGCGGCTTCTATCCTAGAGTTATGCGAAAGAGCTTGGCCTCCCTTGGTGGGGCTGTGACAGCTGGCACCAGGGAACTGAGGGATCCAAGGTCGGTGGGAATCCCCGACTCCATGTGGGGTTGAGCTTCCAAGATGGCCTCCTTACATGGCTTACGTGGCTGGGAAGTTTGTCCTGGCTGTAGGCAGTTCTTTGCAGTGTGAACCTCTCTACAGGACTGCTTAAGTGTCTTCATGACGCAACAGCTGACTTTCTGTGGAGTACGTGATCCAAGAGTACAGGGTAGAAATGACAATTTCTTTTAAGACAAAGCCTTGGAAGTTACATACCATCATTTCTGCTGTATTCTGTTAGTCACAGACAAACCTAATACAGTGTGGGAGGAGACTACAGAAAGGCATGAATAACAAAGGTGAGTACCATTGAGTCTTAGAGGCTGCCTACCACTAATATATGCATGTGTGTATATGTATGTATGTATACATGTGTGTATGTGTATAATTTAAAAAAAATTTATGACCATTCTATTCTCAGAAATGTTGTAGTAGGCAGAATTTCTTAAATGGCCTCTCAAAGATGTTCTGCCCTAATCCCTGGAACCTTTGAATATGATGAGATATCACTCCCATGATTATTATATGTTGTATGGCATAGTTGACTTTAAGATGGGAAGATTATTTGGATCTAATCATATGAGCCCTTAGAAGTAGTGAGCTTTCTCTGGCTGTTAAAAAGGGGAAGGAAGAAAAGTTTGAAACGTGAGAAGGACTCAGGATGCCATTGCTGCCTTGAAGATGGAGTGGCCATGATTGAAGGAACGTAGGCAGCCTCTAGAAGCAGTGAACGGCCCTGAGATGAGAGCAAGAAAGGGACCTCAGACCTAGAACTGCAGAGAAATAGATTTTGCCAACAGCCTGAATGAACTTGGAAGTTGATACTTACTCCCAACCTCCAGATAAAAGCCCAGCTCACCTGAGATCTTGATTTCAACCTCGTAAGACCTTGAGCAGAGAACCTAGCCAACCCTATCTGGACTTCTGACCTATAGAACTGTAACATAATAAATGGATGCTGTTTAAACTGCCAAGTTTGTGGTAATTTGTTATGAAGCAGTAGGGAACTAATAAAATACAGGTGTCAATGAAGGTGCCTAATTAACTGCATTGCACAATCTTTGTTTCTGGTTAAAAGGTCAAGACTAGTGTCCTAGATAGATGTCAGATAGATCTGGTGGGTGGGTGTGGTAAGGCAACTGATCGAGTGAACTTACAGTGGATCTGGAGATTGAGAGAGTAAGAATCAATCTGGAAATATTTTGCTGTCATTTTTATAGTTGCTCTTTCCTGACTTTAACTTCAAAATTTCCTAGGTATTTATCATCAGTTTTGACTTACGTGAATGTCACTGAACCTGGGTATACTTACATATTCAGTTACAACACCAAGATGAAAAGTGGAAGTAGAGAAGTACTATTCATTCCTAAAGCAGAAGCAGCAGAGGAGAAATCAGAGACACCAACTCTGCTGAACTGCTGAAGGAAGTGAACTACAGGGCATTGTTCCATTCCCTGAGAAGAGCAAACTCCTCAAAGTTTATATTATGTGGAGATCAAATCAGTTTGGTAGCCTTCTCATATGAGGTAATATAGATCAGTGTTCCTCATTCATTTTTTCATTATTGTCTCCTAAGAAGCCTTTTAAACAATTTTTTCTTAACCACACCGTCCAGTGAAATTTTTCTACCACACATATACTGTGTATCTCTTTTTGTACTGTATAAATATCTGTGCTTTATACATAAAAGAGTAAAATCTTCCCCTTCCTCCGAAACCAACTTTTACCCTTGGGGTTAATATCACCCATGCTAAGAATGCATGAGATAGATGCTATTGTGAACAGGTAAAATTAAAGTTGTATTTAAAGATACAGGTGAGGCGCAGTGGCTCACACCTGTAATCCCGGTACTTTGGGAGGCCGAGATGGGCAGATCACTTGAGGCCAGGAGTTCGAGACCAGCCTGCCCAACATGGTAAAACCCCACCTTTACCAAAAATACAAAAAGTAGCTGGGTGTGGTAGCATGCGCCTGTTGTCCCAGCTACTTGGAAGGCTGAGGCAAGAGAATCGCTTGAATCCAGGAGGCAGAAGTTGCAGTGAGCTGAAATTGCACCACTGCACTCCAACCTGGGCAACAGAGTAAGGCTCCATCTCAAAAAAAAAAAAAAAAAAAAAAAAAAGAATTCGAAGATATCATCAAAAAAGGTATTTTCAGCCAGGTGTGGTGGCTCATGCCTATAATCCCAGCACTTTGGGAGGCTGAAGCAGGAGGATCGCTTGAGACCAGGAGTGTGAGACCAGCCTGAGTAACATAGCAAGACCCTAGCTCTACAAAAAGTAAAAAAAAAAAAAAATTAGGTAGGTGTGATGGTGCTTGCCTGTAGTCCCAGCTACTTGGGAGACTGAAGCAGGAGGATCACTTGAGTTCAAACCTGCAGTGGACTATGATTGCACCACTGTACTTCAACCTGGGGTGAAATCCTGTATCTTAAACAGATGTTATTTTCATACTGTAATATAATCTAGAATACAGGACCAGAGAACTCATTTCAACACAGAGAGATGTAATATCTGCATAGTTCAACTCATGTGTACCTCTACGATAGTAAAACGGAAGCACTGCTAAATCTGTGCAATGCTAAGAATGATGATTACATCTGGATCCTTGCTCTAAGTAATGAGAAGTGACATAGCACATTTCTGCATTATTTGTATTTCTGGAGTCATTTCTATACTTTGTTCATGACTTTGGGAGGTGAGGTATCTGCTTTTAGTGGAGCAATTTGATTTTGGAAGTGACTCCCCTACTATTCCCAAATGTTAGAGACAGGATGACAGAGTTCTATTTTAGCATCTTAGTTTTTTCTTTTTTTTTTTTTTTTTTGAGACAGAGTCTCGCTTTGTCGCCCAGGCAGTGGCACAATCGCGGCTCACTGCAAGCTCCACCTCCCGGATTCACGCCTTTCTCCCGCCTCAGCCTCCTGAGTAGCTGGGACTATAGGCGCCCGCCACCACACTCAGCAAATTTTTTGTATTTTTAGTAGAAACAGGTTTTCACCATGTTAGCCAGGATGGTCTCGATATCCTGACCTTGTGATCTGCCCGCCTCGGCCTCCCAAAGTGCTGGGATTACAGGCATGAGCCTCTGCACCTGGCCAGCATCTTAGTTTTTTTCTTGGAACAATTTGTATTAAAGTTATTTTTATAATTGGCAGGATTAGCTGTGGCCTACATGACCACAGGAAATAATAAGGCAGGCGTTGTAAACTCAAATGCCTATAAGCACGAGCCATGTAATAGAAGTACATGAAACAGTTAAGTGTAAGACATAGATACTTTATTAATTGATTTCGGCTGCTGACAACAGCAGCAAACATTTATTTTTTTGCTCATGGGTCTCCAGGTCTGCAAAGGTGGATCCTGTCTTCTTCAGGCTGCAGTCAGGTTCAGATGTGCCCCACAAGTTGTAACAGCAGCAAGAAAACCAGAGAGAGATTTCAAATGGATGTTCTTTGAGTACAGTCTGCTGACATTCGTTTATCCTGCCCTATGTTTTGAAAGGCGGATAACTAGGCCTCTGTTCTAATACAGGCGTTTAGCATATGTGGTTGATTGGACCATTGTTCCCAATTCTTCACTTACTCTGTAATTTAGAAATAAACATTCCGCTCTGTAATGGTTTACTGGGGTCTTTTATGTGGCACATGTTCAGTAACTGTTATTAAATGAATGAGTATATTCCTTAATACTGTTTGATTTTTGTTAATGGTGGAACTTGGGGTACTTGTCATTTCCATTCCCTTCTGCTTTTTCTGCTCTTTTCCCATCCCTACTCTTCTTCCCTCCCTTCCCATTTACTTCCAAAACAGCAGCGATCAATATGAAAAAGGAGAGAGTGGTAGAGAGAATCCAAGACATAAACTCTTCCACATGTTGGTGTAAAGTAATTTAAGATCAAGGTTTCTTTCACAAGGCAAAATGCAACCTGGCCTTTCTGAGATTCTTTCTTTTTTTTTCTTTTTGTGGTTTTGGCTTTAGGATTTAGAATGTTAGTTATTTTAAAAATGAGTTATGTAGGTCTGAAGACCTACTCATATTTCTACATAATTGTTGAGCAAATGGAGACAAGTAGTTAGATGCTGGAGGTCATTAAAAAAATATTTTTTTAATGAAGCTTTTTAAAAACATGCTCACTGGTTTCAGATCAGAGCCAGGCATCCTTAAATTGTCTTCTGCCAGGTATTGGCTTGGCAGATTACCCTGTTCAGTTGCCCTCATCTTGAATGTGAGGAGAGTTAACTTGATAAGATTTTAGGTCCTAACTGGTCCAGATTTTACATTCCTCTCAGCCATGTAAATTTTAAGATGAGGAGGCTTCATTTTTACTTTAGTACAATTAGACTTTTTCTTGGGAATAATTCTTTTTCCTCTTCAAACCAATTATTAACATTTGCTCCCTTGCTGATATTTGAGTGATGTTCACTACTGACTTTTTTCCAGTTCTTTTACATTTCTCAAGCAGGTTGTTGAAACTTTGGCTCTAACTATATGAAGTGAATTGCTTTTTTTAACTGGTGTTTTTGGTGTGTAAATATTGTATTCAGTCTGAGTTTCCAAGAAGCAAATAACTTAGCCTATTCTGGTTTGGCATGTTTTCTCTTTCTAACCACCATTGGGGTAGAAGCTGGGAACTGAACACAACTTGAAATTTTGTGGTTTGGGTGCTAGAATTCAGAGCTAGACTATCTGAAGCTAAAAATTATTAATGTTGAAATGTTTTCACCCACTAAATAAACCTGAAAAAACAATGAAATTTAACTCCAGGCAGCCCATAAAATCACATATGGTATAATTTTTTTGAGTCTAGGAAGAGAGGAAAAAAATTTGTGAACAGGATCTGAGATTGCTAAAAAAATTAGAAATTGTTTATTATAGTTTAAAGTAAATGCTACTATCCAAACTTGAATTCAAACTCAACAAACAAACCAACCCAGAAATCTCTTACTGTTATTCACATGATGTTTTATTTTCTTCAAGACTATACTGAATCAGTACATAAAAATAATGAAGTAGGGAAAATGCCAGTTGCCCTTGTTTAACTTTTCAGCTATTTTTTACATGTTTTCTTTAAAGATGGAATAGTAAAGTAATACTTTACATTTTCAAGGTACTTGATACTTTACTGAATATTTCCAAATATATCATCTTAATTAAAATAATGGCTTGTTTCACCCTTTTAAAAATCACAAAGTATTTAACAGTTTTGAGCTCATTAAATCTGAGAACATATCTAAAACCTGGCATATGGATAGTATGTATAGAAAGGCTAGTCCTTTGTTCTTCTGCTAGTTAGCACTCTAATGATACTAATGATGGAAGATTTTTCTCAGCCCCTTTGTTGGACTTGTGACAGGGGTACCCCATTTACTTGGCCTGCCATGCTCAACCCCTTGTAGGAGGGAGCACGTGAGTGAGCAAGTGTGGGATCTGGCTGGCTGCTCCAGGTGCTGGCAGGAGCAAGCTTCATGCCCAGGTGTGAGTGAGCGAGTGCGGGATGTGACCAGCATGGCTCCGAGTGCCAGCAGGAGCAAGCTCTGTGTGGGGTCTGTGGCCAGACTAGGCATGAGCTAGCGAGTGTGGGATCCGGCCAGCCACTCTGGGAGCTTCCAGGAGCAACCTCCATGAAGGGCCCATGGAGGAACCCAGGTGAGGGTGCCTATGACCCCGAATCCCCAGAGTGGGTGTTACAGTGCTCCCTTAGTTCTGCCCTCTGCGGATGGTGGTGTGTTAGCAGCTCAGTTGGCCCCTTACCTCATTATGTGGGGCAGTTGCCCTCTGCTGGCGAGGGCAAAGGGCCAGCGTGACAGCATTCTGGGTACCCGCACTTGGTGGGCCCTGTCTGGCATCCAAGAAGAATGAGGTCAGTTGGACAATTGAAGGATAGTGAAGGCAGATAATTTTATTGAGCGATGAAAATGACTCTCAGTGGAGAGGATAGCTAGAGAGGGGACCAGAAGGGCAGGTCATCTTCCCCAAAGTCGAGTCATCTCTTCCCCAAAGTCCAGCTGTCTTCCCCAAAGTCTGGCCATCTCCCTTAAGTCCGGCTGTCTCCTTCTGTACTGATTGAGTTTGGGTTCTTTATAGGTACAGAATGGGGAGTGCATGCTGATTGGTTTGTAATTATGCAAAAAAGTTTAAAGCAAAGACACCACTCAAAGGTGGGCATGACAGTGTAGAAAACCAATTAGGAAAGGGTGAGTGTATGTAAAATAGGTGAAGGGTGAGAGGATCAGTCCACAGGAAAGTGTGCCAAACAGGAAGATGAGTTCTCACTCTGGTCAGGGGATTTAACCTGTAGCTTGGCTTTCAGGCTTTGAACTGTATCTGGCCTGGAGGTGGGGTTTCACCAGGTACCTGGCCCTACCCTATCTGCCTAGGCATTTGACTACCTCCTGTTGCTATCATTAGTAAGCATAAGCATTTCTTTGTTTCAGGATCCACTTTCAATTTTTACTGACAGAAGTTTCCCTTGCTCTCGTATCTGGTGACTAACTTGATCCATGTTGTTTTTGAAAATGAAGAAAGTTCCATAAAAAATGTTTAGAGCTCTGAATTTAGACTAGCATTCTCCAAAGCAGGGTATGTAAAATGTTTCATTAGGTTGTGGGAAGAAAATATTAAAACTTTTATTATTTCAATCTAACAAATGAAATTTAACTTCATTAACGTTTAATCAGTGGATCAACACTGACATCCTCACTTGGTCTGTGTGTCAGGCTGTTAGGTATCAGTTATAGTGCACGAGGAAAGCATGCAGGGGTTGACAGAGGCCCCTTGCTGCTACCTTTATTTTCAACATACTGGGATGAATTATAAGTCTGCATATATCTAGTTAGGTGGATATATGGATTTAACGAAATCAAAGCTTGCAAAACAGATAAATGGCAAAAAAGATTCCTGCAAAGAAACTGTAAATTGTATGCAGTACTAATAATGAGAGTGGAAGTGAGCCACACACATGTATAGGTCAGAGCAGATGCTTCTCCTATGATGCTCATGAAGTAAAAATCAACAACAATCTAATCTCAGCTGAGAAGATGTCCAGAAAAAGTGAAATTATAAGCAAGACAATTTGATAGATGGAATTATATTCATTATTGTTAACAAAGAAATACTTTCTGATATTTTATTCCCTTGAAATACTGGCTAACGATAGTAGGAAGCCATCATAATGAACATGTGGGACAGGAAGATAAACTGACAAAAGTTTTTCCATGACATTTAAAGTTATGTTATACATAACTCAGTATCTAGAAAAATGTCATTAAAATTAATGATAGATTAATTTTGTGCCTCTTTTGTGTTTTGTTAACAGCAAAAGACCAAATACAGTACATTATTAGTAACATTAGGGACACACTTGCTCATAAAATGGATGAAATAAAACATAGGAAACAATATGGCAACAATTTAAATGATTTTTTTTTTTTAAGACTAGGAGTTTTGCTCTTGTTGCCCAGGCTGGAATGCAATGGTGTGATCTCAGCTCACTGCAACCTCCACCTCCCGGGTTCAAGTGATTCTCCTGCCTCAGCCTCCCGAGTAGCTGGGATTACAGGCATACACCACCACGCCCGGCTAATTTTTTGTATTTTTAGTAGAGACGAGGTTTCTCCATGTTGATCAGGCTGGTCTCAAACTCCCGACCTCAGGTGATCCGCCCACCTCGGCCTCCCAAAGTGCTGGGATTACAAACGTGAGTCACCGTGCCCAGCCTTAAATGAATTCTTTCGTGAACAAATACTTTCAGAAGATGCGTAGCAATCTTTGAAGATGATTTGAATCATTGAGAACTTAAATTATTTAATGTGAGAGGAAGCTATATATTTGAAGTACAGATGTTTCTAACAAGGCTCAGATTATCATACTAGCTATATTTTGTTTCAATAATGAAATACATGAAGAACTAATTTTATTTTGTGCCGTTAAAATAAAGATGTATCAGGGAAGATATATTCTTGAAAATAAGTGACTTTGTGAATACAAAACAATGTATATTAGAGAATTTCCTGGGATAATGATAGTGTTTTGACTTTATTAGAGTTTAGGTTGCATACATATATGCACTTGTTCAAATTTATGAAATGGTAGACTTATAATTTGCACATTTCAGTACATGTAAAATTGCAAAAAAAAAAAAGGAATAATATTAAATTCTAGTTAATGCTATGCATGCTGGACTATTAGAGGGAAACTTTATTAATGTGTTTGACTTACTTCGAAATGCATTAAAAAAACCCTAAGATGGATTGGTGAATGGATTAATCATGCAGAAAGCATACAGTGTATTCATAGTATAGTATAAGAAATACAGTAAAAATTGTAAATGCAGAGTGTAAGTGGTGGGTATATGGATGGTCCCTGTAAAAGTCTTTCAACTTTTCTGTTGCATCATCCTTAGGTAATCTATAACAACACATAGGTTGATGTCAGATGTGCAAAGTTAGTATTTCAATATGGTATCAATGTTGTTAATTTTTGTTAAAATCTGACTGTTAGGCTGGGCATGTTGGCTCATGCCTGTAACCCTAGTACTTTGGGAGGCCAAGGTGAGAGGATTTCTTGAGCTCAGGAGTTCAAGACCATCCTGGGCAACATAGTGAGACCTTGCCACTACAAAAAATTAAAACAGCTGGGTATGGTGATGTGTGCCTGTAGTTCCAGCTGCTTGAGTGGTGGAGGTGGGAGGATTGCTTGAGCCCTGAAGGCAGAGGCTGCAGTGAGCCATGATCGTGCCACTGCACTCCAGCCTGGGTGACAGAGCAAGACCCTGTCACAAAACAAAACAAAGAAACAAAAAATCCTAACCGTTATATAGAATCCCTATTGTGCTCCGTAATGAGATGAGGAGTGACCATGAGAATCATTTGAATCACAAGAGCATCTCTGATTATCTTACAGCAAAGATTGTAACAGAATCATTGAACTTAAAAGATAGGTTGGCTAGGCATGGTGGCTCATGCCTATAACCTCAACACTTTGAGAGGCTGAGGTGGGTGGATGGCTTGAGTCCTGGAGTTCAAGAGCAGCCTGGGCAACATGGTGAAACCCAATCTCTACGAAAAAAAAGCTGGGCATGTGTGAATTTGAGGCCACTTGCAGTATGTTATGTTCATGCCACTGCACTCCAGTCTGGGTAACAGAGTGAGACCCTGTCTTTAAAAAAAAAAAAAAAAAAGAGTGAAGCATGTTTTTTTAAAAGACAAGAGATGTCAAATTTGCTGACCCTTTTTGTATGACAAGTGACTATGTAATCTGCATTGCCGATTAAACACCAAGCAACCAACCAATCAATGTAACACTCTTACTTCATTTCTTCAAGGTAAAGGTAATGTTTTAACAAGCAGTGAAAATGTAACTGCCTTTTATAAAGGCTGGGATAAAAACACATCTATGTTTTTAAAATCACTGTTTGGAATATTTCTTTTATCATGTGATTTTTGTTGTCAAAGATATGTGTGTCTTATGAAAACTTACCTGCACTCTTAAAAAATACTTGGAAAAATATTTTGTATACTCTTCAAAAATGTTCCCAATAGAGTTTCAGTCAGTGGGGGGAAGAGGGAATAGGTGAAGGAGAGATGTTGGTAAAAGGGTCTCAAGTTTGTTAGACAGTAGGAATAAATGTTGGTGATTTATTGTACAGCATGGCAACTATAGTTAGTAATAACGTTGTGTATTTCAAATTGCTAAGAGTAGATTTTAAGTATTCTCACCAAAAAAAGATAAGTATATGAAGTGATAGGTATGTTAATTAGCTTGATTTAACCATTCTACAATGTACTATAAACATATTTCAAAATATCATATTGAACTCCATAAATATATATTATTATTTATCAATTAAAAATATTAAAACAAGTAAAACCCATGATACATATCTGGTGGCAAATGAGTATTGTGGTAGAAATTCATCAAACTGCTCAGATGTGATTCGTGTACGTTTCTGGCTGATTGTCATACTTCAGTAAAAATAAATAAATGTAAGCACACACAAAAAAGTTTCAGTGGGTTTTTAAACCAGTTAAAAATGTTAAAATGTGGCATGTTTTGCTTAGTCTGCAAGATCAATTGATGTGAAGGAAGATGGAACTTTCTTAACCAAAGATCAATAAAAACATTTGCATAATTGATGGAAGGTATTGAAAAATGCAAGTAGTAATTTAGTTAAGTCCAACAAATGATGTATTTCTTTAATGTCAATCCTTGCATCTTTGTAATTATCCCCTTTCAGCTATGCAGCCATTACAGTTAAGTTCTGAAATAAGTGGAACTTAGGACCTGACATTTCAATCACCGAATCACAAAATGTTCACGTTATTATTTTTTAAAAATACAATTTGGTTTCTTATTATTTTCATTATTATCATTGCTCTACTAAAAATGGTAAGCTTTTATGAGAGCAAAAAGATCTTTTATATACGTAATAAATATTATAAAATGATTTTTAATGTTTGTGATTTTTAATTCATACTTCGTGTGTGTTTTATACTGTATAGGATATATTAGTAAAATAGTATGTATATAATAAATATGCATATATTGGAGGGTTGTACTAAATTTTGTTTAGATTACTTTTTTTGGCTGATTTGTTGGGGTATGTGGTCAAAGAAGTTTGGAGAACTGTCTTTACTGATCACTCATAATCTGGCAAGCTATTATTGACAGGAGTAATTATTTACTCTTAAAGTCTAAATGATCATTGTAAAGATTATAAACCAGCACATAGTTTTAAATATGGGAATTTTTTTTTTTTTTTTTTTTTTTTTTTTTTGAGAAATGGTCTTGCTTAGTTGCCCTGGCTGGTCTAGAACTCCTGGGCTCAAGTGATTCTCTTGCCTCAGCCTCTGGAGTAGCTAGGATTACAGGCATGTGCTAAACATTTGTGTTTTAAGGTTGAACTTTGATAAATGAAGTTTGTCTTTAGACTAAATTCTGAAACGATGGTTCTCAAAGTATATAATAACATCAGCATTACCTGGGAACTTACTAGCAATGTAAATTCTCAGGCCATAACCCAGACCTACTGAACCAGAAATGCTGGTTAACAAGCTTTCTAGGTGAATCTAATGCTCACTCAAATCTGAGAACCACAGATCTAGATGATTTAGACTCATGGATCATTCCTACTTATTTCTTCCTACTTTATAATATATTTGAGACAGTTTCTTTATTGTATGTCTCAGTTTTAGCCCAGACTTTTTTTCCTCTCTTAGATTTTTTTTCCTTTCCCCTCCCCCCCCCCTCCCCTCCCCCCAAAGGAAAAAAAAAAAGTCCTTTAGTGTTGTTTTCACAAAGAAATAGTGCATTGGTTCTAAAAATTTGGGTGTCACAACTAATGTGACAAATAGCATATATTTAAAGGAGATATTTCTAAACATTTTCAAATTAATTTTGTTAACTACTGTATTAGTTCGTTCTCACGTTGCTATAAAGAACTGCCTGAGACTGGGTAATTTATGAAGAAGAGAGGTGTAATTGACTCACAGTTCTGCAGGCTTAACAGGAGGCATGGTTGGGAGGCCTCAGGAAACTTACAGGGGAAGCAAGCACATCTTACTATGGCAGAACAGGAGAGACAGAGAGAGAGAGAGAGAGAGAAAGAGAAAGTGCCCCACACTTTTAAACCATCAGATCTTGTGAGAACTCACTGTCATGAGAACAGCAAGAGGGAAACTGCCACATGATCTAATCACCTCCCACCAGCCCCTCCTCCAGTACTGGGGATTACAATTCAGCATGAGATTTGGATGGGGACACAGAGCTGAACTACTTCTAGTTACACTTGAATATGGATATAATTAATTTCCTATTATTTCCTGCCTATACTCTTTTGGTTTCAACTTTTATAATCTCAAAATAGTTTTCTGCCAATGAAGATTTCAAAACAGACATTTCAAAGTAGGAGTCACCTAAACTCAACAGTTGTTTGTAAAACAATGAATTTGCTTTATTTCTCTTTCTACATACATATATGCATACACACACACATTTTTATTTGCTGAACTGTTTAAAAGTAAATTGTATACATCAGTACACTTCACCCCTAAATACTCTTAAAAATATGGATTAAAGTAGCCCTTAATGGGACTAGTACAACATTGTTTTGAAATGCTAATTTGTAACAAATGCTCAACCATTTATTAAAGACTCTTAAATATTTTTAAGGTCCTAGTATAAGTATCTTTATGAGGAAAAGGTGTAGAATGCCAAATTATGATGGTATAAATAAGTGAATGTTTCAGCCTTTCTCAACTAAAAGTTTCTCATCTGAACTACAAATTACAGTGGATGATTTGAGTGACTATTTTCTCCGTTCCTCCAAGGATAGTACATAACTAGTGCCAATTCAGATGCAGAGGGGAGAAGTTAATTCATTACATACGATGGATGTCTTGGGCTTAATTCTCTCCTGGGAACCCAGGTTATTTGGACTGCATATATGGCAAGGCCTTAAAAGGATTTTGCTTTGACTGGCTTGTGATGTTTATCCAAATAACATTTTTTTTTTTTAGATTGCAGGTCCACCAGGTTGTGGAAAAACTCAGTTTTGTATAATGATGAGCATTTTGGCTACATTACCCACCAACATGGGAGGATTAGAAGGAGCTGTGGTGTACATTGACACAGAGTCTGCATTTAGTGCTGAAAGGTATGAGATTTTATTTTCTATTATAATGTTTTACTTTTGTAACTTATATACAGCATGAAACATTTACACATAGGTTAACATCCCCCCTCCACCCCCCCTTTTTTTTTCTGAGATGAAGTCTTGCTCTGTCGCCAGGCTGGAGTGCAGTGGTGCGATCTGGGCTCATGGCAGTCTCCACCTCACGGGTTCAAGCAATTCTCCTGCCTCAGCCTCCCGAGTAGCTGGGACTACAGGTGTGTGCCACCATGCCCAGCTAATTTTTGTATTTTTAGTAGAGACAGGGTTTCACCATGTTGGCCAAGCTGGTCTTGAACTCCTGACCTCAAGTGATCTGCCTGCCTCGGCCTCCCAAAGTGCTAGGATTACAGGTGTGAGCCACTGTGCCTGGGTTTTTTTTTTTTTTTTTTTTTGAGATGGAGTCTCTCTCTGTCGCCCAGACTGGAGTGCAGTGGTGTGATCTCGGCTCACTGCCACCTCTGCCTCCCAGGTTCAAGCGATTCTCCTGCCTCAGCCTCCCGAGTAGCTGGGATTAAAGACGCCTGCCACCAGGCCTGGCTAATTTTTGTATTTTTCATAGAGATGGGGTTTCACCTTATTGGCCAGACTGGTCTCGAACTCCTGACCTTGGGATCCACCCGCCTCGGCCTCCCAAAGTGCTGGGATTACAGGCAGGAGCCACCATGCCCGGCTACCCCCCCCTTTTTTAAGAAGACAGAATGCTGTTTTAAATAAAATTTTCTTTTAAAATTCACACAGGAAACAGTTTCTTTTTGTCTTTTGTATTCCTTATTGATATAAGTAGGGATCTGGGCTAAACTGTGTTTTGCAGAAAGTCAGGAAGATGTTAAGTTGAAAAAATAAGGAGGAATTTAAGTAGAAAATGGGACAAAGAGTAAACTAAAAAGAAAAACAGCAGGTTAGCTGCTTTGTAAGGACAGATGTTTCTCAACTTACAATGGGACTCTGATTATGAAATCCAGATACCATTTCTTAATCAAAGGAACGAGTGTTCCTTGGGGAAATGGCTAACTCAATTCTGGGGTAGGAAATTTTAAAGTTGAGTGTGAAACATCATATTAGTTAGTGAGGAAGCTACAAAGACTATTTGGGGGTGTCCAACAGACTCAAGAGAGGCTCCCACTGGTCAAAGACGGAACAAATTGTAGATCAATGTGAATAATAATAGCAGTGGATTAAAACATGAAATAATTAAATGAGTCCATAATGACTTTAAGAGATGAAAAGGAACCAATTGATTGTCATTGGAGGGTTCTGAAGAAGCAACTCATTATTGTGAAAATGGGCAAAAAGAGAAGTCAAGTATCTATTTTTCTGTTTTTATATGAACTTTGTTACTGAGTAATAAACTGATCTTTTTTTTTTTTTGAGACGGAGTTTTGTTTTTGTTGCCCAGGCTGGAGTTCAGTGGCACGATCTCCGTTCACTGCAACCTCCGCTTCCTGGGTTCAAGTGATTCTTGTGCCTCAACCTCTGAGTGGCTCCCAAGCGTGCGCCACCACACCAGCTAATTTTTGTAGTTTTAGTGGAGACAGGGTTTCACCATGTTGGCCAGGCTAGTCTTGAACTCCTGACCTCAGATGATCCGCTTGCCTTGGCCTCCCAAAGTGTTGGGGATTACAGGTGTGAGCTGCTGCGCCTGGCCTAAATTGGTCTTTTTATAAATGTATCCCAGTAGTAAATGAATAAGGAATGTTAGAATATTACCAAATTACAAACTCTGACAATCTAATGGATCTAGGCATTTAACATCACGAAAAGATGACGAGTCACTGGGGTACTTTCTGATGGAAGAACAATCAAATTTGAATGTGATCAAGGCTTCAGATCCAGCCACCAGTTTATAACATAGCTAGGGAAGAGAGGAACACGTCAAACTACTCTAGAAAATGCAATTAGCAGAATCCAAACTGTGGGAAATAACAGAACAAGCAACTTGGTTTCCGTAACAAATAAATTGTAAGATTAAAAAATAGTTGGAAGGGGAACCTTTGGATTAAAACAGATTTAAAAACCTTGTTGATCAATTGCTGTGTGATGAACTTATTTGGATCTTGACTTAAATAAGTGGCTAAAAAAAAAAAAGAACCAAAGAATAAACATTGAGACCACTGGAAATTTGGACATGAAAATATATTTGAGATTAAAGCTGGTAAAGACAGTGGTTCACTCAAATTGTCCAAGTACTCTTTGAAATGCCAATGACTAGCCTTCAACTAACAAGCCAAGTAGGTATTAAATAGCCAGTTATGTCATAAATATCTAATGTGCAAATAGCTCTTACAAAGGTCCTGGGGAATTTGGGTAAATAATTCAAAGATTAAGATTATTTTTATAACAGCAGTTCAGTTCACTGTAATGGATTTCTGCTTTCTGTGCACCACATACAAAACTGAGTTTAGGATGTCTTCTTAAGGAGTAAACTGTTGCATCTGTAATTTGTGATTATCTCTAATATGGACAATATATTGTTAATTCAGTTCATGTATACTGGAATTCTAATGGTTGCCAAAATTTTCATAGACTAGAATGTGGGGATGGGTCACTGGATTAATCAATTTATCTACATTCTCAAGGTATGTACAAGCATATGCTACCTAAGACTATATCATATCTTAAGCAGAAGTCCAGTAGGTTAAACAAAACAAATAAAAAACCAGCAGATCTTCTCTGGATCAATCAGATCTAGTATTACAGTTCAGAGCAGTGTAAAAACCTTATCAATGAATTGGGTGATATCTGCATACATACAGTAGCAGAAGAGTAGCAGGTGACTTGTCTGCATTTTCCAAATGAATTTATGGAGAGTCTTATGTTTTTTGTCTTTGCATAGAGCCTTAATTATTTACTTTTTGCATCCTCCATATTTACTTATTTCTCCTTCATATCTTTTTCTGCCTATGTGCATGTTGGTATTTACATCAGAGGCAGGTTGGAAAATGAAGAGGTAAGATTTTAGTTCCTTTGTTGGAATTATGTTGCATAGTTCACAAGGAGCTCCTATGAAGCTCATTTGAGAATAGGTGTTGAACTTTATATTGTATTTGGTTTTTTTATTCCATTCTCCACAAGGCTTAAAATGAGTGATTGATGGACATTTGGGTTGGTTCCAAGTCTTTGCTATTGTGAATAGTGCCGTAGTAAACATACATGTGCATGTATCTTTATAGCAGCATAATTTATAATCCTTTGGGTATATACCCAGTAATGGGATGGCTGGGTCAAATGGTATTTCTAGTTCTAGATCCTTGAGGAATTGCCACACTGTTTTCCACAATGGTTGAACTAGTTTACAGTCCCACCAACAGTGTAAAAGTGTTCTTATTTCTCCACATCCTCTCCAGCACCTGTTGTTTCCTGACTTTTTAATGATCGCCATTCTAACTGGTGTGAGATGGTATCTCATTGTGGTTTTGATTTGCATTTCTCTGATGGCGAGTGATGATGAGCATTTTTTCATGTGTCTGTTGGGTGCATAAATCTTTTGAGAAGTGTCTGTTCATACCCTTTGCCCACTTTTTAATGGGGTTGTTTGTTTTTTTCTTGTAAATTTGTTTGAGTTCTTTGTCGGTTCTGGTGTACAGCACGGCAACTATAGTTAATAATACTGTATTATATACTTGAAATTTGCTAACAGATCAGATCTTAAGTGTTCTCACCATACCAAAAATAAAATGGTAACCATGTGAAAAAAAAAAATGAGCGATCATCTGGCTCCCACATGGAATGGATTTTGAGGTCTGGTGATAGGGCCAGGTAGAATAAAAAATAGGAATGCTCTTTGATATATATGCCAGACTTGGCATTCTTATACCACCTTCTAGTTTGTCATGTGGGTCATAGAATGGAGCTGGCCCTGTAGTGTCTGATCACATTTCCTTCATTCTGTTACAGGACAGCTTAACCCCTATTTGGAATTATCAGGAAAGGTTGGTCAGTCGGTTAGGAAAGCTTACTGCTGCAGATAACTGACTACCCAAAGAACAGTGGCTTAAACAAAAACAGGTTTATTTCTCTCTTATAACAAGACCTGAGTAGGTGGTTGCTGGCACTGGGTCACTCAGGTCTCAGTGATGACAGGGAGACCTAGGGCATGTACATTTTCAGACATTGGATTCATTCTGTGCTCAAGTCAATGGGAAGGAAATGGGCCAACTATATCTTTTATCAGGAAAGTGTACTTTTATTCAGAATATCTGCCTCCTCCCTTCTGTGGATTTCCTTTTTGCTGCCTGTAGTCCTCTTGCAGATTTCTCACTGAGTCACCTCTATATGTAAAAAGAGGCTGGGAAAGTGAGGGGAGAAGATTGTCATAACAATCATGATAAGTTGTCTGGTTAATATTGCTGCCTGAATAAAACTGGGACTCTCATAGCAAGGAAGAAGTGGAAATGGATATTGGATTGGTAATTAACAGTTTCTGTCCCAGCCCCAGCTGTTTCTGGACTTAGAGAAGAGGCAAGCTGGGGAAATATGAGAGTCAGAAAGGACTATGTTGTAGCTCTGTATGTTTTAGCATTGTCTCCACTTTGTGCTTACAAAGCTAGCCAGCTAATCAGCACAAATGAGAATGTGTTTAAAGGATTAATATGATGAAGGATTAAAGGATTCACATATATAGAATTTAGGGTAAGTGAGAAAAAGTAGAAAATAATTTCTTCCTATAAATATCTAGATATCTTTTTACTAAGAAGGAGGGAGAAATCAAAGGAGGAATAAATAAAAATTACTTAAGTTTAAAATGTATTACAGAAAACAAAAAGAAAACCCTGCAGATAATATACTTAAAAGCACTTTGGAAAGGTCAGTTCTATTTTTAGAAGCAATGCACTAAGTAGTTTGTTGTCTTTTAGAAGATAGTAATCTAAATAGTTGTTAATCATACTTGTTCATCATAGACCACAATTGTATCTCCAGATTATTTAACAATTAGAACAGGTTTGTACAACCCACAGCCCATGGGCCGCATGCAGCCCAGGATGGCTTTGCATGTGGCCCAACAAATTCATAAACTTTCTTAATGTTAGTACTTTTTCGTGATTTTTTTTTTTTTAAAGCCTATCAGTTATCATTAGTGTCCGTGTATTTTATGTATGGCCCTAGACAATTCTTTTTCTTCCTCTGGGGCCGAAGGATGTCAAAATTGGACACCCCTGAATTAGATAATTGTGTAGTCTGGTGCTAACCAGACTGAGTTACAGGGATTGCCTTGGGGAGAGGGGAATGCTATTCAGGCAAAGATCCGTATCCTCTTCTGATTGATCCAGAAGAGATCTGCTGTTTTCTTGCTTGTTTTGTTTAACCCACTGGACTTCTGCTTAAGATATGATATAGTCTTAGGTAGCATATGCTTGTACATACCTTGAGAATGTAGATAAATTGATTAATCCAGTGACCCATCCCCACATTCTAGTCTATGAAAATTTTGGCTACCATGAGAATTTCAGTATACATGAACTGAATTAACAATATATTGTCCATATTAGAGACAATCACAAAAAGTTGGCACTGTGAGTTAAGAATAAAAAATGAAGGTAATATGGATGGCAAATAGTAATAGACGTATTGAAATAACGCTTTTGGAGAAATAAAATGGGTAAAGGAAAATGAAGGTTTGGTTTTAGAACTGCAAATTGAAGGGGATCAATAAGTATGTGAGAAAACCTGAGGGATGTAGGGAAGTAAGAGATGAGAGCCAGGAAGGTCCTGAGGAGATAGGATATACGACTGGAATTTTAGGAGGTAGAAGTGAATATTCCTGAGTTGTAATGAAATCAGAAAAACTTTTTTTGAAAAAAAAAGTTTTCAAAAAAAACTTTGAAAATTGGGAAGACAATTAGTCCAGCAAGGGAGGAAGACAATCAAATAATCACTAAAATGTGAAATTGTAAATATTATAACTTAGTATACAAAGGAGAGGTACTTGTATTGGTAGTGTGTGGGAGCAATGGCTAAGCTTAGATCTGAGGGAGCTGCTGTATTTGGTGTGCATGTCACCTCTCAGGGTGCCAAGTTCCCCACAGATAGTTATCTTTAATACCTAACAAACTACAGTCATGAGCCACATAACATTTCAGTCAAGGATGGACTGCATGTAAGATGGTGGTTGCATAAGATTATAATACCATAATTTTTCTGTATCTTGTTAAAGTTTAGATACAAAGATATTTGTCACTGTGTTACAATTGCCTACAGTATTCAGTATAGTAACACCCTGCACAGGTTTGTAGCCTAGGAGCAATAGGCTATACCATATAGCCTAGGTGTGTAGTAGGCTATACTATCTAGGTTTGTAGAAGTACACTTTGTGATGTTCGCACAACAGTGAAATTGCCTAATGACACATTTCTCAGTACATATCCCCATTGTTATGTGCCATATAGCTGTATTTAGAGTATCATTCTTTCTGGATTTGTATATAAAATTGGAGGCAGGGAGTGGTAGTGACCAGCCATGACTCTGGCTGATTCTGAAGGTAATACCAGTGTGGTCTTAAGACCGTTGACATATATGCTTTTTGGTATAAATTTGGAATCTTTGACCCAGAAAGAAACAATAGGAGAGATAAATTCCCTCTTAATCATTTTTTTGAGATGGTTTCATGACACTGGGTAGATTTTCCTCAGTTCAGTTTTTGCTGCCTTATCATTTGTAAATCTAGGTGAATTAGTGGGGAGGGAGATCCTGAAAAGTTTCTAGGATATACAGTAGAAATAGTCATAAGTACTTATTACTGTAACAAAGCTTTGGAATATTCTGGAATCTGTAAGAAATTAATAGATTCATATCATTATATTCAGTAATACATATTGGATGAATGAACAGAGAAATAGTGCATATGTGCAAGAAGCTTTGAGAAGCAGTAAGCCTACATTTTAGCACATTTATGATGCTATATTTTAACTAGGATTTTGGAAAACTTTTTACGTTAAGCATATGTTTTATTTCAAGTTGGCATGTGGTCACTAATGAAAAGCTTTTATTTTTCCTTTTATATAAGAGCTATGAAGTCACATAGGGAACTAATAATTCTGAACAGGGTTTTGCTCCTTAATTGACATATGCCTTTTGATTCTGGAACTGGTTAGGAAAGAAGTCTCTCTGTATCCATGAGCAGTTAACTCTTTCCAGAATTGGAATCTTTAAAGTGCATTGTAGCTATCAGGTCCAAATTAAGGCATAGATAGTCACTTGCAAGGTGAGATTTGATGGTAAAAGAAAAACTAATATGTGGCCTAGAACTTCTTTTTCTTTTAAAAGAGGAGCACTTCTAACCATTTTCTGAGGCGTTCTACCACAGTAAATCCTTTGATTGTGGGATTGATAGCATTATTTGTGTATCAGAAATGAGTGGTTCTGGGCAGTGGGACATTGAGAGTATATGTAGGGTTAGGCTAAGTTAGATGATATGGAAGGGGAAGTTGGGAAGGCAGTGGTGTTTTACCTCAGGACATCTCCACTAGCAATTGATACGCAAATGATTCATCCAGGGAGGAAGGAGATTTTAGAAATAAAGCTCTTAATAGGTTTTCAGGGATGTTTTGGGGTTTGATGGACTAAGAGTATAAAGGTAGCTTTTCTGACAGCGTGGCCCTTCAGAATGGTGCTACTTCCGTTTTATAAATTAGTAGTTCTTAGTTGGGGGAGTAAGGCAGACAGTTTCCCCTTTAGTAGGTACTTTGGAAATTTGTAGGGGGGTGCAAGAATAAGCAGTTTTTTTTACAGTAATAAATAGATGTGGTCTAGGGATGCTAGCCATTCTGTAATGTGATGGTCATTAAGACTGATAATGCTATAAATAATGTTTTATAAATTAGAGCATATTGCAGCATGCTGTAATTGACATTCATCTCAGTTGATGCATACAGCAGCACTGTCAGGTGAGGAGGGGGGTATTATGATCTTCATTTTAGAAATAAGAAAAATGGGACAGAAACCGTGTGATTTGCCCAAGATCATATAGCTAGTAAGATAGCTGAGAGGTAGGCCGGGTACGGTGGCTCACGCCTGTAATCTCAGCACTTTGGGAGCCTGAGGTGGGCGGATCACAAAGTCAGGAGATCGAGACCATGGTGAAACCCCGTCTCTACTAAAAATACAAAAAATTAGCCGGGCGCGGTGGCGGGCCCCTGTAGTCCCAGCTACTCAGGAGGCTGAGGCAGGAGAAAGGCGTGAACCCGGGAGGCGGAGCTTGCAGTGAGCCGAGATCCCGCCACTGCACTCCAGCCTGGGCGACAGAGCGAGACTCCGTCTCAAAAAAAAAAAAAAAAAAGATAGCTGAGAGGTGAACTCATGTCCTCTTTCCACGAACTGTGGTTGGAAAAAATGATTGACTCTGAGAAAGGATCCAAGTAGTGTTTTCATTCATTCATTCAGTAATACCTGTTTGACATTTGGGCTTTCCGTCTATGAATCTGTCTTTATCCCATTTCCCATTGGGCTTCCAGTCTTTTTATCCTTGATTTGCAGAAGCTTTTTGTATGTCTTCTAAATATTAATTGTCAGTTTTATACATTGTAAATATCTCCTCCTGCTCTGTTATCTGTCATCTTTATAGTGTCCTTTGTTGAAGAGAAATTTATAATTAAAAAAAATTTAGTAGAGATGAGGTCTGACTTAGGCTACAGTGCAGTGGCACAATCATAGCTCACTGCTGTCTTGACTTACTGGGCTCAAGGGATTCCCTTGCTTTAGCCTCCCGAATAGCTGGGACTATAGGCGTGTGCTACCATGCCTGGCTAATTAAAAACATTTTTTTGTAGAGCTGAGTCTCACCATCTTGCCCAAGCTGGTCTCGAACTCCTGGACTCAAGCAGGCCTCCTGCTTCCGCCTCCCAAAGTGCTTGAATTCTAAGCATGAGCCACCGTGCCTGGCCAGAAATTTGTAAATTTGAAGTTGTTGCCCAATGGTATTGGTTTTCAGATCTTAATTAAGTTTTCCCCCACTATTCGGTATCAAAGATACTGTCTTATAGTTTTTTCCTAATATAGTTATAGTTTTATCTTTTATGTCAATATCTTTAATCCATCAGAAATCCATTAAGGATATATTTTCAATTTTTGTGTAAACTGCCACATTCTCCTCTAGAAATATTGTATATAATTGTGTCTCAACCAACAGTACTTTGAGAGCCTTCACCACTGTTTTTAGTTTCTTTAATTTTGTCATACTTATGGGAAAAAAGGGATAGCTCGTTGTTTTAACTATTGTGAGCCAACATATATTCATTGTCCATTTATATTTCTTTGGCAAATTGCCTAGAAATACACTTTGTCCATTTTTTCTAGTTGATATATATAAATGCTTTGTGTATTATGGATATTTATGTTTACATGATTTTGTTCCTAGGCTAGAATTCTATAATTTGTCTTTTAACTTTGGTTATGCTATCTTTTATTATCTATGATTTTTTTGGTGGTTGACCTTTCAGATTTTGCTTTATGGCTGTAGTTTTTAAAGTTTTAATTTTCAGGACCCTTACACTCTTTAGGTGGATTATGTCAATTGATATTTATCATATTAGAAATTTAAACTGGAAAATTTAAAGAATATTTAACTATTATCTATTATGCAGTAAGTCCATTACATGGTGTGTTTTTGTTTGTTTTTGTTTTTGAGATGGAGTCTCACTGTTGCCTGGGCTTGAGTGCGGTGGTGTGATCTTGGTTCCCTATAACCTCCGCTTCCCAGGTTCAAGTGATTCTCCTTCCTCAGTCTTCTGAATAGTTGCAATTACAGGTGCCCACCATTGCACCTGCCACCACACTGGGCTAATTTTTGAATTTTTAAATTAAAGACAGGGTGTTGCCATGTTGGCCAGGCTGGTCTCGAACTCCTGACCTCAAGTGATCTGTTCATCTCAGCCTCCCAAAGTCCTGGGATAACAGACGTGAGCCACTGTGCCCGGCCATTACATGTTAGCATATTGTACCAAAACACAGCTCCATTAGAAAAATAGAACCAGTAGAACACATATATTAAGAGAGTTATTGCAAAGAACTGGCATATGCAGATGTAGAGTTGTCTGAAATCCACAGGGCAGGCTGTTGGAAAGGGCAGGCTAGAACTCTTAGGCAAGGGCCTAAGCTGTTGTCCATAGGTGGAATTTCATCTTTTTAAAAGAAGCCTCAGTTCTGCTCTTAAGGCTTTTCAAGTGATCGAATTAGCCCACCCAGATTATGTAGGATAATCTCTTGTACTTAAAGTCATCTGTTTATGGACATTAATGACATCTACAAAATCCTTTCACAACAATGCGTAGATTAGCGTTTGATAGAATAACAGGAGACTATGGCCTAGCCAAGTTGACACAAAACTGCCCGTCATACTTTTTTTTTTTTTTTTTTTTTTTAAAGAGACAGGGTCTCGCTCTGTCACCCAGGCTGGAGTGCAGTGGCATGATCATAGTTCACTGTAACCTCCAACTCCTGGACTTAAGAGAGCCTCCTGCCTCAGCCACCTGAGTGGTGGGGACTACAGATGTGAGCCACTGCACCTGGCCTTTACATGTATTTTTTATGGGAAATAAATACATTTTTGACTAAAAAAGGTGGGAAAAGAGTGGCATTGTTTTACGTTTTTGCAAATCTCTTTAGCATCTGACTTAACAGAAGACAGCTGGATTCAAATATCTACTTCTGCATTCAGTCTTTTGCAATCTGTTGTTTTGGTTGAGATATGAAGATCTGGCCTTATACTGGTTATGGCTGGAAAGGGAGGAATATTTTAATATTCTCTTCAGATAATTAAAGATATGCTTCTTTGATACTACACCAGGAATTGAGTAATAGTTGCCTAGAGGTTGGTTGTGATATAGAATCTGAAACCATATTATTGCATTTTTTCCATAGTTACATTAAAATCTATTCATCTGTCTTAGGCTCTTAATGGATATTTACCCATGCATGATTTTGTAATATTATGCATTTGTCACTCAGAAAATATTGGTTCACTGTCTTATGGAGTTCTTCTAAATGTTGACACATTTTATTACTCAATATAAAAAAATTTCATTAGTATCTTCACTGATCTGAACAAAAAGTATTTAAGTATTGGGATGCAGTCAAACTCATCGTAGCAGATGTAAGTTTTTTAGAATTTTGATTTTTCATTAAAAGCTTGAATTTTATCATTGGCAGTAAATATTGCCACTTGTTTTTTTCGAAGTGTCAGGCTTATTTTGCTCATTTTGAGAAAACATCTACCAAATACTTAAGTCAGAAAAAGCATAGCTTATCTGTCAATCATTCTTTCAAGTAAAAATGGTCTCCCATGGAAAAAGTGACTTCTTAATCTTAGAACCCAATTATACAGGTGTTTTTACTTGAGACAACAGTTATACTTCAGAATGTAGTAGAAGTGCTTCTATTTTGTCAAACAAAATATTAAAAATATGTCTGTGTTCTAATAAAACTCTATTGACAAAAACAGGCAATGGGCCAGGCATGGGCCATAGTGCACAGTTTGACAACCCCTGCTTCATTTACTTTCTTGAGCAAATGGAGAAGATTAATAATAGCCGTTTTGAGGTTTTTATCTATGAATGCCATCATATATATATTTTTAAATCTGTTTTTTTTTGACTGATTTTTCTCCTGGTTATGGATCTTTTCCTCTTCCTTTACTTGTCTGGTAATTTTTAAATTCTATGTTAGACATTGTAAATTTTACGTTGTTGGGTGCTGGATTTTAACGTATGTCTTTAAAGAGTGTTAGGTTTTGTTTTAAGGTACAGTTTAGTATTAGTTTGATCCTTTTGAAGGTTGGTTTTGAATTTTGTTGTAGAAAAATCCCAGGTATAGTCATGCTTTGCTTAACAATGGGGATATGTTCTGAGAAATGCATTGTTAGGCAATTTCGTTGTTGTATGAACACCATACAGTGTACTTACATAAACCTAGATGGTATAGCCTATGGCACACCTAGACTATATGATATAGCCTATTGCTTCTAGGCTATAAACCTGTACAGCATGTTACTGTATTGAATAGGCAATTACAACACAATGGTAAGTATTTGTGTATCTAAACAAAGGAAAGGTATAGTCAAAATATACTATATAAGCTTATGGGACCACTGTTGTATAAGTGATGCATCATTGACTGAAATGTCGTTATGCAGCGCGTGACTGTGGTTTTTATTCTGAAACTTATTTAGCTCCACTACTAAGGTAAATGCTTCTGAAAATTCTGCCCAATGCCCAGTGTATAATAAGGTCTCTTTATTCTTCATCTTGTGTAAACCCGAATGTTCCCACCCTGTGTCGGCACTAGGAATTGTTCAGTCTGATACTTTCTGGTGGTGCAGATTAGTTCTCAAGTGGACCTTTCTGCAGATCTCTGCAGTGCTCACTCTGCACACCTGCTTCCTCTCTGGTACTCTGCCCCCTAAGTTCTAGCCACCTTAGCTTTCCCGAACTCTGATCCCCATCTCCTCAACTCGGATTGTCTGCCAGGCTCTGTTTGCTTTCCCTTTCTTGTTTTGCAGCCTGGAAACTGCCTCTGGAGCAAGCTGAGGCGATTGTAAGCACATTGTGTTTGTTTCCTTTCTCTCAAGGATTACAGTCTCAAGCTTTCTATTGTTCAGTACCTGAAAGCTGTTATTTCATGTATTCTGTCTGATTTTCTACTTATTATTTTAGTGCAATTCTTGTACCAGTTAATCCTTTGTGGGCAGAAGTGGAAATCCTTTCTTTCATTCTCTCTTGAGTTCACTCTATCCAGGCTTTAGTTCCCAGCTCTATAATGCAACTGATTAAAAAAATTTTATCCAACCCAATAGCAGCATTTGAAAGAGTTGATCACTCTCTTTTTCTTGAAAAGCTTTCTTCCCTTGACTTCTTTTTATTTTTTTAGACAGGGTCTCACCTGACTCTGTCACCCAGGCTGGAGTACAGTGGTGCTATCATGGCTCACTGCAACTTTGACCCCCCAGGCTCAAGCAATCCTCTCACCTCAGCCTCTTGAGTAGCTGGGACCACAGGCACGTGCCACCATGCCCAGCTAATTTTTAAATTTTTAGTACAGATAAGATTTTGGTATGTTGCCCTGATTGGTCTTAAACTTCTGGGCTCAAGTGATCCTCCTGCCTTGGCCTCCTAAAGTGTTGGGATTATAGGCGTGAGCCACCATGCCCAGCCCACTTGGCTTATTGGAGCCACTCTCTCTTATTTTACACCTACCTTCTTGATCACCTCCTCCTCTCAGTCCCTTTTGCTGGATCCTCCTCATCATTTTAACTTCTAGGCTTTGGGGAATCCCAGAACTCAGTCCTAGGACCTTTTCTCTTCTATATCTGTACTCAATCCCTAATATCATCTGGTCTTTTGATCTTTAAAATCTTTTATGGGCTATAACTCCTGGATTGATATCTGAATTCTGAGCTTTCCCATGAACTTCAGATTCATATTCGTTTGCGTAATGACATGGAACTTGGATAGGTTTACATACATGGATTTCCTGATACGTCCAAAACTGCATTTTTGATTCCCTCATAAAGGAAATAAAACATGCAAATAGCACCAATAACCAAAACCTTTATCTGAATCTTGTCTTTTCTGCTTCAATAAAGTTGTGATTCCATTCTTCTAGACACTCATCCAATTAGTCAAGAAATTCTTTCTTTCTTTCTTTCTTTCTTTCTTTCTTTCTTTCTTTCTTTCTTTCTT